>NW_022437036.1:6157436-6357304 GCF_009761245.1 Sapajus apella
GGTCCCCAGGGGGGAGCTGTGGGGGCAGCAGGCCCGAGGTCCCCAGGAGGGAGCTGTGGGGGCAGCAGACCTGAGGTCCCCAGCCCTTGCCCCTGCCCCTCCTTCCGTTACCCGACCCTGGAGGATGAGTCAGATGTGAGTAGAGTCACCACCGCATGTCTGTCTCGAAAGCTGAATCTCCCCCGACTACCCTCTGGGGGATCCAGTCCCAGCCCAGTTCCCAAGCCCCTAAGCGCCACCCTTCCGAGGCTGGGTCTGCACGCATAAACCACACGCGGCCCTCAGCCATTCCTCGCCACATGCTCCACCCAGTGCGGTCCTTGGGAACTGGTCAAATGTGCAGAACCCTAGGCCTCAACCCAGACATGCTGAGTCAAAATCTGCATTTTAACATGACCCCCAGTTTTGTGGTAGTGTTAAAATCTACGAGAAACCCTACACTAACCCACTTAACTTAAAAAAAAAAAAAAAAAAAGCCAGCCCCATCCAGAAAAGGGGGCTAACAGAGTAGTGTCCTTAAGTGTGCAACTTTCAGGGGTTACAGACTTCTTGGGGCTACTGCCTCTTTGTTCAGGCTGAGGGCCAGGCCCCTGTCGCTCCTGTCCTATGGTGAGTCTGGCAGTCCCCACCCCTGCTGTGTCCCATCCACAGTCCCATGCTGAGTGCTATAAAATGTCTGACTGTCTGTCCCTCTGTGACCTGGATTCAGGGAGAAGAGACTCGGGACAGGGGCTGGGGAAGGAACATGCTCTCTCAAACTGAAGCTAAGAGCCAGAGATGCTAGTTTACCAGCAACAAAATAACCATCTGGAATTAGCAAAAAGCCTCTGGAATCCAAGGGGCCCCCAGGCAATTCACGTTGTTGATCTTGGTTGAATGTCTTTTATGATAAACGTAATTTCTTAAGGAAACTGACCATGTGGTCCTCTGTGGGGAGGGATGGGGAGAGAGGAGGAGCGCTGGTGGGAGCAGGGTCTGCCTGGCCTGGCCCACCAGGGCTCAGCTCTAAGGGGCAGCGTGGCTCAACACCTCATCTGGCCATGCCCTTTGCTGACTGTGTGACCTTGGGCATGTTATGAAACTGTCGGGGTCCTGGTGTCACCACCGGTAAGATGAGGGTGAGGAATAACAGCACCTCGCTTTGTAAGGACTGAATTCAAGTGTCCAGAGTGCTTAGGACGGGACAGTGCCTGGCTCAGAGCAGGTACAGGGTTTGCTGTGGGTGGTCAGCTCTGTATCCTGCCACGAGGGGAGAGGAGGTGGGGCTGCATTTGAGCTGCGTCCCATCCGTTCCTTTACCCACCAGCCCTGGGTCTCAAGGGGGTCGCTGAATCAACCACAGCCCCGTTTCTCCCATGCATCAAATGAAAGCCGCAGGACAGTGCCTCGGCATGGGGTTAACTCACTGAGCCCAGCACGTCTATCGTCCCATTTCATAGATGAGAAAACATCTGCATAAAAGAGCTTAAAAGCCTTGAGAGAGCAGGTCCCCAACCTCCTGCCCAGGGGATTCGGTGTGGAACACGGATTGCCGGGAGGCAGAAGGTGATTTCTTGGGTTAAGGAAGATGAAAGGTGAGAGGGGTTTATAGGGCAGGCTCCACAGAGAGTCGTAAAGGACTGAATCTTGGGTGTTAATCTTGCCCTGTAAAGAATAGAGACCACAGATGGCCAGCGACTCCAGACCTGGACCCCAGTGCACCCTGAGGACAGACCAGAGGTGACTGTGACAGAGCGACTCCCCTCCCAAATCTGCAGACGGCAAGTAGAGAGTTGTGGATTTCCACTGTGCATGCAAATGGGGTTTGAAACAATGTTCTCCTGCGTCACAGGGAGGTGGCAGCTGACACCTGAATCCCACTTCTACCCCCGCCCAGAAGCTGTTGGGAAACATTTGTGGACAAAGCAAATGAATGAACAAGTGGCCAGGGGGTGGCCCGGTTCCCTGGATGTCAGTTCTTGCAAGTTTTCTTTTTCACGTTCATGAAGAAAAAAAGGGGAAAAGATCAGAATACTAAGAAAGACCCCAATTCATACCTCCAAAGCTCGGTTTAGTGTCCCAAAACAGGCTGGCTGGTTTGAAGTAAGATTTTGGCAAAGTACAGCTCCCTCTCTGTCTAGGTAGGGAGCTCCCAGAAAAGGTCAGCAGCAGGACCTAACGGGTTCAGGGAAGTGGGGCGCTTACCGAAACGCTTATGTCAAGACAGACTAGGACCTTGGGGACAAGCAGCTCAGGGGAGAAGCGGACACTATGGGGTCACTCGAGCAGGGATGGCCGCCTTGCAGCCCCGCAGACCCAGGAAGCAATTGGGAACTGCACCGGAACCTGGGGCTGCCATTAGGCTCCATTTTCTGGCAGTACTCAGTTTGCACTTGGAAAAAATAAATAAAAGAAAGGGCCTAGGAATGAAGGGGATGGAATGAATTATCCAGCAGATCACACACTTCGGTTTAAGCCCACAATCTTGCAGAGTCTTGCGTGAAATCTTACAAGCAACATAAACAGAGTGGCGGCCAACCCCACCACCAGAAATATTCAATAATAAAACACAGCTGTCAGTGCCGACCTTTCCCAAGCAGACTTTGTCATTCTTGCCATTAGAAATGCTGACAAAGTCAAAAACTGCCAAATGAAAGCCAGTTTTCTTTTCCCCCCAAAGAGAGGCTTTTGTGAACTGCAGTCTAAATATCACTCATAACTTGAACGATCCGTAAGAATAATGTAAGGCAGAACTTCTTGGAAACTCATTTTGACGAAGTGTTTGTGAGAGACCTTGGCTGATCCTGGCTGGGATCATCGCTTTGATTTGAAATCTGTGTCTTGATTATTAAAACGCCCTGGGGTCCCCCTCCTTGGCTGGCTGTGCGGGTAATTAAGCGAGAGCCTTCTTAGCTGACTCTGTGAGATGGAATTGACACAGAGCTGGCAGTCGATGCTGGCAGGTCTTGTTGGGACTTTATAATAATAAAATCTTACAATCATTACATCCAAAGAGAAAGACCCAGATGTGGGAGAAGAGAAACATCTGGAGCTGCAGCTCGATCCTCTGGCCTCAAAGCCTCCCACTCCCTGGGGTCCCAAAGATGACAGCAGAAACTTTGGTAATAAAAATAAAGCTCATGAGGGTGGGGGCAGGGAGAGAAGGAAGGCAAAGGACATGAGTTCTGTGCGATTCTGTGTTCTTGAGTATTTTTCTCCTTGGGAAGACACGATTCGAGCTCATGCATCAAATCCAGGGTGTGGGCTGTGCAGAGTGGGGGAGCAGGCGTGGGAATGAGGGGAGGGATGGATGCAGCCAGGGAGTAAGAGGGAGAGTAAATGAAGCAAGGCAGCGGGGTTCCAGGGACTAGGGAAGATGAGGAGTTTTGAGCCCAGAAGATCAATTTATTCAAATCTCCGCATCTGAGGTCCAAAAAAGTAAAATAAAAGAAATAAACCCTATTTTAAAAAAATAAGCACATAAAGCAAGGGAACCTGGGAGAAGCACAGGGGAAGGAAGTCCAGGGCATTGACTGAAGGGTTCAGGAGACGTTTACACAGAGGTGATTTTCAGGCTGGGCCATTCAGGGATGTGTAGGAGTTTTCCAGGCAGACTGAACCACAAGTGCCAAGTCTCAAAGAGCCCAGGCTGAACGTCAGGCTGAATGCGGCCCTGAGCTCTGGAAACACTATGAGTCAGGCATCGCACCTGCTTCTCTGAGTGCAGCTCTCCTGACACAGCATTGCCACAGTGCCCAGCCAGACCCTCCCCTGCAAATGCTGCCCCAGCCCCCGGCGCCCTCTTCCTCCTCTCCCTTCTGGTCATCACAGCCCCATCTTTGTGGTGAGTCTGGGGGTGGCATTTGGAAGCATGTTTAGGATTTGGGAGTGAGCGTGAGGGGCACTCACTGGGGCCCAGTGCCATCACATGCCAATCAGCCCAACCTGATTTGGGGTCAGCCACCTCCCCTTGCAGGTCAGAGTAATCCAGGTGTCACCAGCCCATCTAAAATCAGAAGGAGGCCTCAGAACAGGGGCTGGGGACTCTGAGAAGGTGCTAAAACAGAGTGTAGGTGTTCTGGCTTCAGGATGCTGCAGCAACCTCTACCCTGTAGGACTTGTGGTCTGCCAGGGCCAGAAGGTCCTTCTGCAGGTAGGAGACACCATGAGATTCTCCGGAACATGGAGGCAGTAGGGCAGTGCCCCAGCTGCCTCCCCTCTTAGCCATGCCATAAACATGTTCCTTTCTTTCCCTGAGAAAAGATTGATTCTCACTGGCTAATCAACTTCTACTTTTGCAGAAAACAGCCTTGTTTAAGCTGTGAAAAGCCAGAAATTCTCAACCTAAAAAACTATGTTAAATTCACAAATAAACAGGGGGTCTTGTTGGGACTTTCTAATAGTAAAGTCTCACAATCATTTGTTCATCTTTTGTTTTTTATTTGTCAAATGGCTTCTCTTGTTAAAATGATGCTCATAACTTCCTGGCTTTTTGAGGCATGCTCTATATCTTGATTAGGTGATGCCTACACAAATGTACACATTTGTCAAAAGTCGTTGAACTGTAGACTTAAAATGTGCAATTTAATATATGTAAGTTACAACTATCTTACAGTCTCTCTTCCTTAGAGGACGACCTTCTAGTCCTGATAGACCACAAGCCCTGTGAGGCAGATGTTGCTGCAGCGTCCTGGGGCTAGAACACCTGTGCCCTGTCTGGTGTCTTCCAAAAGTCCCCTCCAACAACGAAGCTTAGTGTCATGTCCTCTTGGCTAAATATAGCCATGTGAGTTTTGAACAACTATAGGCTGGGTCCCAAAGTGGCTCTACCTTTGCCAGCTCTTCTTCCTACTGTTTGCCATTTAAGTACGATTAAATTTCACCAAAGTGCTCAGAGAAACCAGACAAAAAGCTGGCCCCGTCATTGGACACTCTTACGTGCAGGACACACAGTGGCCAAAGGGTAATGAAGGGGAGAATGCGGTCACTTTTAAAGAGGGATTTTCCTAGCAGCCAGGAAGAACTGCTAGCACTTTTCTCCCCCTAATTCCATATTTATTCCTGCTTTATCCTCAACTCAGAGGCACACGGTACAGAAATAATGAAACCGTTCTGATGACGATTCGCCCGGTGCTGCCAACTCCGCCGGAGTGCACGAGTGTTGCTGTAATCAAATGCACAGCATCTTATCTTCCTCAGATAAAGTAATCATCAGCCAGGAAGAGGCTCAGGGCAGCAGTCCTCGAGGCAACCTGCAGCCCCGGCTGCCTTGCGCCTGGAGACTTTGACACAGCCACTGAGACTGGCCTCTTTCCTTCCCTCTTTCCCTTGTACCTCCTATGAGAGGAGAAAGCTTTGTGCTGTATTTCTGCCTTTTCCTTTGACTGCAGTATAACAGACGTTCAGAAAAGTGCAGAGACCCTCGGCATGCACCAGGGAAACCCACCAGGCAACCTGCACTCAGATCAGACACTGCAGATCCGGACTCAAGGCCTGTCCCCCTAACCCACGCTGCGAGAGCATGTGATCTTCTAGTCACACGTTGAAGGGGTTAATAAAATGCAGACAGGCCTCGCTCCCTCCCTGTCTACACCCCATGCAGTACGGGAGGGAATCCACTGACCAGAAAGTTTCAGTTAAGTTGATAAAATATTGTTTTAAAAAACCAAGGGAAGCGTGTTATTTTTCCATTACACGGGTAGGGTTTACCCCAGGACACTGCCAGAGAGAAGGTTTCCTGAAGGTAAGCCATGCCTCCAGGTCAGCTGCCGCTCAGGCTCTTGCGTTGCAGAATGATTCTGTCTATTGAAACAGCACCCTAGAAGAGGGCAGGGGGTGGAAGACAGCTTTTTTTTTTTTTTAACGCCTTTTAAGTGCATTTTTGTCACACTGAAGAAAGGGAATGCAGAGGCCAGGGTGAAAATTCCCTTTCCCTCGTGGGCCTGCAATTGCCTGTCGCTAAGGCCGTCTCCTCCCTACCGGCCATCCCTCAATTACTCGTGGAAGCTACCTAGGTCTCTCAGAGATCATCCCCTGTTAGAGACCCCTGCCTGTCTTTGAAGACCCCTTGAATTGTGACGTGGAGGACCAGTGACTTCTAAACATGTAGAGTGCACCTACCATGCATCCAGCAACCAAAATAACCAGGACTTACCCTGTGCCAGATACAGTTCTGAGGCCCTTGTGTGTATCAGTTCATTTAATCCTACAGCAACCCCGGGAGATGTGGACGTGGCATCTTCACGCAACAGAAGAGGAAACTGAGGCACAGAGAAGTAAAATAACTTGTCCCCCATCATGGTAGCCGTAAGTGGAGGAGACAAGAGAACCCCATTGACCTGGTTCCAGTGTCGAGGCTCTCACCCACTGAGATATACTGAAGACAGGGTGGAGGATGAGCCCAGACACAGACAGACCTGCAGACTCCTAAGTCCGACTGCAGGAGCTCAGTCTTCATCAGAGGCCTCGTCCAGAGTACACAGTGGATCGACGCGGCCAACTGTAGATGCTCCAGTTCTAGGCCAGGGCCACCTCCCCTTCTGCTGAAGGACTGCTTCTCAGAGGCACAGCCCTGGTGCAGGAATTTTGTTATTCCATAAAAGGAAGCCATATTTGCAGAAAGAACCACATTTGGCTGGTGAAATTCATCCAATCCAAAGTTATAACCAAGTTGTTGTAATTCAAACTCGGATGTCGATTTCAACCCCTATCTCACAACTATTTTGAGCCCAGGAAAGCCCACAAGTGTGTCTATTCTGAGACAACGACACAGAAAGATCCAGTTAGAAAAATGTTCAGAGAAACTTGGGAATTATAATTACTCCTACACCCGAGAGCGTTCAACTGCTCTCATTTTATAAAGTGGCTTTGCAGAAATTGCACTTTAATGTTCTGCCCCACAGGGGATGGGGGGATGAAAATATTTTTAATTGGTGGAAAGCTCCTCCAGTGACAGGCTTGAGGGACAAATGGGTGCAGGAACTGGCAGGTAAGCTGGTGTCCCTGGGACAGTGTGGAAAAGGCCCCAGAGCAGGGCCAGCCAGCAAGGAGACAACTGCAGGCAAGAGGAAAGAAATTAGGTAGAGGACTGAGGCACAGTCACATAAAATATCAACTTTATTTTAAAAATAGCAATGTTGGCTACTGTCGTTTAGTGGCCATTTATCATATGGCCAGGACTCTGCTCAGCCCCGAACAAGTATTCATTCATTTAATCATCCAAATAACCCCTTAAATCTATCCTATTTGAATCCCCTCTTTATAGCTTGAAAAATTAAGGTAGGGAGAAGTCTAAGGACTTCCCTAAGATCAGAGCACAGAGCCGCAAAGCCATAACTTGAAGCCAAGCCCTGGATTCCTGAGTCCAGCCTCTGTATTGCAGGTCAGCGCTCCCCAGAAACTGTGCAAGCGACCTCATTTAGAAAAGGGGTGTTTGGGCCGGGCGTGGTGGCTCATGCCTATAATCCCAGCACTTTAGGAGGCTGACGCAGCAATCACAAGGTCAAGAGATCGAGACCATCCTGGCCAACATGGTGAAACCCCGTCTCTACTAAAAATACAAAAATTAGCTTGGTATGGTGGTGTGTGCCTGTAGTCCCAGCTACTCAGAAGGCTGAAGCAGGAGAATCACTTGAACCCGGGAGGTGGAGGTTGCGGTGAACCGAGACCATGCCGCTACATTACAGCTTGGCTACAGAGAGAGACTCTGTCAAGAAAGAAGGAAAGAAAGAAAGAAAAGAAAGAGAGAGAGAAAGAAGGAAAGAAGGAAAGAAAGAAAGAAAGAGGAAAGAAAGAAAGAAGAAAAGAAAGGGTGAGGGAGGAAGGGAGGGAAGGGAGGAAGGAAGGGAGGAAGAAAAGGGGTGTTTGTGAATGTAATTCACCCATTCATTCATTCTAGATCAATCTAAAATGAGATCATCCTGGTTTATCTGGGTGAGCACTAAATCCATTGACAAGTGTCTTGAAAAGGGACACACAGAGGAGAGCCACAGAGAGGGGAAAACCACGTGAAGATGGATCTCTGCCTCAAGCCAAAGATGCCTCTTCCTTGCATGGAAGAGGCAAGGAAGAATCTTTCCCTGAAGCCTCCAGAGGCAGCGCAGCCCTCCGGCACTTTGACTTTGAATTTCTTTTCTTTTTTGAAACAGGGTCTCACTCTGTCGCCCAGGCTGAGAGTAGCGGTGCAATCATGGCTCACTACAGCCTCAATTTCCCAGACTCACGTGATCTTCCTCCTCAGCTTCCCTAGTAGCTGGGACTAGAGGCGCATACCACCATGCCTAGCTACATTTTTTTGTATTTTTTATAGACACAGGTTTTTGCCCTGTTGCCCAGGCTAGTCTCGAAATCTCGAGTTCAAGGGATCCACCCTCCTCGGCCTCCCAAAGGAGCCACCAAGTTGGGGAAGAGTTCTGGATTTCTTGATTTTGGACTTCAGAGAATACCTTTCTGTTTCTCTAAGCCACCACGTTTGTGGTCATTTGTGTGGCAGCCCCCAGGAAACGAACGCATGAACCCTCCAGTGTCGGTACTTTCACATTAGAGACGAGGACGCTGAGTGTCCAGGGATTAGGTTAGTCCAACCACAGATGGCAAGTGGCCCACAGGACTAGGACCCTGATCTGTCTGTGCTCACAACACGGCTCTTGCCTCCAGCCTGTGAAGGGTTCCGGGAAGCAGCGTTTCTAGGGGGCCTCTTGGGGTCGGGAAGAAGAGAAAGACTCAGGCACTAAATAAGAAGAGTCAGCACCACTGGGAAGGATCAGTGAGCCGGGGTTCTCAGGGCCTGTGATGGAGCGAGTGCCATGCCAGACAGAGGGGAGTGTGACCACCATGGGATCTTCTTAAGCAACTCCAGTTCGAGGAGGCCACGGCAGCCCACGGCATCTTCAAGACACTGGATTTGAAGCCTCTTCGTTGTATTGGGCTCAAGGACTCTGTTTATTCCCCTGGAGTTTTTCTGAGCAAGTCAGAGGGGAAGGGCTTGAGTGGGCTTTGGGTGCCTGCTGCCTCCCTCAAAGAGCTTGAGGTCAGCACTCGAGTCCACTTGATAATATCGCAGGTCAGGATGTGATTGGGAGGGGCAGTTCAGACTCAAGGAGACAGAAGTTTCCTCCTCGTCTCTTAAGCCACCTTGCCTGGCCCTGGGGTTGTCCTTAGGAGCCGGAGGAATCGTCCCTCAATAGCAATGAAACAACAATACCCTATGCATCTCCCACGTGCTGTGCCTGCTCTGGGCCAGGCGTGGCTCTAAACCCCGTACACCTGTGACCTCGTCTCCCGTTCACATCAATGTTCGAAGGTGGCTGCCATCCTCATCCCCACTTTCTGGAGAAAGAGAAGAAGTGAGGCCTAGCCTGGTTAGGCCCCGCTAACCAGGGATCTCACCATGTAAAGTGAGGCCCCTTTTCTTGGGCTACATGGTCAGCAGATTTCAGGGCAAAGACTCAAGCTCAATCCTGCACATGCAGAGGGCCTTCCGGCCTCTTTTTCACTAAGCTGCCCCTCCAAGCTTAAGCACTTTGTAGCACACCTGTCCTCTAGGTTCTGAAGTTCCAGGATGGACCCACATGACTTGCTGTGGGAACCCTACCAGTGCCTTCTACAGGCCCCCGTCAATACGTAGCTGATTGGGATGGAAAGGAGCACAGTGCAATGGACTTCAGCTGCGCTGGGTTGACTCAATCTGATCTGATCTGCGCAGACTTAAATAGACTTAATCTGAGTTGACTTGTCTTGAAATGACTTGATGTGAGTGAAATAAAAAATCCATTTAGGACTATATCTGGGAAATGAAAGAAAGCTCATTTTACTCCTTTTTACTGAGACCTGCCAGCCCCCATCCCTCCGACTGTGCTGGGCTTCAATGGAAAGGGGAGGCCTCAGAAGTGACAGCCTTCTGCATTAGACCCAGCCCAGCCAGGACCACAGACACCAGGGCAGGGCAAGGGCAGCCAGAGTGCTGCTAGGAGCCAGGCTTTCATCTCGGAGCTGCGGCTGGCACAGAACCGCCGGTGCCCACAGGGAGAGGAATGAAGGTGGGGAGGAGTGAGCCTCATCCAGACCCAGCCATGCCCATGAGAGCATGGCCTGCGTAGTGAATTAGTGGGAGGCATAAACCCATGCCTGCAGTCTGGACTCGCCAGGGCTGCCCAGTGGAGCCAGCATGATTTTGGGGTCCATGAGGATATATGTCCTCCAGGGTTTCATGCCTGATCTTGGTTCTAGAAGTTTCTTTACCTCCAGGAGGCAGGCACTTTTGGGAAGGGTGAGAACTTTGCTGTCAGAAAGAGCTGGATGACGTCCTATGGTCAAGCAGCTTCAGCTCCGTAGGCCTCTGACTTCCCATCTCTAAAATGGGATTATTATTGTGCAGAGGAGACAGCTTTCCATAAAGAGGATTTATCACCATGCTTGGCATGCGGCAGGCACACAGTGGATGCTACTGAGCGTTGCCCTGCGGAGGAGGAATGTAGGGAGGCCCAAGGCACAGCTGAGGCTGTCTTACCACTGCCACTCCAGCTGCCAGGGCACCACCCCCTTCCTTTCCATTGTTGGCTAACTGTGAGAGCGGCCCTGCCTTGAGCTCCATCTGGCTATCTGCATAGCCCTACTCTATGGATGAAGCCAAGTCCCAGTGGCCAGCCATCTTGGCTTACCTGGGACTACAGGGTTTCCTGTGATGCAGGATTCCAGTGCTAACACTGGAATCGTCCCAAGTCAAGAGGGAAAATTTGGTTACCCTGGACTAGAGGACCTTATACCAGCCACATGGCTAGCCCCTAGTAGGTGATATGGTTTGGCTCAAATCTCATCTTGAATTGTAGCTCCCATAATTCCCATGTGCCGTGAGAGAGAGGAGACCCAGTGGAAGGTAATTGAATCATGGGGGTGGTTTTTCCTGTGCTGTTCTTGTGGTAGTGAATAAGTCTCATAATCTGATGGTTTCATAAAGGCAGCTCCCCTGCACAGTCTCTCTTGCCTGCTGCCGTGTAAGACATGTCTTGCTTCCCCTTCACTTTCTGCCATGATTATGAGGCCTCCCCAGCCATGTGGAACTTCGAGTCAATGAGACCTCTTTATAAATTACCCAGTCCTGGGTGTGTCTTTATTAGTAGCATGAGAACAAACTAATACAGTGGGGCCAGTATGCGACTCTGGGATCAGACCCAGCTCTCAAGGTGTCTCTGCAGGAACCATCCTTGATGGAAGTAACTCAGGCAGACATGAAACTTCTCTGCCCCACCTCTGCCTTCCCGCAACTCCCTTGAGAAGAAACAGCCAGACTCACCCAGAGGGGCAAGACAGCAAAAATCTGTCATGCTTCCTGGCAGCCCTGTTTCACAGCGTAGGTAAACTGAGGCATCTCAAGGTCACATTACAGTCCCTTGAAGCCTGGGACCACACACATCTGGACCCACATGTTCCTGGGGTCTGGAATTGACTTTGGAATATTCGGAAGTATTTGTGGGAAAAAAGAACACTGTTGCTCGGGTTTCCTTTGGGGCACAAACATGGATGCAACCCACATTTTGTAAAATTTCTAACCCCAAATCAAACCAAGACAAACAGTGAAGGAAACGTGGCTCTGTACCCGGGGACAGGAGGCCCATCTCAGTGAACCTCACTCATGTGAAACTGTCAGCCCCCCCTGGGGAGGTGGAGTGGGAAGAGGAAGTTGATGGGGCAGGGGGGGCCATCCGCAGAGACACTGGAAGGAGGGACAGCTCTGGTCACAGGGCAGCTTCGAGCAGACAGCACCCAGCCGTGCTCACAGACCCCGAATCAAAGCCTTAAAAAACGCTCATCGCCAGCATCCTGCCCTTAGGCAGGACAGCACTGTTAGCTCTTCTGTGGGGCTCGAGGGACCCGTGCCCATCGCTCTCAGACACAGCACCTTGTTTGCCTGTACCTGAAAGCAAATAAATTAGATAAAAACTATTGATGGGGGGGAAGCAGCTCAGCATTGGTGTCTGTAAACCACTGTGTCTGGGGTGACAGGGACTGGGAGCTGGGGTGGGGAAGAGGCTGCTCCCTAGGGCAGAGGAAGCCCCTGATGTCAGTGAGGGGAACCTGGAACCAGGACCTGAGGGTGGCTGTTTGCCAGCTGTCGCAGGGAAGGTGGGGCGAAGGCTTCAGAGTATTTGGGGACTCTGGGAAAGGCAGGCCACTGGTACCCAAGTCTTTGTGGGGTAAGAAAATGGAAAGAACGGAGTTTTCTTACAGGCCAGCACCAGACAAGGCTTTTCAGTCCTTTCATTCCCTGCCGTGGTCCCCAGGGAAAAGCAGTTTTGGGCCAGTGTCCCCAGCTCAGAGGCGACTGAGACCCTGGCCCTGAGGCCTCTGTTTCAGCTCCCTTGCTCTGGTGTCCTGGAAGTTGGGGGTTGGTGTCAGGCGACTTGCCTGGGTGACCTGAAAGCCCTCTCACCGCCCTAAGCCTCATGTCTTCCTCTGTAAGTGGGCTCCTAAGCCCCAGGCCTGCAAGTCCTCAGCTCTCCATGCCCAGGACTGCGCCCCCAAGCACAGATTGGTGGGTGTGTGGATGTGAACTTAATTTCAGCTTCAGACCCCAAGTGGCTGAAGTACCCCCAGCAAAACCTCTGAGAAGCCTGGAATTTCAGTAGATGCTTCTAACTGTGCCATTTTCCAAAGATACTGAGTCTTTCGGGAAGGAGACCAGGGCTCCCCAGATGGCCCCCTGGGTGTGGGGCTGCCAGTGGGGAAACATTTTAGGCCTTCCCTGGCTGTCCAGGGCACTTCCTGAGGCTGTTTCATGTATCGGGGCTCCCAGCACGAGTCCACCTGAAGAAGGGCATCTGCTGATTTCTCAGCTTTGAGGACTCAGAGTCAAAATGAAGCAGCATGGGCTCTGGAATTGGGCAGATCCTGCTCTGCCGCCACCAGACACGTGGCTGGGAGACCTGGGGCTTCTTTGAGACCATGCTCCTCGTCTACAAAATGGAGATGCAAAGCAGTCTCCAAGGGGTGCAGGGGATGAAGCCAGTGTGTGGAGAGAGCATAGCAGGTGACCACTCATGCCAGCCTGTCATGTAGGTCAGAGGACCCAGTAGGGACCAAGGTGAGGAGGGAGCGGCATCTTAGCCCAGCCACCAGGAGCAGCAGCGAATGTCCTGGGTGGCTCATTTGAGAGGTGGTCCCCGCAGGGCTGTAGTGCAGTGGGTGGGAGGAGTGAGGCAGGAATGGAGGGAGGGAAGCCCACCAAGGGGCAGGACTTCAGGGTCAGATGAAACTGAGTTCAAATCCCAGCCCAGTCACTTGCCAGTGCTGTAGACACTTGCACAAATTCCCTGGAAAACGAGATCCCCTGGAATGGGAGGAATGTATTGGCAGGAGGGGGCAGTCCACGGCATTGAAGGAAGATTCTCTGGGTGGAGACACTGACCCAACCCCAGCACTGGGACAGGTCTCAGGAATGTGCTCAGGAGCGAGCCCACATCAGGTGTGCAGAGTGAGGTCTCCAAGCTCACAGCTGATAGCTGCCACTGGAGAGAATCCTTTGGTGGGGAACTGGAGACTCTTTTAGAAGGCAGAGGGGAAGGAGAGGGGAGCGGTGGGAAAGCCTTAGGTGAGCAAATATGGCTGGGGAATTAGAAATGATGAGTTTGGAGGGAGAGAATAAGGGATGGGCATAGACCCAGGTGAGACAGAGGCACTGAGAGAGGAGGCGCGGGGGAGCCCACGTAGACTGCCACGCAGCTCAAGGAAGGAGAAGGCAAGGGGAAATTTTCCACTTTCTTCCCCTGAAATCTCCTCACCAGACAGACTTCTCCACTGCTAAGAAGACATGTTTCGTTTTTTATGTTTTTTCCTTTCATCAGTGAATTGTCAAAATCACAGAGGCTTGCCATGAAAGAGAAGTCGGATTCCTCAATCCCTTTTAATTTTTTTGTGCAAAAAATGTCCTGGCTATGTCTATCACATCCTTAAGAAAAAGTTTATCTTACTGGGGGCAAAAGCATCAGCTTTGATGAATCTTCAACAAGACGTCATCATCATGATTTGCCACGATGAGAATAAGGGAAAGTCTTTCAGGGATTCTGTAAGCAAATCTTCCCTGTGGTTCTGGGCCTTTTCTCTCTCCTAAAGTGAAAGCAGTTTTGTTTGGGGTTTTTTGTTAGAGGTGGAGATAATTTTCTATTTCTATATATGATGTACAATTCTTCCAGTTCATCCATGAACCAGGAAGTGGAGGGAAGAATGGACTTTGCTACATATTGTATTAAACTGTAAATCTCCGCTGACACACGAGTGGGCTTCAGCTGGGTGGATTCCACAAGGTGAAGGATGGGTACATGATCCCGCCCCCAAATCAAGAAGCAAGACATTTCCGGCTCCACAGAGCTCCCTAGTGCCCCCAGGAATGGGCTCCCATTGCTTTACGCCACTTCCGTTCTGCTTTTCTTTTCTCCCCACCAGATTCCAACAGAGCAAATGAGCTCAGTCATGGAGGGTTCAGCCCTTCCTGAGTGTCACCTCTTCCCGTGCGTCCCAGATGAGCAAACTGAGGCTCAGTGGTCAGTCACTAGCTCAAGGTCTCATGGCTGTCATAAGGAGGGGCCAAGGTCCAGCTCCGCAGGTAGAGTCCAGCACTCACACCTTTCCTCACTGACCAGCCACCTCCTCTGATCAGTGTTGGTTATAAAGGGTCCACCACAGGCAGCCCCAAGCCCTGGCTAGAGCTTGACCCAACGGTTACCAACTGGTGCCTCACCACACAGTAGGCACACAGATGTGTTTTTGAACAAAGGACACACTGGCTACCCAGATGGAACATCGCATGTGTGCACGTGGGATGAAAGCATAACCAGGGCTGGAACCAGGGTGAGGTGAGAAGGCACAAAGATGCAAATTTTAGGGGGGCGTCATTCTCAGGGTACTGCCTCACCCTAGTTTTGGTCCTACTCATGACTCTGTACAGACTACCACCTGGGATGAGCCTCCCCTACAGGTGCTGCCTGAGATGGCCATGCATTTTCTGCCAATCCCAGCTGAGAGGATGCGCTGTCCCAGCTCTAATGCTGACATAGGGCCACATGCCTCCACAGGCAGAAGGCTCTCGGAGTCATGGAGGCAATTAAGTAGCTGGCTTGCCCAGGAGATCATGTATGTCTTTGATCTGAGTTTTTCAAGAGCCTTTAAGTAGCAGACAATAAAATATTACAATTTGACTTAAAAATGTATTCAGGGAGACTTCCAGTTACTGCTCCAAAACATAAAGACTGTAGAAGAGGTCATTCTCATCCTCACAACAAGAAAAAAGCGAACAAATTGAAAATCAACAATTTTTGGATCCATTAGAGAACTGAGATCACAGTGCAGAGCATTACCCCAAAATTTGGGAGACAGACAGGTGACTACAATCACAGCATATAGGGATCAGAAGCTGCTGGGACCAATGGCAGGTAAGAATGCAAACGGTAATTGATGAGTCATTGTACAACTGGAGGCTGTGTGGACTTAGCTCGAAATGAAAAATTCCTCAGTGCTGAGTCTCAGCAGGT
Organism: Sapajus apella; assembly: GCF_009761245.1. Lineage (NCBI taxonomy): Eukaryota > Metazoa > Chordata > Mammalia > Primates > Cebidae > Sapajus > Sapajus apella. Next base: position 6,172,937 of record NW_022437036.1, read on the forward strand.
GCCCCCACACGTTCGTGAGTTTTCTCTCCAGGAGCCCCACCAAGTTCTCAGAAAAGTCCTCTTATGCTTTCAGCAGCGGGGAAGGAAAAGTAAGCACTTTGAAATATACCCAGAACATTCTGTTCTTTTTAACAAAGATTTGTACTCAAGGAAAAATCTTTTACCATAGCCTTATCTGCTCTAGAAGACGAGCAATTAGACAGCTGGGTCCCCCTTTAGCCTTCTTGTCTCACTTCAGGGGAGAGGGGAAAAAAAGCCTAAGAAACTCTTCTGGAGGTCACAACCTAGGAACTCTGGCCCCCACTTTTAAAAAAACCCAGAGATGTAATTATATGGAACACTTCCTCCCAGTTACCTTACCATTACATCAGCAGGGCTCCACTGTAACAGCAGGTCACAATCGAGGGAGCTGTAAGACACAGACTCCATTTCAAAGGAGTTTCAAGGGAAACTCAAAGACAAAGGGGAGAAAAAGGGACACTAAAGGGAGGTGAAGCCTCTGACACCTACATTTACATAACAAACATTAAATATATCCCAACTCTGAGATGGATTTGCAAAATCTTCACACCAAAGAAAGTCTCGGCTCCCATTACCCAATACATATTGTCCAACTTCCAATAGAAAATTACAAGGCATACTAAATGTAAAATAAATGAAACTAAACAAAAAAACTCAGAACCACACTCAAATATGGCAGAGATTTTGGTATTACCAGACTGGGAATTTATAATAACTATGACTGATCTGCTAAGGGCTGTAATGGAAAAAGTGGGCAACATGTAAGAACAGGTAGATAATGTAAACAAAGAGATGGAAACTCTAAGAGTCAAGGAGAAACGTTAGAGATCAAAAACACTGTAACAAAAAATAACACAGTCTTCGACGATCTCATCAGTAGACCGGGCATGATTGAGGAAAATACCAGTGGGCTTTAATATATGTCAGTAGAAACTTTCTAAACTGAAAAGCAAGAAGAACACAACAGAATATGTAAGAATTAAGGGACAATTTTAAAAAGTACAACTGGCCGGGCGCGGTGGCTCACGCCTGTAATCCCAGTACTTTGGGAGGCCGAGGCGGGTGGATCACGAGGTCAAGAGATCGAGACCATCCTGGTCAACATGGTGAAACCCCGTCTCTACTAAAAATACAAAAAATCAGCTGGGCATGGTGGCGCATGCCTGTAGTCCCAGCTACTCGGGAGGCTGAGGCAGGAGAATTGCCTGAACCCAGGACGCGGAGGTTGCGGTGAGCCGAGATCTCGCCATTGCACTCCAGCCTGGGTAACAAGAGTGAAACTCCGTCTCAAAAAAACAAAAAAACAAAAAGTATAACTATGTGTAATGGGAATTCCAGAAGGAGAAGAGGGAAAGAGATATGCAAAAGAAATATTTGAAGTAATAAGAGTTGAGGTTTTTCCAGGATTAACAACAGACAACAGGAAGCCCAGAGAACAAAGCAGGATAAATGCCAATAAATCCATACCTAAGCATTTTTTTTTTGCCAAAAAAATCATACCTAAGCATATTTTTTGCCAAAAAAAATTCATACATAAGCTTTTTTGTGAAGTATTCCAAGGAAAGGAAAAGAAAAGAAAGAAAAAGGAAAGGAGAAGAGGGGAGGGGAGGGGAGAAAGAGGAGAGGAAGGGAGGGGGACAGTGGAGAGAAAAGGAGAGAAGAGGCGAGGGGAGAGGGGAGGGAAAAGAATAAAGAAAGATCATTTTTTAAAAAAAGCCAGAAGTGAAGTCTCAGGGGACAACAACTCTTACCTACTGAGGAACGAAGTTAAGAATTGCATCAGATTCTCTTCAGAAATCATTCAAACAAGAAGGGACTTGAATGAAATATTTAAATGTTAAAAGAAAGGAAAAAACCGCTAATCTAGAATTCTATATTCTATAAAATTATTCTTCAGAGGTGAAGGAAAAATAGGATTTTCTCAAACAAACAAAAACTGAGGGAATTTGCCACCAGTAGACCTACCTTGCAAGAAAGTTTTAAAAGTTTTTCAAACAAAAGGAAATATCAAATCTGCAAAAAGAAAGGAAGAACATATGTATAAATGAGGGCAAAATAATTTTTTTTATTTTTCTTATAATTGATCCAATAGAAAATTGTTCAAAATAATAATAGTAAAAATGCATTGGGTAATTACAGTTTATGGATAAATGAAATCTATGAAAGCAATGTTATAAAGGACAAACGGAGAATTAGATCGAGAATGCTGAGATGCTTTTACTACTCATCACATACTATAGTGTTGGTTGGTTGATAGAGGACTTAGATTAGTTGTAAATGTGTTTTGCAAAGACGTAATAATTCTTAATGTGTACAGATCTAAAAACAGAGAATCAAAATACACATGGCAGAAACTGATAGAAATGCAAGAAGAAACAGATAAATCTGCAATAACAGTTGGAGACGTCAACTCCCCTCTATCAGAAATGGACAGATCTAGCAGGCAGAAAATCAGTAAGGATACAGTTGAATTCAACAGGACCATCAGTCAATTGGATATTATGGACATCCACAAAGTATCCCTCAACAGTAGAATACACATTCGCCTTAAACTCACGTGGAACATTCACTGAGACGGACCGCATTCTGTGCCATAAAACACACCTTAACAAATTCAAAAGAATGGATATTATACAAAGTATACTCTCGAGCCACAATGGAATTAAACTAGAAATCAGTTACAGAAATATAGCTTAAAAAATCCTCAAGTATTTTGAGATTAAACAGTACATTGCTTTCTTTTTTTTGACCTCAGGTGATCTACCCACCTCAGCCTGCCAGAGTGCTGGGATTACAGACGTGAGCCACTGCATCCTGCCTAAACAGGGCATTTCTAAATATCACATGGGTCAAAAAAAAGGTCATAAGAGAAATTTAAAAATATTTTAAGTTAAACAAAAATAAACTACATATACAGTTTTTATTAAATACAAGGGGTCTTGTCCACTCTAAGGAATGATTCTCAACCATGGGGAAGATGGCCAAAATATTTTTGCAAATAATCAGCTTTTGGTCTCACTGATATTCTCTATTAATTTTCTATTTTTAATTTCATGGCTAATTTTTATTGTTTCTTTTTTTCTGCTTGCTTTAGGTTTATATGTGATTCTCAAATTTTTTAAGCTGAAAGTTTTGATAATTGATTTTAGATCTTCTTTTTTCATATATGAATTTTATGCTATAAATCTACCATTTTGCTTTTATGGAATCTCACAAAGATAAATAAAATGGTTAACTCTTTATCCAAGCTAGTCAAGAGAAAAATGAGAAAAGACACAAATTACTGGTTTCAAAAATGACCAAGGAGCCATCACTATAGATCCCATGGTGGGAAGTACAGGGTTACTGCCAACCCCACCCAGATTGAAGAATTTTAAAATGATGGACAGCCACTAACCACTTACTTTGAAGTTGGCCAAGGGGCTTGCTCTGAATAATGACCCCCAAAATTCAGGCTGTGCTCAAGTGGGAGATTCTCTAGCTGAGACATGGGGATCCTACCTGCTCTGTTTTCTGGGGTGTCTGACAGTCTGAGAAGTGAGCACAGAACATTTACCTATATGGATTGCCTACTATCTGCTCCTTTTCACTCTGTGTATTATGGAGTACTCTAATGAGCAGTGATAATAATTATAGCAATAATAATTGTTATTACAGCACATACAAAGGGTCAGGAACTTTCTAAGATCTTTGCATCTTTTTTTTCATAACCCACATAAATTCTGGAGCTCCAAACAGCCCAGTTTCCACATGGAGTTGCATTCAAAGAATTGTATACCCAGCAGTAAGTAATTGAATTGAAATCTCTATCTTTATTTGAATCTCTTCCAGAACTTTGCAAGTATCTATGGTCACGTGCCATATAATAACATTTGATTCAATGGCAGATTGCATATACGACACTGGTGCCATGAGATTATACTATATTTTTACTGTACCTTTTCTATGTTTGGAACCACAAAAACTCACCATCATGTTACCATTGTGTGTAGTATTCCACAGTCACATGACATACAGGTTTGTAATCTATGAGCAACAGTTATATCACATAGCCCAGGTATGTAGAAGGCTGGACCACCTCAGTTTGCATATATACACTCCATCATGTTCCCACGGTGACTGCATTGCCTAACAATACATTTCTTAGAATGTATCCCTGCTGTTAAGTGACACATGACTGTATTTCATAACCCACAGCAACATCACAACACCCTAGAATCTCCTTTCTCTCCTCCGCCGCTTCAGAGCCTGCTGCTCATGAACCCCAGAAAATATCTATTCCACTCAGTTTTCTGTCTCCCTTTCCTCTCCATCTCATTTATCCCATAAATCTAGTTAGCTTCTCTCACTGCTTTAGTTCCCTTTTATGTGACTCACTACCTTGGCTTTCCATAAAAGCTACAAATGTGAATATAAAAGACGTTTCCTCAGAAGGTGTGTAGGAATGCAAACTCTGAGGGGCAAAGGGAAAATCCTCTTCAGTGGGTGAGGAGGAAGGCTTGGGATGCCCTGGGTGAAAAGGCCCTGTCCTAGGTGCGCAGAGAAGGTCCTTAGCAACTGCATTAGTTGGGTGTTGCTATTATCCCTATTTTATAGGTGAAGAAGTCAAGGCTCACAGAGGCTAAGCAACTTGTCCCAAATCCTGCTAGAAACAGAATTCAAATCCAAGTCTCTGATTCCAGAGTTCACACTCTTAATTATGACTATAAGGTGCTTCTCACAGTGTCTGTTTATGTTATTCAGAAAATATTTATTGAGTTTCTATACCACAAACAAGGAATTATTCTAGTTGCAAATAGCAGGACAGACAGGTCAAGAAGCTCAGCAAACCCCAAGCAAGATGAGTGTGTGCAAAGGCAAAACTAGCTATATTGTGATCAAACTTTTTAAAAGCAAAAATAAAGAATCTTAAAGGTAACCAGAACAAAAAAATGCAGATTGCATTCAGGAGAATGAAGTAAGAATAACAGCTGGCTACTCACCAGGAATGATGGAAGCCAAGATATTTAAAGGAACAACATCTTTAAAGAGCTGAAGGAAAGAGACATTGCCAACTTAGAGTGCTTTGCCCGGTGAAAATGCCCTTCAAAACTGGACATGAAATAAGGACGTTTTCTGACAAACAAAAGCTAAGAAAATGAATCAGCAGCACACCTGGGCTATGAGAAATACTCAAGAAAGTTCTTCAGGATTAATAGAAATTACGCAAGACGGAATCCTGGATCTGGCAGAAAAAAAAAATCAAATAAAAAACAGAAAGGGTAAAATACATAGATAAATACAGGACTATCTTTTTAAATTTTCTCTGAAAAACTATAGAAAGCAAATAAGATAACAAGGTATTGCTACATTTGTAACATATATATAAGGAAAATGTATGATAAAAAACTAAGTGGTTAATGAAATTATACTAAAATTATCCACGTCCAGTGCAGTCCCCTGCCCCTGAGTGTGGGGGAGACCTGGGGACATGGTGGGATGTTACTTCCAGGATTAGGTCACATTATATCTCAACCGGAAAGAGACTTTTATAGATGTAATTGAAGTTGATAATCACTTTGACTTTAAGTTTATAAAAAGGAAATATTCCTGGGTGGGCTCAACCTCATAGGACAAGTTTTTAAAAGAGACATTCTTGCTCTCTTTGAAAAAGCAAACAGCCATGTGACTGCCTATGGAGAGGAGTGGCCTAGGACGTGGGGGCGGGGAGAGTCTTCGTTATCAAGATGTTGCTGTGGGCTATGAAATACAGTCATGAGTCACTTAACAGTAGGGCTACATTCTAAGAAATGTATTGTTAGGCAATGCAGTCATTGTGGGAACGTGATGTAGTGTATTTATACAAACCTAGATGATATAGCCTTCTACGTACCTGGGCTACGTGATATGAATTCTGTCAACAATCATGTGAGCTTGGGAAGGACACCCCAAGGTTTGGATAAAACTACAACACCAGCTGACACCTCAATTGGAGTTTTGTGAGACCCTGAGGGCTTAACATAGGACCCAGTTAAGCCCTACTGGGACTTCTGACCCAAATAAACAAAATGGTGGGTAACAAATAGGTGTTGTTTGAAGCCACTACATTTGTGGTCATTTGTTATGTAACACTAGTACATACTGTTTTGGGGTTCCAGTTTTGTATATGAAATTGCATGATATTTATTTAAGGTGGACTGGGATAAGTTACGAATGCACAATGAAATCTAGAGAGCCACCTATGTATATATATATATATATATATATATATACACACACACACAATAGAGGAGATAAAATAAAATACTAAGAAATAATCCAAAACAGGGAAAGAGGAACAAGGGAACAAGAATATAAGAGACAAACAGAAAACAAATCACAACATGCTACGCTTAAACCCACCCGTATCAATAATGACATTAAATGTAAATGAGCCAGACACCACATATAAAAGGCACCAATTATCAGACTAGATAAAAATAAACGGTACCTGCCTACCTGCTATTTACAAGAGTCACTTTGATAGTCACTCTTTAAGGACACAGATGAGTTGAAAGCAAGATGATGGGGAAAGGCACGTTATGCAAACACCAATCATAAAAGAAACTGGAGTATTGCCTGAGGTAGAGAGAGACTCCTCATAGCGACAAAAAGGTGAATTCATCGAGAAGACACAACAATGCTAAAGGTGAATACATCTAATAACAGAGTTTCAAGATATTTGAAGCAAGATTTGACAGAACTAAAATGAGAAATAGACAAATCCACAATCACAGCTGAGCACTTAAAACACAACCCTCTGAATAATTGATTTTTAAAAAGCAGTGATTGATAGAAAAATTAGTACGGCTATAGAAGAGTTGAACATTATTAATCGACTTGGCCAACTGACATTTTTGGAACATCCCACACCATAACCACAGAATGTATTCTTTTCAAGTGACATGAAACATTCACTACAGTGTATCATATGCTGAACCGTAGAATGAGTCTCGATATATTTCAAAGGATTGGAATGATACAGACTATGTTCTCTGACTATAATGGAATTTAACTAGAAATTAATTGCAGAAACATAACTATTTGCAAATATTCTGAATATTAAGCCATACATTTCTAAATAATGGCTTAATATTATTTAGAAATGTGTGGCTTAATATTCAGGATCATGGAATAAATCACAAAGAATAATTTTAAATGTTTTGAAATCACTGTAATGAAAATAAAGTACATCAAGTCTGTGGGACAAGCAAAAGCAAAACCTTAGAGGAAGACTTAGGGATTTCAGCGCCTGCATTAAAGAAGAACAAAGGTATACAATCAATACTGTAAACTCCTGTCTCAAGAAGCTATGAAAACAGAGCAAGTTAAACTCAATCTAAGTAGAAGAGTGGAATTAATAAAGATAAGGGCAGAAAACAAAATAGAAAATAGATATACAATAAAGAGAGCAACAAAGTGGAAACTTGATTCTTTGAAAAGATTAACCAAGTCAGCAGACCCCTAGGAAGACCTGTCAACAAAACTACAACCTTTGGCGCCAACCAGACCTGGGTATGAATCCCACCTGGGATACTTCCCAACTGGGGACCAATGAAATGTGACTTAGACCTCGATTTCCCAACCTGAAGAGTGGGGATACTTCTGTCTGTTCACAGGGACTCTGAAGATTTAGGAAGACCATGTATGGCAAGGGCTGGCACAGACCCTGGGATGTAGGAGCACCAAGAAGGGTGGCATTAAATTAAAGATCCTAAGGATGTAGAGTGTAAAGCTTTGCTGCAGAACCTTGACCTCGGTTTGTCATTATATACTCATTACTGTGCTGCATTGATTAACATCTCTCTTCCTCATAAGACTGTAAGCTACCCAAGGGCACGGGTCTGTATCAATAAGGTTAAACTCTGGGTTCTTTATTTGAAAGCTGCTCCAAATTCATTTCCAACTCTTTTCTTTTTTGCCATCTCCCACCTCCCTTGCAGCTAGAGTTAGCCATGTGACCCAGTTTGTTGGCTTGGGTTTTGAGGAAAGATGTGACTGACTGAGAATCCTATCCTCCTTTCTTATTCCAGCCTTACATGCAGATGTGATGGCTGGGCTATAGTGGCTTTCTTGTATCCACACTGGAAAGACCAAGAGAAGCAGAGAAATCATCTCTGACACTATTGAATTGCTGAATCAACTCAGCTGTTTACTTTTGAACTTCTCTTTATGTGGGAAAAAGAACTGCTCATTGCCTGGCTCATTTTAGGTCAGGAATTATTTAGCCTACAGGGGAAAGCCTTCCTAACCAATGTGGTGCCACTCCAGGGTATAGGAAGAAAAACGTGCAAGGATGTTCACTGCAAGACTGTTTTAAATAACACAAGCCCCCGCAAAGAGACTTGGTTGGATTATGGTACACAATTCCATGGAGGCTCCACATCTCTTAAACAGATTAAGCTACTATTACAAAAAGAGACCAAAAAAAGTACATTTTAAAAGAACACAGAAAAAAATATATATTAAAAACTAAAAAAGTGTATACATGTATGCACTCATTCATTTGTGGAGAGCTGGGAAGTCACCATTGCTATAGCTGTCCAATCCAGGGAACAGGGATCCAGAAACAATGACAGTGGCTACCCCAGCCCCCACCCAGAGCCCTGCTGCTGTCATCCCAGTGCTGAGGACCAGCCATGGGGGAGGCAGAGGAAAAAAGAGAGAATTCCTGTGAGTCTTCCCAGAAGCAGAAGTCAGGATCCCCCTGGGGTTTCCTCTTGAGCCCGCTGGGCCTGCCTCCTGCTCGCTAAATGACCTCTCTGACTGTCTTGTCCCTCAGGAGAAAGTGCTCTCTCCCAGGCCTGGGCCAGAATGTCTTCTTTCCTAACATGTTACGGGAAACATTGGTCCTAAAATAGTCTACATCTGCAGAACATTTCCCAGCTCACAGAGCCACTTCACTCATAGCCCAATTCTCTGATGTGGGTGCTGAGGAGCCCATTGTTCAGATGAGAAAACTGAGACTCAGGGTCGTGTGATTCACCTTACAGTCCTCCTCCCCCACCATGGCTGGGTATTGAACATAGGTCTGCAGGCTTCAAGCCCTGAGCTCTGCCGGTTTAGGATTCAGGGAACACCGGAGATGGAAGTGGGTCCTCACCATGTCCTGACTCTACTGGCATCTTGATCTTGGGCACTCAGCTCCAGAGCCGTAAAAATAAGTTTGTTGTTTAAGCCACTCAGTCTGTTTGGACCAGGGCATCCCTCCCTCCTTCCTTCCTATCTTCCTTCAATTTATACTTTCTCCCCTTTGTTCCTTCTTCTCCCAGGCCCCTGTGGGAGGAGTTTGGACTTGCAGATTCTGAGGCCCCGGGAGGTGTCCTGGCTACAAAGCTCACCACAGGGGATCTTGGGGTGCTTTTCCTGTTGGCCCTCAGTTAACTCCTCCACAGACAGGGTTAACGGCAGTCCCTGACTACTGCCATTACTTGAGGGGCAGGAAGACAGCTAGTTTCTGAGATCATACATGTGGTACCAGAATGACTGAGCTAACTTGATTTACAGGCACATGTTACACCCCAGGAAGTGCCAGTGCAACCACCAGGAATAACTGAAATGAGGCCAGGCACAGTGGCTCACGCCTGTAATCCCAGCACTTTGGGAGGCCCAGGCAGGTAGATCACCTGAGGTCAGGAGTTCAAGACCAGCCTGGCCAACATGGCAAAACCCCATCTCTACTAAAAATATAAAAATTAGCCAGGTGTGGTGGCAGGTGCCTGTAATCTCAGCTACTTGGGAGGCTGAGGCAAGAGAATCGTTTGAACTCAGGAGGCAGAGGTTGCAGTGAGCCAAGATCAAGCTACTGCACTCCAGCCTGGGCAACAAGAGCAAGACTCCATCTCAAAAATAGAAATAAAAGAATAATTGAAATGAAAGAAATCAGGCCTCTAGGGTGAGGATGGCAGGTTGAAACTTTCTCACAGAATTTCTTTTCCCCGTGCTTGACATAATGGGCAGAAAGTAGCAACAATCCTTAAAGAAAAAAAAAAAAGCCAACAGCATCACCCAAGCATGTACAGGATGAAACTTAAATAACTGACAGCCAAGGAAAGAATCGGAAAACTCTAAGGGCCAGCGGAGGCAGGTCACACAAGCCTCCTAACCCTGCTGGCCTCCTGATCCTGCCTGCGTGACTCCCAGGAACTGGTGCTGGGAGTTGACAAAGTCTGGAGAAGACCTGAGGAAAACCACTTGAGTGAGTTTTCTTATCATTACCTTTTCTGACCAAGGCCTGGAAGGAACCAGAGCTGGACCAACAGGAGGGCTGATACTCTAACTCACTGGTCCCCAGCCTTTTTGGTACCAGGCACTGGTTCTATGGAAGACAATTTTTCCACAGGACTGGGCGGGGGTGAGGGAAGGTTTTGGGATGAACCTCAGATCATCAGGCATTAGATTCTCATAAGGAGCGTGCAACCTAGATCCCTCTCATACACAATTCACAGATTTTAGCACCGGGAATCAACAAGTTGGACGTCCATTCAGAAACCCAGCTATAAAGACGGTAATTATAAAGACCACAGATGGATAAATCTATAACGAAGGGAAGAAACCAGCCTAAAAAGGCTGAGAATACCCAAAATCAGAACGCCTCTCTTTCTACAGGGGATCACAGTTCCTCATCAGCAATGGAACAAGGCCTGATGGAGAAAGACTGTGTTCCATTAGCAGAAGCAGGCTTTAAAAAGTGGATGATAAGAAACTTCTGGGAATTAAAAGAACTTGTTCTAACCCAATGCAAAGAAACTAAGAACTTTGAAAAAAGGTTTGACGAAATGTTAAAAATAACACACAATTTAGAGAGGAATATAAGTGAATTAATAGAGCTGAAAAACACAACACGAGAACTTCTTGAACTATGCACAAGTTTTAACAACCAAATTGATCAAGCAGAAGAAAAGATATCAGAAGTCGAAGACCAACTTAATGAAATAAAACAAAAAGACAAGATTAGAGAAAAAAAGGATAAAAAAGAACGAGCAAAGTCTCCAAGGAATATGGGACTATGTGAAAAGACCTAATCTACGTTTGATAGGTGTACCTGAATGTGATGAAGAGAATCAATCCAAGCTGGAAAATACGCTTCAGGATATTATTCAGGAAAACTTTCCCAACCTAGCAAGGCAGGACAATATTCAACTCCAGGTAATACAGAGAACACCACAAAGATATTCCTCAAGAAGACCAACCTCAATGCACATAATCGCCAGATTCACCAGGGTTGAAATGAAAGAGAAAATACTGAGGGCAGCCAGAGAGAAAGGTCAGGTTACCCATAAAGGGAAGCCCATCAGACTCACAGCAGATCTCTCAGCAGAAACCCTACAAGCCAGAAAAGAGTGGGGGCCAATATTCAACATCCTTAAAGAAAAGAGATTTGAACCCAGAATTTTACATCCAGCCAAACTAAGCTTCATAAGCGAAGGAAAAATAAAATCTTTTGTGAACAAGCAAGCACTCAGAGATGTCATCACCACCAGGCCTGCTTTACAAGAGCTTCTGAAAGAACCACTACACATAGAAAGGAACAACCAGTAACAGCCTTTCTAAAAAATACCAAAAAATAAAGAACATCAACATAATTAAGAACTTGCATCAACTAATGGGCAAAACAGCCAGCTAACATTAAATGGCAGTATCAAACTCACATATATTGTTATTAATTCTAAATTTAAATCGACTAAATCCCCCAATCCAAAGACACAGACAGCCAAAAAAAGCCAAGACCCATTGGTATGCTACATCCAGATCCATCTCACATGGAAGGATACACAAAGACTCAAAACAAAGGGATGGAGAAAAATTTACCAACCAAATGGAGAGCAAAAATAAATAAATAGAAAGCACGAGTTGCTGATAAATTTTTGCTGATAAAATAGACTTTAAAGCAACAAAGATCAAAAGAAGCAAAGAAGGATATTACATAATGATAAAAGGATCAATGTAACAAGAAGAGCTAAAGATCCTAAATATATACACACCCAATACAGGAATACCCAGGTATATAAGACTTATAAAGAGACTTGGACTCCCACACAATAATAGTGGGAGACCTCAACATCAATATCAGACAGATCAATGAGATAGAAAGTTAACATCAATATCCAGGACTTGAACTCAGATCCGGAACAAGTAGACTTAATTAACATTTATAGAACTCTCCACTTTAAATACACAAAATATACACTCTTATCAGTACCACATCACACCTATTTACAGGTTTCAATGAAATATTGGTTGGCTGCTTGTTAGTTATTTTCTTCCCTCATTTTTTTTTATGTCTCTATTATTAAACACAATTATAGGCATACCCATTTTTAGACTGCATTTTAGCCTGGGCAATAAAGCAACACCCCTGTTCTCTCTCCCTCTTCCTCTTCCTCTTTCTTCCTCTCCTTTGTTCTTTTTTTCTCTTTTTCTTTTTTTTTATTTTTTCTCTTTCTTTCTTTCTCTCTTTCTAAAAAAAAAAAAAGACTATCTCCAGAAACAGAAGACGATATCCCCCAATTGCTTCACATTATCGAAAACGTAATAAAAATTATACATTTAATAAACTGAGTACTCAAAGACAAAATGACAGAAAATCCTTTTTAGGATATAAACCAACCTAAAGAAACAGATTAATAACAAAAATAACATCATTACAGACCTAAGAAAAAAATTGTACATGACAGAAAACAGATTAGATAGAAGTCAAAATATTGACATTGAGAAAGGGCTTGGGATAAAATACATAAAATGAAAAGGGCAAAAAAATGAAAACTGACAAAGCTTTCAGGCATGGAGGCCACTGCCGGGAAGGCAGTAGCAGGGCTCTTGGGTGTCCCTGAAGGGAAAAGCCCAACAAAGACAATATATTCAAAAATATGAAGCAGGAAAATTTTCCTGAAATAAAAAAGACTCTGAAAACTAATATTAAATATATATATATACACATTATGTTCCACGGAAATTTTATTAAAAATATTCTGCATTGTGACATTCCTAATTGAATGATTGAATTTTAAAGATAGAGAAAGACTTCTCAAACATTCAGGCAGGAACACAAATCACGGAAAAGCAGGGAATGTCAGGATGGCCCCAGATTTTCTACAGCAATATCCAATGCCAGAAAACAACAAAACAACTTGCATAAAGCCAGAGGGAACGTAAGTGCCGCTGTAAGCACTGTCAAGACATCAGGGAGATGCTCCCACACATGAGAAAACTCAGGGAGTACCGTTCCTGAAGAAGACTCCCTGAGCAGAGGTCTTCTGAAGAAAATTGTAGGCCAGGCTCAGAGGCTCATGCCTGTAATCTCAGCGCTTTGGGAGTCCGAGGTGGACAGATCATTTGAGACCAGGAGTTTGAGACCAGCCTGGCCAACATGGCGAAACCCTGTGTCTACTGAAAATACAAAACTTAGCCAGGTCTGGTGGTGGGTGCCTATAATCCCAGCTACTTGGGAGGCTTAGGCAGGAGAATTGCTTGAACCCAGGAGGCAGAGGTTGCAGTGAGCAGAGATCATGCCACTGCCCTCCAGCTTGGGTGACAGAGTGAGACTCTATCTCAAAAGACAAAAAGAAAAAAGAAAAGTAAAGTAAAGAAAAGAAAAATGCAGTAAACTTTTTGACAATGAACGTTTTGGTTGGGATGTTTGTCCCTTCCAAACTGCAAGTTGAAATGTGATCCCCAACGTTCGAGGTGGTGCCTAATGGGAGGTATTTGGGACATGGGGTGGATCCCTCAAGAGTAGATGAATGCCCTCTCTTAAGCGGGGTGAATGAATTCACACTCTGTTAGTTCCAGAAAGTGCTGGTGGCTAAAATGAGCCTAGCACCACCCTACTCTCTCTGTGACTTTCTCTCTCTCCATGTGATCTCACACATGCCAGCCCCATTTCTCCCTCCACTGTGAGTGGAAGCAGCCTGCGGCCCTCACCAGATACAGATGCCTAGTCATGAACTTTCCAACCCCCAAAATCCTGAGCCAAAGGTAACTTTTTTCTTTCTTCTTTTCCTTTATTTTTTTTGAGATGGAGTTTCATTCCTGTTGCCCAGGCTGGAGTGCAACGCGTGATCTCGGCTCACCGCAATCTCCACCTTCCAGGTTCAAGTGATTCTCCTGTCTCAGCCTCCCAAGTAGCTGGGATTACAGGCATGTGCCACCAAACCCAGCTAATTTTTTTGTATTTTTAGTAGAGACAGGGTTTCTCCATGCTGGTCAAGCTGGTCTCAAACTTCCAACCCCAGGTAATCCACCTACCTTGGCCTCCCAAAGTGCTGGGATTACAGGTATGAACCACTGAGCCCGGCACCTTTTTTTTCTTTATAAATTATTCAGCCTCAGGTATTTCCTTATTGCAACAGAAAACTAACTAGGTAAGAGGTAATCCAATCAGTAAGACATTAATCAGAGAAAGGACTCGGACCACACGTGCACATACCCCATGGCCCCAGCAATTGCACTCCCAGGATTTCTGTAATAGCAATGAGGGCATCTGTCCAGGCAAAGAGCTGTACACAAATATTCAGGGCAGCTTTATTTGTAATAGCTAAAAGCTGGAAACAACCCAAATGTGCATCAACAGGAGAATGGATAAACAAGCTGTGATGTAGCCATACAAGAGGACATTACTCAGCAACAAGGTGAATGAACTACTGATACACACAATTGTACAGATGAATCTCCAGGTGAGAGAAGTCAGAACAAAAGAATGCATATGGAAGAATTCTATTTACATGTGGGTTAAAAACAGGCAAAACTGAGCAATGGGGAGGGGAGTCAGGATACAGGGAGCACCTATCAGCTCCACGGGGGAACGCGGAAGCCTGCTAGGGAGCTGGGGATGGTCAGTGTTTGATCTGGGTAGGGGCTACATGGGTGTGTGCTGGTGTACATTTCACCCAAGATGCACTTTACATGTGAGGCACAAGGAGAAGGAAGCAGGGAGGAGGGCCATGACAGTGTCACAGCCGTCTGTCAGAAAAGAGAGATCCCATGGGCAGCATAGTCAGAATGATGGCCAATTCCAAGACTGGAGATGCTTCAAACACTGTGGACAGGAAACCCAAGCCTAATGCAACAGTAGCCATTGGGTTTTTGGAGAGAGAAGGAGAGGATGGACGAGGACCTCTGTGGCTGTGGGAGAGTAACCTGGCACTGGAGAATCAGGCAGTATAGACACCTGACTCCAAAAACCAGGGAACAACCCTGAAGGCCTCAAGTCCTGTGTTCCTGCAAGCAATACGAACCCCTAGGTCTCTGATGAGGAGAAGATGAGGTTACTCTGAAAAGAAGGAGCTCCTGACCGAAAGGACTGATGCACTTGGTTCCTTTTGCTGCTCTAACAGATCATCATGGCTTAAATCCATGGCTTAAAACAATGTAAATGTATTATTTTACAGTTCTGGAGGTCAGAAGTCAAAAATAGGCCTTACTGGACCAAAGTCAAGGTATAAATCAGGCTGCCTTCCTTCTGGCAGCTCTAGGGGAGCTTAGCACGTCCTTACCACGTCCAGCTTTTAGAGGCCATGAAATTCCTTGCCTTGCGGTTCCTTCCTCCATCTTCAAAGCCAGAAACTACATCACTCCAACCTCTGCTTCCACCGTCTTCTCTCCCTGCCTCTCCCCCTGCTCCTTCCCTCTCTTGAACCCTACTCCTTCTCTGTTCTAAGAATCCTTGTGATTGCATTGGACCTACCCAGATAATCCAAGATAATTTTCCCATCTCAGGATCCTTCATTTATTCATGTCTGCAAAGTCCTTTTTGCTATGTGAGGTGACATCACAGGCTCCAGAGATGAGGACTTTGGGAAGCCGTTCTTCTGCCTATCATACCTGGAGACTGAGCTTGATTGGGCCAGTGAGGACCTCCTTATTGATTCATTCATTTACATATCATCTTGGAGCCTTAATATTTGACTTCTGATTGGTCCAGTTTGGGTGGCATGCTCATCCCTGAGTCAATCACTGGGGCCTGAGGAGTGGGCCACTCTGATTGACTAGATCAGAATCATGGGTCTAGCCTATGGTCAAGCAGGCCATGGCCCCAGGGAACAATTCTCATGGCCAGCTTGGGCCAGTCACTGTCAAGTGGAGCTGTGCTTAACCAACACCAACCTGGGACAGCATGGCAGGAAAAGACTTTCCAAGACCCACACAACCCACTTACCAGGTCCCCCCTCCCACAGGCTGACTCGGCCTCACCTCAGGGGTTTTCCTCAGCTGGAGAGATGACCAGAGGGGCCCTGGAGGGGACAGTAGAGCCAGCCATCCCTGGCACCACCTGTACTCCTTTCTCACTCTCACACTGGGTCAGTAGCAGGCGAGGCTGCCAGCTCCACACACAGAGCTGATGTCCCCTGTGGCCAGCAAGGTGTGAGGGTGACGTGTTATGACTCTGGCAGGGAAGACAGGACTTTCCCACCTCTAGTGTCTGGGGACAGTGACTGGCTAGTGGCTGGCTCTAAAATTTTCCTGGGCTCTAGCCTGGAAGGAAGGAGAGAGAAAGTGGGAAAAGGAAAAAGAGAGAAGCACATTGCCACCTTGAGAGCCATGAGCTGGCCTAGGTGCTTAGAGGGTAGCCCCAAACTGCCCTGGGAGCTCAGTCCAATCCCCTCTCCATGCTGGCAAGGCCCTATATGTCTCAGCTCTTGCACCCGCCTGCTCCAGCTCACCCCAAGACCCTCCTGTTCTCTCCAGCTATGCTGAGCTCAACCTTCCCACATTCCCCAGGTCTCTTCGGCCTCCCATCCTGGCCTAGCTGTGCCTGTGGCCTGGAGCACTCTCCCCATCCCTCTCCTCCTCTGGCCAAACTGAACTCATCTCCTGGGTGTGGGATGCATGCTCCTTCATCCTGGAAGGTGGTCCATCCCTGCCCCACAAACCACGTGAGATGTGCCCATGCTCTCCCAGCAATGACTGTGGTCCCTTCTTGTTGCAGAATATTCAGGAGACAGGAGAGACCAATGGGTGAAACAGGAGGATTTTATTAAGGATTAGCATGCCAAGGCTGAGCAAAGGACAAAGAAAATGGGGTGGTTTTTATACATCCAGGATGACATAGCAGCTAACAGGTTCACAGAAGACAGAACAAAGAAGTTAATTAATTTGTAACATGTCTTGTGCATTTTGAGAAACACATTGTACATTCTTTGGGTGTCATCTTGCCCTGTGACCTTGCAGCTGGTCAGCAAGAAAAATAGGAGTCTTGAGATGCCTGGGAACTTTGCTAGAATGTGAGGAGAATAGATAAGGCAGGCTTTACAGGGACCTAGTTAATTTTAAGCAGAGGTGGGATTTAGCTTTTATACTGAACACAACACAATAAACTTTATTTTATTATGCAGCAAGCACAGACAACCATTGTTATTATTTAATTTCCCTCTTCACCCTGACCTGTGCCTCTGCCTCGTCACTGGTGTGTCTGCTCATATCAAGGCACAAGCCTCTTCACTTTCGCAGGCTCTCCAGGTGCTCCTTCCGTCCCTTTCTTGGACAGCACCTGCTGTACCACTCGAGTCCCCACTTTCACACGTGGAGGCACCACAGAGCATGGCATGGCCTTGGGCTTCCTGAGCAGCCTCAGAGGGCCTGGGTGAGGCAGCTGGAGGGCATGGGAGGTCACTCCCAGTGGAGTAGAATTCCTTCTGATTCTCTCTCCTGTGGATTCCTTTGAGGTGTGGTCCCCCACTTTTGGCTTTCCACGGAAGTCCATGTGCTGAGAGAACACGTGGCTGGGTACCCTAATGGGCTTCAACCCCTCTCCAAGCTTACTTGGGGCTGAAAACCTCCGTATCTCATGGCATCAGCATCTGCAAGAAAGCAACCAAAAGATGCCTGCATGTAGACTCCATGAGTCGAAGTTCAAATTGAATTCATTTTTGACAGCGGAGAAAGCCATGAGCCTGGGAAGGAAAACTCTGCAGCCACTGCCACTTGCGTCACCCAGGCTGCACCTTCCCTCACCGCCTCTGTTCTCTTTCACCTCCACTGCCCTGGGCTTGCACCCCTCAATAAATCATCAGTAGCTTAATCCTTGCTGCCTCAGGTTCCACTTTCTAAAGATTCCCTGCTCCTTGAGGGCAGGAACATGTCTTAACTCATTATTTTAAATCTCCAGTGACTGGAGATAAAATATTCAAGGAAGGAATGAATTCATCAATTAATTGCATTTTCGTTGATCCATTTTACAGATGGAAAAAAAAAAAAGACACTGAAGAGGTAAATCCAGTGGCCCTCTCTTTGGACTCTCAGTCCAGAAATTGATCTAATGGCTAAACCAGAGTCCTCATTCTCATATAAACAGGTGGGTCACTGAGATACTCTTTGAACTTCTATGACGATATTTTCTGACCCAGAAACAGCCTCACTGGAACTCAGAGGGCTGGAGATTGTAGAGTTTTCCTCACCAGATCTTACAGCTTTCTCGGCTGTCAGAAAATGAATTCAACTTGAACTTGGACTCATGCAGTCTCCATGCAGGCATCTTTTGGTTGCTTTCTTACAGATGCTTCTGCTGTATGACATGGAGGTTTTCAGCCCTAGGGGACCTTGGAGAGGGGTTAAAGCCCTGGGTTGTTCTTGAACCATGTGCCCTAAGAAAATGCGGCACATTTCTTCTCTGACGTGTGGTACACAGGTGCAGAAGATTTCTCCAGATGACTGCCTGAAATCAAGTCACCTCCATTCTGAGAGGGGTGGCCCTGAGGCCTGCCTAAGCCTGGACACAACTAAAACACAGCACCGTAAAGAAGGAACAAGGGCCCTGAGGTGGCAACAAGGTTGAGGAGTCCAAATGACAGGCCAACGCTCAGTGTAGGAGGAGGGCGGAAAAACGGAAGGATGAGTTGCTTGGTCCATTAACACCAGGGCTCCCGGGTCAGATGCGGTGGTTCTTGCGTGTAATCCCAGCACTTTGGGAGGCCGAGGTGGGCAGATGATGAGTCAGGAGATTGAGACCATCCTGGCTAACATGGTGAAAACCTGTCTACTAAAAATACAAAAAATTAGTTGCGTGTCGTGACAACGCACCCACAGTCCCAGCTACTCAGGAGGCTGAGGCAGGGGAATCACTTGAACCCAGGAGGTGGAGGTTGCAGTGAGCTGAGATCATGCCCCTGCACTCCAGCCTGGGTGACAGAGTGAGACTCCATCTCAAGAAAAGAAGAAGGGACAAGCCTCAGAACCTCTCCACGTGGAAGCAAATCAAATCACTCAAACATAATGCAGATGACTTTTGCTCATCTTGCTGGTAATAACTATGTGTTTTGTGATATTGCTTTTGTACATTTCCCAAGTATGCAGCACAATCCATTTGCTCAGCTGTTCCCTAATAATACAACCTAATTAAACATGATTAGTTTCCAAATTGCATTAAGCTGGAGCCCCACATATAGAGAACCATGAATCTAATTAGAGGCCACTGCAAGCATCACAGAAACCCGCAGACATGACTCCACTCCATGAGGCCAAATTGTATGCTGGATTTTAGACGTCAATTTTCTTGGTGATGATGAGAGAAAAAAAAATACATGGCAAAAAAATCATGTTTTTCAGTTACAGTTTGATGACTTTAACAAAGAGCTTTTCATCTTAATATAACATGTTTCTGATAGACATTCCAGAAGGAAGGTGATTATGAAGTGCTCTGTGGGCTGGGGAAAGGAGATGGGCCTCTACAGTTTCCCCCAACATAATTCAAAATGACTTCATAACATTTAGCACGTTGAAATGAAGCCGCCACCACATTTGTGCCGAGAACAAATCAAACTAACCCTAGTCCCGAACCTCCCAGGAGCGCATGCTCAAGAATGCCTTCTGTTTCTGAAACAGAGATGAAGAGGGCCCAAGGGAAGACGGGGCTCAGGAAGCCCCAAACCCAAGGGCATCCCAATTTGTCTAGGAGATGAACACTGAGTGCCTGAGAACACAAAACATGACCAGAATCGTTCTCACAGCAAAACCACAGTGGGGGCTGAGCATGGGGAAAGTTTAATGATTGTTCAGAGAAGAGAAAGAAAATGAGGCAGGGGCCGAATCCCTGCTTTTCCTGCCTAAAGTCGGATAGAATGTGCTTTATTTCCTTATTTTTCTGCTCCCCTGGGCTTCCATGAGACTGCTTTCCTGGCTGTTTCTTCTTTCCAGGGCTACTGCCTCCACCTGGCTCAAAGGAAGGGGCACCAGGGGCTGGCTGAGCTGGGCAGGTGCCCTGATCCACCACACCTGCTATGCAGAGCCATGCCAGCCCTGAGTCCCTCCTGGGAGAGGGCCATATTGATGTGAGACCCATCCTGGAGAGAAAGGACAGGAGCATAGGGGAATGGACACGCTGGGGTAGGCAGCTGCTTCCAGTCCAGCAGCTGCTAGAGTCACTGGAGACTTGCAGGCTGGACCCCCCGCAGCAGAGCTGCAGCACCAAGCCTCGCGAAGGTCAGTACTAGTTTGAGCACTGAAGTTCAGCACTCAGACCACCCAGGGTTTGAACCAGTGGCTGGGACTCTGGAGGCGTTTGGGGACACAGCCTCCACCTGGATGCTCTTGTTTGTATGATGATGTCAGTGAGACATGCCAGGGGCTCCTCAGGCAGGTGGAGGGGAACTGTGTGGCCAGGCTTTAGGAAACCAATGGATGGATGCTGCATGGTCACTCAGCTTTGTGGCAGGGGACCCCATGTGGGTATCTGATTAGCGACACAAATCCAGCCCTCTGCCGCAGATAGCTTGGGAAGCTGTAGCTGCCTGACCTCCCCATGAGCCAACTCAAAGCTCCCCTAAAGACACCCAGAAATGGTGAGGGAATGTGGCGCAGGTGGGGGAGACTGCTTTCTGTCAGCCGGGCTGCCAGTGCCCAGGGCTGCCATCCTTTTGTGTTAGCTATGCATAGGCTCCTCACTTGGAGACACAGAATATGGTGAGTGTCAAGGGAAGCACTGTGCATAGCCCGGGGTTTATGTGTTCGAGCCCTGGAGCCAGGGGCCTTGGCTTTGAATCCTGCCTGTGCTGTGTCTTCACATGAGGAGTGTGGGCAGGTTGCCCAGCTTCCCTGTGCCTCAGTTTCCTATTTATGAAATGGGCCTCATTGAGTGCATGCGGTCAGAGCCAGCAGACAGCAGGAATCGTCGCCTGAGGCCCTCCGTGCTCTCTGTCGTCAAGTCCTTCCCCAAGGGTCTCTCTCTTCACTCAGTTGTCCCCACAAAGACCATCTTCTGGGAGCAGTCTTCCCTGACCCTACTATTGCTTGTCACTCCTCTGTGTTATATTTTTATTTGTGACTCTTCTAGTAGAACATGAGTTTCAGGAGAAAAGATGTCACCAGCCCTGCCTGGGGCTGCGTCCCGGTGCCCAGGATCGTGGGTATCAAGGAGGACTTTTGTGTGAATGAGTGAACAGACCCCTCAGTGCCGCCCTGGCTTCCCAGCAGGTATGAGCTCCCTCACAGGAGTTTCTGGGCCCAGCACACAGGTGGGAGGATCACTTGGGCCAAACCCAGAGGGGCGCCCAGAGTCTCAGGTACAAGCACAGACACCACCTCCAAGGACACTTCCGTGCGTATAACTCCACCAGCATACAGGGAGCCATCCCTGCCGGGTGCCACCACCCATAGCCCTCTGCGGCCCCTTCTCCAGTACGCTAGAAGCTGGCAGATCCATACACACAGCCAGAACGGTGCCCGCTCTCAGGTCCAGCTCTCAGGAGCAGACCCTAAGAGCCCACAGGAGGAAAGTTCAGCAGAGGCAGCTCCCGCCAGCCATGCACAAGCAGACATGGTGGCCAGTGCCTCCAGAGGCAGATGGACTTATGCTACCAAGAGTCTCTAAAATGTTTGGCTGGAAATAGAGAAAGTGGAGCCACAGTCATCCAGAGGAAGCCAAGGTGTGGGCAGGTGTCCTCCCCGGCCTTCATGTTTAGCCGAGCCCACTTCCTCAGCCCACAAGCCCCAGTGGGGGACAGCCTTGGCAGCAGTGGCTTCCTCTGCCTGGTCACCTCCTGGAGCCTCTGGCCCCTTCTGCTAAGTGGGGATGATGAGATCACACACCCTCTCGTCGTCACAGGGGTGGACGGAACACTGTTGGTGGCATGTGGTTGACTTGCCTTAGCCGATGGCAATTGAATGTCCACATGCTATCAATGGGTGACTTCCTTTATTTAAGAAGGTGTCTCTTCGACCTCATCTCCTACCAGTCTTCCGCTCATCCACTGACCTTCAAGGTTTCCAGGGCCAGGGAGGGCTTCCAATCACCTTGACCTGGAGCAGAATCCAGAAGGAACATTTTTGTATTTTTTGTATAGACAGGATTTTGCTACATTGACCAGGCTGGTCTTGAACTCCTGGGCTCAAGGAATCCTCCTGCCTCAGCCTCCCCAGGTGTTGGGGTTACAGGTGTGAGCCACCGCGCCTGGCCTTGTTTTACAGTTTGCACTGAGGTGCAGAGAGGGGAGGTGACTTGCCTGAGGTCACCCAGCTGGTAAGAGACAGTGGAACTAAAATCTACCTCTCAGCCCGCTCCTCCCCGCTTGACCCTTTGCAGTTCCACAAGAAAGAGCTTCAGGTCTATAATTTCCGGCGGGTTTTCCCATAGTCAAGGTCGTCTGCCCTCTGTACAGACTCTAGAGCTCATGGCTCAGTGGGGTCCCTGTGGGAGAAAGGAAGCCAGAAGGAAGTCGGAAATAACGACTGGCCTCATCTTGGTAGCTCATCTGCTGTGTGTGTCTGAGCAAGTCACATGGCTGTGCTGGGCCTCAGTTTCCTCAACAGTAAAATGGACATAAGATCCATGTCACCACGGCCTCTGCTTTTGCCTCGTCCAAGCTGTGTGGGCTTCAGGTCGTCACTCCACAGCTCTGGTACTGAAATTGAGTCAGAATCATACCTGTCTCAGGTTGTTATGGAGCGAATACTGTCTGCAACTCCCTGGCACTTAGTAGGTGCTCAGTAAACACCCATTTTATCATGAGAGACAGGGAGTCACTCAGACGAGCTGGCAGTAAGAGGAGAACAGTCCTCTGGAATAAACCCCGGGTGGGGGTGTGTATAAAAAAGGTCTTTGAAAATGGTGGAGAGGCTGAAACACACAAAGAGGAGGGAACGGGGAGGAAGGGAGAAACAAAAGACGTGTTCCCAGCTGGCGCGGGGTGGATGGGAGCCAGTCCTGCATCTGACACTCTGGCGTTAGGTATCGCCGCCCTGGGGTCCAGGACCTCCTGGCTCCAAGCCACACATTAAGTGGAGCCATCTGCCTCCTGGAAGCATGGCAGGTAACCAGGAGAGAGACGTGCGTGGATGGGAGGCCTGCCTGTAGCACATTCCTCTCTCTGCCGCACTTTGAGGGGGCCGGAGAGTCTGGGGGACCAGGAAGGAGCCTAGTCTGGGAAATATTAACCACACAGCCGCAGCTCACCAGATGGCAGACCCCACAAACTGCTTCCAGACGAGTCCTGGGCTGGAGAGCAGCCCAGCCAGAACGCCAGCTTCTGAAAGCTCTACCGCAAGGAAATGTGGGCCGTGTTATGAGCGTGGCAAAAACAAGGCCGGGCAGGCTCAGGTCTCTCCCGAGTTCGGTCAGCAAAAAACCTGCTAGAAATTATAGACCCGAAGCTCTTTCTTGTGGGACTGCAAAGGGCCAAGGGGGGGAGGAGCGGGCTGGGAAGCAGATTTTAGTTCCACTGTCTCTTACCAGCTGGGTGACCTCAGGCAAGTCACCTCCCCTCTCTGCACCTCAGTGCAAACTGTAAAACAAGGCCAGGCACGGTGGCTCACACCTGCAACCCCAGCACTTCCGGACGCTGAGGCAGGAGGGTTGCTTGGCCCAGGAGTTTGAGACCAGCCTGGGCAATGCAGCAAAATCCTGGCTATACAAAAAATACAAAAATGAGCCGGATGTAGTGGTCCCAGCTCCTTGGGAGGCTGAGGTGGGAGGGCCTCTTTAGCTGGGGAGGTCAAGGCTACAGTGAGCTGTGATTGCACCACTGCACTCAGCCTGAGAGACTGAGTGAGACCCTGTCCACACACACACACACACACACACACACACACACGTGCGCGCGCACACACACACACACACTCAGCATAAAGCAAAAGACTGAAAGCCTTCTCCAGATGTCCCTTTCCACAATTATGAGTCTAAGCCTCCCTGACGTCTGACTTTCTGTTCTCTCTCTCTGAAACTCTGAAAGGGAGAAGGTATACAGGGAACAGTAAGGCCAAGTTTGAATCCTACAGGCTTGGATCCTGGGATGGCGGGGAGTCTATCAGGTGCACATGGTGAGACACACTCAAAGCAGCCTGAGCACAGAGGGACAGTTACTGGATACTGGAACGTAAGGGCAGTTGGCTTCAGACATGGTATATCCAGGAGCTCATACGACATCACCGTTTGGCTTCCCCCTCACCAGCTTCTATCATTCAGATAAACATGCAACTAGTGGTCGCAAATCCGCCCCCAGCAGCTCAGCGTGACACCTGCCGCACCTCCTCAGCAGCCCCGATGGAAACACAGCGCTCCTCCCCTGCCGGCTCCAGCAGAGCCCCCAGACTGCCTTGGGTTTCCTGGCCTCGCCCACATAGCTGTCCCTGAATCAATGGCTGAGGCCTCTTCTACTTTGTGTTGCAGCCCCCATCACGAACACAGATGAGGACCCCGCTGTGTGGGTTTCCCGTGGCTGCTGTACCACATGACCACATAGTGGCTGAAAACAAAACACGCTTACGATCCTGCAGACCTAGAGGCCAGTCTAGAAATCTTCAATGGGTCTCTAAAATCAAGACATCGGGCAGGCCATGTTCCTTCTGGACACTCCAGAGAATCCATGCCTTATGTTCCCCACGGGTAGAGGCCCCCACGTTCCTTGCCCGGTGGCCCCTTCCTTCACATTCAGAGCCTGGCTGGGCTCCTCACATCACATTGCTCTGTGCTGACTTTCCTGCCAGCTCTTCTACTTTTTAGGGCCCTGGTTCCATTGAGCCAATCTGCTAATCCCAGATAAGCTCCCGTCTGACTGATAAGCAACCTGAACCCCATCTGCGGCCTTAGTCCCCCCTTGGGCCTCTGTAACATATCAAAACATAATGTAACATCACGTAACACAACGTAATGTAACATAACGTAACATAATGTAACATAACAGAGCACAGGTTCTGGGGCTGAGGACGTGGGCATCTCTGAAAGGCTGATCTTCTGCTGACCACACCAGCTTTGCCAGTTCTCATTCTATTCCTGTGTAGAACGGAACAAAGGCATGACTCGTCGAAAGGGTTGTTGTAAGACTGTGAGCACAGTGCGCAGAGTCCTAAGCACAGAGCCCAGCACACAGTGAGTACTTAAGCAGGGGGAGCACCCGCCAGCCTCTGAATTGGTCTGCAGGCTTGCTTGGCTAGTATTTCTGAGATGTGGCAAGGTTACGTTGGAAGGAAAGCAATACACAGTTTATTTCAGTAATTAAATCACGTAAACTAGCAACTCAACTCTGGGCCTCAAAGCCTGAGATCTCAACGTTCCTGGTGCTATTTATGCTACTCCTGCTTGGATGGGTGGAGAGTGCACGTTTCTACCAGACACCACTGCAGGGGGGGTGCTTAAGAGAGAAGGAAAAAGTCCACCACCTTAGGAAGGTTGGGGCTGCTCTGTTTCAAGGACATCGGGGTTACTGACACCTTCCCCTCCACTAACCCGCCCCTCTCTCCACTATCATAGATCCACTTTAGGAAAACGAAGAAATGAAGCATATAGCAGCTTGAGTGTTCAAAGGTGCCCAGCATATAGTAGCTGCTCAATAAATGCTCTGTGCTCTTAATAACAAGATGAGTAGGGAATCTTAGTCAGGGATGGCGCAGGGCCCCACCTGCCCTGCTTGGGTTCAGAAGCCCTGTTGGTTTGACTATGCTAGACCAGGACCCTGCAGCGCCCAGCCTGGGGCACAGCCAGTACTCGGGAAATACTGGTGAACGAAGATGCAGCCAGGAGAGACCCCTGACGGCAGGAAGACTAAAGTCCAAGCCCTGGCTCTAAGCCTCAGTTTCCTCACCTGCAAGTGGGAGAGATCCTTGGTGCTGGCCACATGGGTCATGCCTTGGGTGGGAAGAGCCAAGAGCAGCCTCCCTGAACCTGGAAGACTGTCCTCACCCTCCGCTGCCTTCCAGCCTTGTTTCTGCTGGTCTCCAACCTGGGTACCATGGGAACTGTTGGGGCTCAAGAGACCAGTTTTGCCAACTCTGCAAGCCCCCAGGAGCCCGAGCTCATTGTCTCAATGAGGAATCTGAGGCACAGAGAGGGATAGGAACCGGCTGAAGGGCACACAGCACAGAAGACATCTGGCACTGGAGCACCAGTCCCCATCTTCATCACCCATTAGAACCGAGGGCCCACTTGCTCACCTTCCTGGATGGCAAACAAGAGAGACAGAAAGCAAAGCAGGAAGCGCCAGCCCGATCCTCATCCCTCACACCTTCTCCTGGAAAGCTAATCAGGGGGTTAACGTCCCACGTGCACAGTCACGTCCTGCTGACAGCCGTGGGCACCTGAGTGTGACCCAGCCCCCACCCCTGTCCACCTAGTTGTTATTGATTTGTAAGCAGCTCAGTTGTCTGGGAAAAGACAACACGTCTGCTGGCGTCTCTGGGGTCCACAGCAATGCTGCGACCCGCGGCGGTCCGGGCCTCCCACTAGCAATCAGGCCTCTGTGATGTCTGCTCACAAATGCAAAGTAAATGACACCCCTCATCTGGGGGAATGCGGGGGATGCCACTGTGTTGGCTGGAGCTTGGAAATAATTCTGCGTCTGAACATTTTTCAATGTCTAGACAAGAAGCATTGCCTGCCTGCCTAAAATATTAAAATTGTATACCACACTCTCTGGAGAGAGTCTTTGGTGATAAACAGACAGAGCCCATTTGAGTTTTCTTTTTTCCTTCTTCTTTAGCATTTCTGTTTACCACCAAGCTCGTGAGTTGTACAGCGGGAGAGGCAGCATGAATTTCGGGACCCATGCATTCTCTGCCCTCACTGGGTTCTAAGGATCTGGGTACAAGTCCTGAATTTGTCACTTAGCAGCTGTTGGGGCCCTCAGACCCTTGAGCCTCAGTTTACTCATCTGATAAATGGGTGTGATGATACCGACCTCACAAAGCTTGCTGAAGCAGTAAATTGCCACTGTCCTGGGGTGAATTGAGTCCGCCCCAAAATTAATCTACCTGGAACCTCAGAAGGTGATGTTATTTGCAGATAGAATCATTCCAGATGTAATCGAGTGAGGATGAGGTCATGCTGAGTCCGGACAGGCCCTCGTCCAATCTGACTGGTGTCCTTGGAAGAGGAGAAACAGAGGGAAGAAGGCATGTGAGGACAGAGGCTGAGACTGGGGCGGGGCGACCGCAAGCCCAGCCGGGACATGTGGTGGCCGGCCTGCAGCCAGCAGAGCTCCAGAGGGAGCACAGCCCTGCCCACTGCTCAACTGCTCAATTGCAGCCTCCAGAAGTGTGAAGAATCAATGTTGGTTGCGGAGCACACAGCTGTGGGCTTTGGTTCCAGCTGCCTTAGGAAATTAATGCCATTGCAGAAAAATCACAGCAATTTGCTGGGCACTCACATAGGCAGGCGCCAGTTCTCACGAAAGCGCTTTGAGGTGGAGACATGGCTGTGAGCCCATTTTACAGATGGGCAAACTGAGCCCCCCCAAAACCCCAAGTGGCTTTCCTGACCTCAGGCTCAGAAGGCAGTGGAACTGGGAGGTAGGAGAAAAGCTCAGAGGGGCAGACACTGGATGGGGCTGACAGGGTGGAACTCTGTCCTAAAGACCTGATGAGCTGCAGAAGGGCACACAGAAAGAGCAGCAGTGGCATGTGTGCATTTGGAGGGCTTCTTCTCCCAGCGAGGGCTCCTCCTGATGGGCTCCCTCCTCTCTGTAGGCTGGCGGGAGAGGGGAGAGGCCCTGGCTCCTCCCTCAACAGCTGGGGCCCAGCGCCCTCCTCAGAGGCCCGCAACCCTGAAGGGAGAAGCTCAAGGCAGGCACCTGCAGGGACCCCTGAAGACCACATGATGGGTAGAGTGGCAAGCAGGAAGTCACGGCCCAGAGACCTGAACAGACTTCCTTAGGAAGCTTGGGGACACCCAGTCCCCAATCACCTGCAAGAGACCTCCCAAGTTCCCTGCAAAGGCCCTGCCGGTCACAGCAGCCCCTGCCGTGCCCAGAGCTGCATGCCGGGGAGTGGGTTCAAGACCTACTCTGAACAGCATGTCCCAGCCCTCCCCACCAGCAGGAGTCACAGGGAGCGCTGGGGACCTGCATCCAGAGGCCTGCACATCTAGTTGAACCTCCCAAATCCTCTGCAGCCCCTCGTCCCAACTCCACCTGAGCCCCTGCGTGGAGACTGTGCCATAGTCCTTGGCACTCTTACTTATTTCATTTTTCTTAGTTCAATTACCACTCCACTCTCCTTAACTTAAATATACCCCTTTCAGGGAAACTCTGTCGAGTGGGCTTCAAGTGCCAGGGGTATATTTTTTTCTAGTTCATATTAAAACAAATGATAATAGGCCAGGCACAGTGGCTGATGAGTGCTTTGGGAGGTTGAGGCAAGCGGACCACTTGAGGTCAGGAGTTTGAGACCAGCCTGGTCTTCAAACATGGTGAAACCTCATCTCTACTAAAATTACAAAAAATTAGCTGGGCGTGGTGGCGTGTCCCTATAATCCCAGCTACTCAGGAGGCTGAGGTAGGATAATGAATTGAACTCAGGAGGCGGAGGTTGCAATGAGCCAAGATTGTGCCGCTGCACTCCAGCCTGGGCGACAGAGCGAGACTCCCTCTCAAAAACGAACAGAAACTAAAATAATAACAATTTACACAGAAATGATTGGTTTTTTCATCACTCAGAGACACCCATTCACCATCTTTTGGGAGTTATAGATACACAGCACCCCAAAATGTCTTACAGGTGTGGAAACTGAGGCCAGGGAAGCTGGGGGCTTGCCCTTCATCACAGAACACCCAGCGGTAGAGCCAGGGTCCCTGGGCCTAGCCTCCTTCCTGCTTCACCATGTGGTGCCCTTCCCCTCGCCTCCCACGGCAAGTGAGGCCAGGAGTGGCTTGAGCAGGGCTGAGCCCCGCCCTCCCTCTGCCGTCCCCACTGGACAAAGTAGGTGCTTGTCAAAGTTTATTCATTCCAGTGGCTGAATAGACTGAGTTTGCAAAGACAGGGACTGGTCTGTCCTGTTCCCAGCTATCTCTTAAGGAAGACTACCCAAAATGCTGCCTGGCACATAGTAGGTGCTTTGCCAGTGGTCAATTATTCTATCACACCAAGAGTGAGCTGTATGGAAATGGGGCTGGTCTGTCTCTTTTGCTCCTGTCTCCACTGCCTGGCACACTGCCATTGCCCCAGAAACATTCATTGAACACTTCGATGAATGATTGAAGAGGGAAAGTTGTCTAAATGGCCATCTGACATAGTTTGGACTAAAACTCTGCTTGTCTGAATCCATCTGGCCATTAAGCAGAATTCAGTCCAACCCACACAGGCAGAGTGACCTTAGAGGGGGAGGAATTGCTATAAATAGTTTCCTGCGCTGACATCTTGTCCACAGGCGGATCGTCAAGTGAAAATTAAGTGGCACTGTTGTTCCAGAGCCTCTTCGGGTGTCCCACAGGAAATTAGCCCTGGGCAGGACTGGGGCCCTCTTACACCCCCAGGGGTGCCAGCCTTCTCCCCTGAATCAGGTCAGGAGTCCTTGGGGCTGACGGGAACCCTGGGGGTCCCACCATCCCCCACTCCGAGAAAACCCCAGTGTATACTGGAGATGAAAATCCAGCCCCAAGGAACTCCCACAGCCGAGGCCCCTGTGCCAGGCTGTCCAGGTGACCCACAAAGGTGACAAGGATCCGAGGAGCCCACTGCAAGGCCGGCTGTTCCTCAGCTGGGGTGAGGTGGTGGGGGCCAGCCATCCACCCTCCCAAGGAGCCCATGGCTTAGTCATGGCAGCCCCAGCAGCCACGGGCTCTGAGCTCCTTATCACTGATCTCCTCCTGGGCTCTTGCAGCATCCTGGGGCCAGACCTCAAAATCCGCATCTTTCTTTGACAGGCTTGGAAACTGAGGCCTAGGATGGCTTAAGAATTCAATGCCTTCAACGAGCCCAGGGTCTCACAGCTTGAATTCAAACCCACGGTTGGCTGGTACCAAAATCCACACTCAGCCCAGGCCATCCCTCCCTCTTCCATCCAGGTGTGATTTCCAGTCACACTCACTTGTCTGCAGTGAGCACCTACTGTGTGCAGGCACAGGGCTTTGCACGCCCTCGACTCTCATGCCATCTTTCCTGCAGCCACTTAGGGTATCTGTGTCCCCTCCTGTTATGGCTTGAATTGTGTCCCCCAAACATGTTCACATCTGAACCCCCAGTGCCTCAGAAGGAAGCTTATGTGGAAATGGGGTGTCCGTGAGGATTTCCAGGAGAGAGTCATGTTTGAGTTGGTGGGCAGAGTCACACAGACGGCACTGCCCAGGGTGGGTGGGTCTCAAACTGCCCAGCGAGTGTCTGTATGGAACAGAAGGCAGAGGAAGGAGGAATCCGCCCTCCTTGCCTGACCACTGGAGCAGGACGTTGCTTTTCCGCCCTCAGTGCTCCTGGTCCCCCGGCCCTCAGACCAGGGCTGGAATCGACACCATCACCTCTTCAGCTCTCAGGCCTTCCAACCGCGCCGCCGGCTTCCCTGGGTCTCCAGCGTGCAGATGGCAGGTTGTGAGACTTCACCTCCATCACCAGGTGAGCCAGACAGTAAATAAGCAAAACCCGTTCTGTTTCTTTACAGAATCCTGACTAAGACACAGGCCCTTGAGCTCAGGCAGTCAGAAGCCGAATGCAGTCCCGGCGCTGATCCTTGCCAGCAGGGTCTGTGGGGCAGCAGGTGTGAGCCAAGGCCCTCCCCTGGCCCCAGGTGCAGCTGGCTGTGGCTGGGATCCTGAGTCCGTGGGTCAGCTGGCTGGTTTTTCTCATGGCAGCAGGGTCACCCAGCAGCTACAGCAGCAGAGTGACAGGTAGCAGAGGCCCCTGCAGTGCCTTGGATGGGAGGGTCTCTGCTCCCTCCCCTCTTCCCTTAGCAAGCACTTACTGAGCCATCAGCCTGATACAGCAGGTGCATAATAAGTGCTTTTTAAAGGAAAAGGGGAGGGAGCAGAGATCTGCATCTGTATCAGAGACAGACAGGGTTCTTCAGAGAAACAGAACCCACGGGATGTGTACACAGAAGAGATTCATCCTAAAGGGCTGGTTTTCATGATTGTGGATGCTCCGTCCCAAGAACTGCTGTTGGTGACCCAGAAACCCAGGAGAGCCGAGAGGGTGGTTCCGTCAAAGGCTAGCAGGCTCACAACCCAGGGAGGGCCACAGTTTCAGTTCAAGTCTCCAGGCAGGAAAAAGCTGGTGAGTCAGTTGGGAGGAATTTGCTCTTATTTGCGAAAGCGTCGGCATTTTTGCTCCAATCAAGCTTTCAGGCAATTGGGCAAAGCCCACCCCCATTAGGGAAGGCAGCTGGCTTTGCCTAGTCTATTCAAATGTTAGACTTACCCAGAAACACTCTCACGGAAACATCCAGAATGTTTAGCCACATACCTGGGTATCCTGTGGCCCAGTCGAGTTGACACGTAAAATCAACCATCACACTTACTGCATGCAGAGCATCAGCCTGGGCGGAGGAGGGACAGGATGAGGGTACTGGACCCATGGCCGTGAGACCTGAGGTCGGGGGTTCGACAGCCTCACTGGACACTGGCCCCAGCATCCAGCCCTGAGCCTGACACCGGCGGCCTCTCAATAACTACTTTTTGCATAAAATTCTTAAAGATTTAAAAGAATATGCTCCAAAATAGCAGCAGTATTTGGGTATTGGAATTATAAGCAACTTATATAAGCAATATATAAGCAATTTATTCTACTTTTGGCTTATTTGTATCTCTTGACTTTTTACAAGGAATACATATTACTCTAGTTTAAAATGTAATTTAAAAAAATTTTTCAAGTAAGGAAAACTCACGACAATTATGCATCTATAGTCTGAAGACTTGGGAGCCAGGGCTACACTGGGGAAGAGTTTGTGAGAATAGCGGCTGGGGACCTGCCCTGCCCTGCCCCTCAGGACCACTTGCTCCCAGAACCCACAGGGATTGCCTCCTCCTGAACCCCAGAGCTGCGTCCACACCTTCTCTTCTCTGGATCTCAGCTCTCCCCGCCAAACTGATGGAGCAGAAGTCCTGCCTGGCTGACCGGACTCCGTCTTTCAGGCAGTGCCCATGCCTGGGGCTCTCCAGTGGCCCTTTTGCTACCCTACAGAAGCCCTGTCAGTTTCTTCTGGGTTGGGGGTTTCTCATGATGTAGCCATGAATCTGAGTAACATACCCCCACTCCCCAGCCCAAACAGGGGCTAATAGAGGGGCAGCAGCCCCCAGCACTATCCCTGGTGGGTAGGAGGCACTTGGCGACTCTGTTGGACAGCGGGCAACCGAGAGGAAACTGGCAGGTCATTTTCACACCAATTGCATGTCATTGCATCACAGCTCTGGGAGCCGACATTAACATCCCCACTATCCAGACAAGGAGGCCAAAGCTACCGAGGTTAAGGAATGTGCTCAAGGTCAGAATGCTTGTAAGTGCCAAGGCCAGGATTCAGCCCCAAGTCAATGTGACTCCAGGCAGAGCTGGGCGGGGTGAAGTTCATGAGGCACATTTGCGTTCCAATGCCATGCTCTTGCTTGCTTCAGAGGGGCGGGTCTGTATTCCTGGAGTAAAACCACTTCTAGGGAGAAAGCAGGAAAAGAAGGAAAGAGAGGCAGGTAGCAGCCATTCCGATTTTCTCAACAGACTGTAACTAAAACTTCCATTTTTGATTGACTCACTCTTCACAGCCCTTACATGAAAAACAATGTAAGTTTTTTTGGCACACCCCCAAAAACAACTTTTAAAAGTTGGTGGAAAGTATGTTGTCAGGCAAAAAGGAAGTTGCAAAAAAGGATGGACAGTGTGATACTTCATTGTGAAACCAACCATTTCTAGAACACCTAGGACTCGACGTTCTGCATGAAGAGCTTCCTGGAAAGCATGTTACAAACTTTTAATGGCCATTAATTAGTGGAGATTAAGGAGGCAGGATGTTTTTGCTTTCTAAATGATACATTCTGTTGGCCCTGAATTGTATATCATAAGCCCAATAAAAGCAATCAATCAATAAATGAATAAAGTCACAGCCTGGTAGATACCCTGCTTGGAAACACATCCTCTTGCTGCCTTCTTGCTGTTATAAATCCAATCAAATCTGAGCGAGCTCAAGTGAAGCTTCTTCATGGTCCCCAGTTGACATTCCTGGCTGCCCACCCTTCAGCCCCTTCCCCATCCCCCAGTCTGCCAGGGACTCAAATTTCCTATGTGCACATATTTCCCAGACAAAATATAGAACATCCAGTTAAATTTGAATTTCAGATAAACAATGATTAATTTAAATATATTTAGACTGATAGCTACCCTTACATATAGCTGAACTGACAGAGCAGAGGTCCTGCCAGGGTGCCTGGCAGTTCATTCTCAATATAAATAAATGTAAATATTTTTATTTTACTTTTGAGATAGAATCTTGCTCTGTCACCCAGGATGGAGCCCAGTGACACTATCTTGGCTCACTGCAACCTTTGCCTCCCAGGTTCAAGCAATTCTTCTTCCTCAACCCCCCGAGTAGCTGGGATTACAGATGCCTGCCACCCTGCGTGGCTAATTTTTATATTGTTAGTAGAGACAGGGTTTCACCATGTTTGCCAGGCTGGTCTCGAACTCCTGACTTAAAGTGATCCACCCGCCTCGGCCTCCCAAAGTGCTGGGATTACATGTGTGAGCCACCGTGCCTGGCCATATTTTTTCATTTATATTTGGGAAATACTAAAAACTTTCATGCTAAAAAGCTCTTCATTATTTATTTAAAATCTGAAGTTTAACCAGGAACCCTGCACTTTTATTTGTTAAACCTGACCACCCTAGTTGAGCGAGGCCCAAGCACTTTCAGGGATGCCCTGACCAACCCAGCCACGCAGCCCACCCCTCCCCGGGTTAGACACAGGCATGGCTCCCAGAGTAGGCCCATGGCCCTAGTCAGCAGGACTCAGTTCTGGGACCTTGGTTTGAGCTGTCTGGGAAGTGAAGTTTCCTCTTTTCTATCGATTTGAGATCTGGAAGCAGACAGCTGACGAGGGGCACTTGCTGACATCTTGGGGCCAAGAGAGGAGATGATCAGAGGATGAAATCAACACAATAAAAGCAGAATGGAGAGGTGAGGGGGAGCTTTCTGGCCAGATGGCTGGGGCTGCTAAATCCAGCCTTATCCGAAACCACATACGCTCTTCACTTACAGCAGGCCCCAGTAAACTCCGTGCATTATTAAAGCCACTTTGAGCTGAGTTTTCTGTTGCAGCCAAGCTTGCCAACCTAGCTCATGCATGGAGCAGCGAATCCCAGGCTTCCTAATGAAGATGTGTCCCAGGCATGCAACCACTGAGTCCCCAGATACTCAGCAGGCTTCTTCAGCAACAAGACAGCTGCTCCAGAGGCCTCTGGGATTTGAGCTTTCTTGTTTGGGCTTGACTGACCTTGGAGTTCTGCACTTGGGAACACATATGGCCCCATTCAACCCAGGAGCTCTGCCAAGACGTGGTCTTTGCTACCTCTGTGGTGATTTATATTCTTGAGGAATTTCCTCACCTGAATGTGCTTCAGGGCATGAACTCCATGGCAGACAGCATGGGAAACACATGGTGGAGTCCGATAAAACATCAGAGGCGGGAGCAAGAGGAAACATGCCTGATTGGTTCAGACACATAGAGCC
Organism: Sapajus apella; assembly: GCF_009761245.1. Lineage (NCBI taxonomy): Eukaryota > Metazoa > Chordata > Mammalia > Primates > Cebidae > Sapajus > Sapajus apella. The sequence continues at coordinate 6,207,813 of NW_022437036.1, forward strand.
AGGAGGCTACTGGCCAGGGAAGGCATTCTCATTTCTGGAATTCTTTGGGAGCTAAACAGTGAAACAGAAATTAGAAGGAACTTAACTGACCCAAATGAAAAGCAGATCAGAGAGGAGCCCTAGCCCTGAACTGCAACTGCTGTGAATCTCACCATCGCCCAGCTCCACCCGGGCTGTGAATTTAACCAGCATTGCAGCTTAACCTGGTTCTTCTTGTGTTTTCTTCCTTTTTCTGGTTTCATGTCTTGGCAGGATCCCAGACAAGACTGAGTGGAACTAGCCTTCGTGCAAGAAGAGAATCAGTCTCCCACCTGGAAAGGCCATGCACATTATTTTGCTTGAAAAAGATGTTGATTTCCAGGGTTGGAAGCAGCAGTGGCCGCCTGAGTGGAGCTTGATTTTCCGAAGCAGGGATCTAGGACGGGGTCCTCTGTCTTTTCCACGGCATGCAGGGGCACGCCCCTCTTTCACAAGGAGCCGCCAACCAACTGATGAAGTACATCCACGTTTTCTTATAGTCTCCTATTTTAAAATTATAAATGTATCACACGCTTGTCAAAGTAAGTCGAATAACCAAAAAATGCACCAACAGTGGATATAGCCCATCCCAACACCAGTCTCGCACAGCCCTATTCATGCCTGTTTTCTGCTCCTACAATCAGACCTGTAGACCTCACAAAGTATAATCATTACGGTGAGCATGACTCAAAACTTGCTGCTTTCCACCAAAAACCCGCAGTAGTATTTCTCCAGATCTATTTGTGTGGCTCTAACTTGTGATTTTTCATAGCTGCAAATATTCCTCAATACAGATGGACCAACATGTTCCTTATCAATCACATTTACATTGTTTCTGGTTTTGTTGTTTTGACCACAAACAACCCTGCAATTGACATCTGTATATGCAGGTGTGAGTCCAGGTGTTTAACAACTGTACTTGGTCCAGGTCCATCAAACAGAGGCCGGCCTTCGACATCTGGGAAGCAGAACCAGCAGGCAGTAAGGGAACCCTGGTCTTCAACAGAGGAACTAAGATTAAGTGCCACGCTTTAATCCTTTTAAGATAGATTTTTATGAATGGGATTGCTGGGTTAATATAATGGATATGCACTTTTCATATGAGTTGACAGAATATATATATATATGGTTTTTTTGCAAATGAGGATACAAAAATCTTACACTGGGCCGAGTGTGATGGCTTACGCCTGTAATCCCAGCACTTTGGAGGCTGAGAAGGGCAGATCACGAGGTCAAGGGATCGAGACCATCCTGGCCAATATGGTGAAACCCTGCCTCTACTAAAAATTCAAAAAAAAATCAGCTGGGTGTGGTGATGCATGCCTGTAATCCCAGCTACTCAGGAAGCTGAGGCAGGAGAATCGCTTGAGCCTGGGAGGCGGAGGTTGCAGTGAGCCAAGATTGGTGTCGTTGCGCTCTAGCCTGGTGGCAGAGTGAGACTCCATCTAAAAAAAAAATCTTACACTGATCTCTGCATGAAAGAACTTCGGGCTGAGTTGGCTGAATGCCTCAGCACATGTCCGGTGCCTTGGGCTGGGTACACAAATCAGGAAGAAACTCTTTGCAAAGACAGATGGCATTTTCAATGTACAGAAGACAGCAAGGTCTTTGAAGTAAAGAGTACCTAGTAGCCACCCACATGCCACCAACCAGGGGGATTCCAGGAACTGAGGAGGTCCTTAGACACCCTGTGTGACTCAACTATACCAGCCCGGAAAGTACACCGAGGACAATGCTGAGTTTGTCATAGTTAATGGTGCTTATGGTCTTTTGATTCTTTCCAATAAAAGGCTAAAAACTCCAGTACACAGTCATGCACCACTTAACAATGGGGATACGTTCTGAGACATGCATCATGAAGTGACTTTGTTGTTTTACAAACACCACAGAGTGTACTTACCCAAACCTAGATGCTGCATGCACTCCTCTTTATATATGGTCATGTGCTGCTTAACAATGTTTTGGTTGACAATGGACCACTTATATGGTGATGGTCCCACAAGATTACAATGAAGTTGAAAAATTCCTGTCCTAGAGATGGTTCCTGAGAAATTGACTAATGAGGAGTTGTTGAAACCAGAACAAGAATGCACAGCTGGAGAAGAGGCAAAAGAAAGGAGGAAAAGAAGAGCCAGGCTCAGTGGCTTACGCCTGTAATCCCAACACTTTGGGAGGCCAAGGTAGGAGGGCTGCGTGAGCACAGGAGTTGAGACAAAACTGGACAGCATAGTGATGCCTTGTCTCTACAAAATAAAAAAATAAATAAAAATTAGCCCGTATCCCTGACTACTCGGTGGAGGGGGCGGCTAAGGTGGGAGGATCACTTGAGCCCTGGAAGTCAAGGTTGCAGTGAGCCGTGATTGCACCACTGTACTCCAGCCTGGGCAACAGAGTAAAACAGTGTTTCAACAAAAAGAGAGAGAGAAAGAAAAAGAAGAGTTTCCCCGAGAAAACTGACCTCAAGTGTTCGGTGCAGTCACGTGCTGTACAGGTTTGTAGCCCAGGAGTCACAGGCTATAGCAGACAGCCCGGGTGGTAGCAGGCAGTGCCTTCTAGGGCTGTGTAAGGAACTCTGATGTTGCCACAAGGCTGGAGTCGCCTAAGGACCCATTACTCAGAACAGATCCTGTCATTAAGCAGTACCTAACTGTTTTTTTGTTTTGTTTTGTTTTGTTTGTTTGTTTGTTTTGAGACAGACTGCAGTGGCGTAATCTCGGCTCACCGCAACCTCCACCTCCTGGGTTCAAGGGATTCTTCTGCCTCAGCCTCCCGAGTAGCTGGGACTACAGGCATGCACCGCCAAGCCCAGCTAATTTTTTGTATTTTTAGTAGAGACGGGGTTCCACCATGTTGGCCAGGATGGTCTTGATCTCTTGACCTCGTGATCTGCCCGCCTTGGCCTCCCGAAGTGTTTTTATTTTTTCATATGGAAAACCAAATGTCCAAGCACTGTTATGAATATCAATCATTTCTCTGACTTGATCTGCAAGGCCAGTAGCAAGTGCCATATACCAGGTTTCGATGTCCGCTATGCTATGATCTTACGGAGCCACCGTCGGGTGCAGCTGTCATCAACTGAAACGTCATTATGCAGTGCATGGCTACTGGCTTTAAAAACATACAGTAAACCCAAGAAAGGCAAGGACCACTATTCTAGACCAGCCCTCCATGAGAGAAATATAACGCTAGCCACATTTGAAATTATCTAGTAATCTCCTTAAAAAACAGAAACGAAGAAACAGCTGAAATTAATTTTAATAATGTATATAATTTAATCCAATATATTCAAAATATTATCATTTCAACATGTAAGCAAATTATGAGCATTTTCATTTCTTTTTTTATATTAAGTCTTCAAAATCCATTGTGTACTTCACATTCACCATACCGCTCCATTCAAACCCAGCTGTATTTCAAGCTCTCGGTAGCCAGATGTGATGAGTCGCTGCCAGACAGGAAGGTGCGGGTTTAGAAGATTTCAGGGGTGGAGACAGCCACACACCCCCTTTCAGGGCACACAGGCTGAGCAGCTCCGTGGTGTGCATGAACCTCACAGGCTCTGGGCACAAGGAGAAGAAAAAGATGCCATCCCTCCCTCCCAGGCATTCATTGTGTAGTGGGAAGATGGGCAAGTGACCCACCCACCACTGTTTAAAAATTTCCACAGTGGGATGAAAGTTCTGTACCACACCAAAATGTCAGTTATTGGAGAGGCTTTTTCCTACAGGGAATAAAAATTAGCCTCGCTGTGCTTTTCAGCCACTGAAACTGGTTCTGCCTGTCAAAGGCCACAAGGAATAAACCTGCTCCTTCCTCCCCGTGGATATTCCCTCATATTTATTTAGGATTCATTTGCTCACCCAATTTTAGTTGAGCACCTACAATGTGCCAAGCTCTGCCCAAGGTGCTGAGGATACTACAGCCATGAACAAAGAAGACCCAGTCCCTGCCTCAGGGAGCTCCTAGGTGAATGGGACAAATATGCAAATAAATATGCAAATAAAGAGGGCTGGGGAGCCTTAGGAGGGGTACCTAACCTGATCTTGGAGTCTGGAGGCTTGCCAGAGCAAATGCTTGAGATACGACTGGGGAGATAACTTTGGGTAGGGGGAGGCCTGTGGCGTTGGAAAGCGGTGGCAGAAGGTTGGGACCAGGCAGAGGGGACAGCAGGTGCTAAGAACCCCCGGATGAAACAGCGCCTCTGGAGGACTGCGAGTTCCTTCAGATGGCAACTGTAGAGCTGTGCAGACAGAAGAGTCGGGATGAGGTGGAAGGTACTGACAGATCACAAGTGCGGGTTGGGGGAGGGTCGCTTGTGGCTTGCTAAGGAATCTGGATGTTCTAGATTGTGCCCCAAGAGCACGGAGGAATGCTTGCAGTGAGCGCCAAGCCCTTATAGAGCCTACCCCCAGGCTTCTCCTTCTCCAACTCCATTCACTTCTTCATCCTGCAAATACCAAGGACCCCTGGGCACGTCAGTTGGCACAGAGCAGCCGCCCAGCCCCAGGCTCCTCAGCCAGGGCCTGGGGGAGACATGGGCTATGCAGATGACACAGGAGGAGACCCCCATGCTGCAGCAGCTCCCTCCCAGGCTCCCCCTTCCACCCCTGCCTCCTGCAATCCATCCCTACAGGCCCACTCCCTCCCGTACCAGGGATCTTCTTAACAGCAAATGGCTGTTCCCCCTCCCCGACCTTCCGCTTTCCCCTTCCTCTTCCCATCACCCTTGGAGTAAGTTCCAAGCCCCCTTTTCCTCCAGCCTTCTGAGACGTTTCCTACTCCAAGGCCTCTGCAGGCACTGTTTCCTCTGCCTAAAATGCTCTTCCCAACCCCTGCCCTTTCAGGCTGGTCCCCGAGAGACTTCTGACATCACCGAGGCACCTCCTCAGGAGGACATTCCTGGCCGCCCTAAACAAAGGAAGCCTTGGTGGCACGGATTGTAATCTGTCATTACTCTGTATTTGTTTGTTACCATTTACTGTCTGTTGCTGCACACACGCACATGAACACGCATGTCCATGTACACACGCGCACAGTAGGCCACGGGCCTCTTGCCCATGCCTGCATCCCCAGCATCTGGACCAATGCCTCACACAGGGAGAGGCATCCAGCAGATGTGTGCTGAATGAATAAATACTCAAACCTCCCAGAGCCAAATGTTCTTTGTCTGTAAAGCAGGAATCATGGGATCTCCCTCCTCAGGGTTTTCCAGAAAACTAACTGGGATACTTGACATGAAGCTCCCGGAGTCACATGTGACTGACAGCCATGCCTGGTGACCACCAGCCTCTGACTCTAGCATGACACTTGAGAGCAGATATTCTGAATCCAAACTGCCTGGGATCACATCCTGATTCCTCCTAGTTCCTGGTTTCTGGTGACCCCCGAATGCTGCCCACCTGGTAACCTCAGGCACCCTGGTCACCTGGTGGCCTCAGGCACTCTGGACACCTGGTGGCCTCAGCATGCTGCTCACATGGTAACCTCAGGCACTCTGGTTACCTGGTGGCCTCAGGCATGCTGCTCACCCAGTGGCCTCAGGCACACTGCAGCTTCTTTGTCTCTACGAAGAGCCTCCCATGGGATGCAGGGAGTTAATCCAAGCAACCTGCCCAGCACGGGACTAGGGGAGGGCAGGGCTATAGAAATGGTGGTTACTCTGTTGAAGCCTTCTTCTACCCGGTTCAGCAGCAATTCTCTGAAAAGTAGAGCTGGAGGCAAAGCTACAAACTACTTCATCCAGGAGTGCAGCCCTAGGGAAGCCAGCCTGAGGGGTAAGGGGATGTGAGGCAAGGAAGAAGGGAGAGCAGGTCGGGAGTGCATGTCACAGCTGGCCACAGCTGGTCAAGGAAACCCAGCTGGCTGTTCCGTGAGGCCGGATGTCCTGTGAGGTGCTGTGCAGAGCCGCCGCATCCTGGACCGGCCTGCTCAGGAAGGGGACAGAGTGACCTGTCTACTGCTTCCTTCCCCCGCCTGCCTTGCTTCACTCAGTGTTCTGCCTGTAGAGTGCAGACTTCTCTCCTTACACTCTTAGGGTGTGCTGTGCTGCTCCTTGGGATGGCCCCAGGATGGCCACCAGGGCATGTAAGGGTCCCCTCCAGGTAAACTCGGGCACCAGAGCAACTGCGCTCACACACGAGGGCATGATGTGGGCTGTGCGGAAGCTCTACCCTCATCTGAATGGAGGCTGAGGTGACAGCAGAGGCAGCCAGTGCTCAACCACCTCAGGGACAGGGTGACCCACTGCTGGGGGTGACCCTTTACCCTCAGCTGGTAAAGGGCAGCTGAGGAAAAGTGGAGCCATGCCCAGCCCAGGAGGGCACAGCATAGGCTGGCACACCTGCCCTTTACCAGCTGTCCTGTGGCCAGGTGCACACTCCATCCCACCACCCCACCACCTCCATGGCAGGCGAGGTGATCAAGCCTCCTGCAGTAATGCTGCTGTAACAAATAAATAAATTAGCACTCCAAAAGCTCTTAAAACAGTAAGAGACACATAAGAAGCACCAGAGAAATACTTGTAAATAAGTCAATAAGTCTAGACATATTACGAGAAAATGGCACCACGCATGGTTTCTACATTCTGTCTTGTCATTTGGTTCATTTAAATTCTCTCTGGCCAGAGACACATGGATAACGGCTCCCGTTCACTTCCATAACCCTTGGCTGGGGAGAGAAGTGTGGGAGGTGAATGGTGTGGGGAGAGCTGGGCCAGCCCCTGGGGTCCCCCTGCCCTACTTAAGGGTCGGTCTCCTGCCTCCCTTGGCTGCGTCTGCTCCCACCCTCTGTCTCTCACTGTGGCTGCAGCCGTGACTGCTTCATTCTTCCCGAGTCAGAACTGGTGCTGAAAGGGTCGTTTAAAAATAAAATAAAACAGAGGAACTCATTTATGCTGAGACTATGCTATTTTCCCAAGTTGCCTACAGGACAGAACAATAAAAAATTTATCCTTAATAGCATTTTGCAGGATTTTGCCACAGGAGATGTTCTTCTCCCCACCGGAGTTTGGAACGATTCCTGTCTGCGTTACATCCCCAGCCCTCAGTCACGCCGCTCCCAACCTCCCCTCTCTCTCATCAGAGACTTTGCAGCCAGCCTGCTTTCTCCTCATCCTGCCTCCACCCAGAAAGATGTCTGGACACCGGTCACTCCACCCATGAAACTCATCTCCGGGAAGGGGAAGAGGAAAAACAGGCATCCCTGTCATCAACCTCCCCTCCCTTCTCCATTTCTCATCTGTGGATAAAACGCTTGTGTCAGAAAACAGAACAATAAGAGAAAAGAAAACCCAAGCAGCCAGTAACTTAATTTCATAAAAACAAACATGATGACAGATGTTAAAAATTGGAGGGGGCACAGGGGACAGTGAAGCAAGCTCCAGACAATATATAATGCAGTGATCACACTTATGCATTTAAAAATCAATATATAATTATTAATTTATGTTATGTAAATACAGAAAGACATCTGGAAGGAACACTGCAAACTTTTAACAGTAGTTCCTCTGGAGAGGGTCACAAAATCAGAAATAGGAAAAAGCAGATAGGAGAGCTGGGCTTTTTTCTCTATACATCTACATTGTTTAATTTTTTTAGAGGTAACAGTTATTAAAATAATGTTTACAAAATTCAGCGGGGCTCTCCCATCCAATTAAAAATAAATGTAAACTGTGTTAAAAGCAAGGAGGTTTGCAAAAAGTTCACAGAAAATGTGTATTACAAAAAAAAAAACAAAAACAAAAAAAAACCCCATGCATAGATCTCAAGATTTTTTGAACCAAAATTAACTTGTACTAACTTGCTATGTCTGAACAGAATCACTTTGAGGCACAAAGAAGGATAAGGAAGCAGATTGAAAAGAACCTATATCAGAGCAACGTGAATTCTGCTAAAATTGAAGAACAAACGTCAAATTTATGGCAAAATTGGGTGGAACAATAGTGAAATCATTGATGGTTTACAAAAAGTTTGTGGGCAACGCCCCAAAGAAAGCAGCTGTTTACAAATGAATAACCCATTTTATGAAGGGGCAAGATGATATTCAACATGAGGCTCACAGAAGCAGACCATCCACACCAAATTTGTGTGAAAAAATTCAGCTTGTTCATGCTCCAGTTGATGAGGACCAACAATAACAGCAGAAACACTAGCCAACACCATAGGCATTGCAACTGGTTCAGTTTACACAATTCTAACTGAAAAATTAAAGGTCAGAAAACTTTGCACTTGCTGGGTGCTGAAACCCTTACACCCAGATCAGCTGCAGACAAGAGTAGAGCTTTCAGTGGAAATTTTAAACAAGTGGGGGATCACGTTCCTGAAACATTTTTTTCAAAGAAATATTATAGGAGATGAAACATGGTTTTACCAGTACAATCCTGATGATAAAGCACAGTCAGAGCAATGGCTACCAAGAGGTGGCAGTGGTCTAATCAAAGCAAAAGTGGACCAGTCAGGAGGTCATGGCAACAGTTTTCTGGGGATGCTCAAGATATTTTGCTGTTGACTTTCTATAAGGCCAAAGAATGATAACATCAGCTTATTATGAAAGGGTTTTGAGAAAGCCAAAACTGCAGCAAAAAATGTCCAGGAAGCCTTCACCAGAGACTCCTGTTCACTCCTCTTGTCAAACAAGGGCAATTTTGGGACAGTTCTGATGAGAAATCATTAGGTATCTACTTTAAAGTCCTAATCTGGCTCCTTCTGACTTTGTAAAAAAAATTGTGTTCTATTTTTTAAAAAAATATTTAAAGGGCACTTATTTTTCTTCAGTTAATAATGTAAAAAAGACTACATTGACATGGCTAAATTCCCAGGACCTCAGTTCTTTAGGGATGGACTAAATACTGGTACCACTGCTTACAAAAGGGTTTTGATCTTGCTGGAGGTTATAAATTTTATGTTTTTAATTTTTATCATTTAATTTCATTTTTCCATGAACTTTTTGAAGTCCACTCACATTATTTGTTAGGGAAAAAGTAGAGAGTTGCCATACACCCCCAGTGGGAATATGTATCAGTATAGTCATTTTGGATAATTTTTTAGTATTAAATTTTGAATATGCAAGCCAGCATCCAGCACTTTCATTTTTCTGAGGAATATGCACTAAAGAGCACAGGTTAGAATATCTGTTTTAGGATTCCTCATAGCAGCAAAAACTGACAACAACTCCATAAAGGACTAAAAACTATCAGGTGTCCAAACCATGACATCCTTTGCACCTTTTAAAAGGATGAAGCCAAGGCACACATTCTGACATGGGAAATTCTCTAACATACTTCTTAGAGAAAGAAAAAGAGTTGCAGAATGGTCTTTATAATATATTACAGATTTTCTTCCTATGTATGCAAACACATAAAGAGGCCTTAAAAGGAACACACAAACTGATCCCAGTGTGTGGAGGTTACCATGCTGGTTTCTGAATATTTCTGACCACCTGCACCTCTGGAGCACCGTGAAGTTCAGTGGGAACATGTCACCATTTCTGGCCAATTAGTTGTGAGAAAAAGTATCACAGGGCCACTGCCAGGCATTTAATTGCTGATGTGCAATTCCCCAGAGTTCCTTTTGCCCTGGCATGACAATCATCTCCAAGATGGCAGCTCCCTGCCAACCTTGTGCCAATAAGCAGAGCCCCTTCCCAACCCAGAGGTACATGTAGCTCTGAAGCCTGGAGATCTGGGTTGTATGTTGCTGTTGTGATTACAGAATAAGCCAGCCTTCCCTGACAGATGCGCTGTGTCACCATCAAGAAAACGCTTGGGGATTGGGTTCAATGAACAAAGGGCACCTGCCTATAATGTTTTACTCTTTACAAATTGAACATGGCCATGTACTACTTTTGCAATTAATGGTACAATCTATACATATTAATTGTGTATAGTTTAATCATTTCAAAGAATGATAAAACTAGCAAAGAAAAGTAGTAAAAATCAGCATCCAAGAATCTTGGCTCTTGGAGCAAGAAGTGGGCTGTGAAAGTCAATTTTGTGTCAATTTCACCAGGCCACAGTGCCCAGATATTTGGTCTAACATTATTCTGGGTGTTTCTGTGAGGGTGTTTTGGATAAGATTAACATTTAAATGAGTGAACTTTGAGTAAAACACATTGCCCTCCATAATGTGTCTGGGCCTCATCCAATCAGTTGAAGGCCTGAATAAAACAAAAAGATGGGCCTCCTACAAGCAAGAGAGAATTCTCCCACAGGCTACCTTCGAAATTCATAAAGAACACCAGGTTTCCTGGTTCTTTGGCAAACCACCTTTGGATTTGAATTGGAGCATCAGCCATCCGGGGTCTCCAGCCTGCTAGCTCACCCTGTGGATTTTGGACCTGCCAGCCTTCACAATGACGTGAACCAATTCCTTTGAGGGAATTTTGAGTTACATCAGCTTGGGTTCAAGCCCCAGTTCTATCCCTTCCTAGTATGAAAGCCTGAACATGAGGCACAGACTCTTGGAGGCCCAGTTTCCTCATCTCCAAACTGAGGATAATAATAATCACCCCTTTCCCCCAACCACCTACTCAAACGTAGGGCTGTTTGAGAAGTTACTGAGCTGGACAATATGAAAGTCCTTTGTGTGTCTGACACAGGGAGTGGCAGCTCACACTGTTATCATCTTCACCACAATGCCCCCACTCCTTCTACGGCACTCACAAGACCCCTTGCTGATTCTCTTGTCACCCCTCTGGGTGCAGCAAGGGATTCTGGCTGTTAAGGAGAAATCCTTAATATATCTGGGTAGCCAGACATGCAATGATGAGAAACAGCACTCAAGGCAGGTCACTTCACACCCCCTCCCCCCAGCTGCCTCCCCTTTGGCTGCAGCCTTTATCCTACAGTTTCCTGCATGGTTCAATCCCTCCCCTTTCCCAGTGGGGGATGCAAGCCGTTCCAAGAAGTCAACTCCACCTCTGGCTCTTTCCAGGAGCATGTGACCTCAGGTAAGCCAATCGCTAAAGCCCATCTCTCTGGCTGAAGCCATTGGATCCCAGGTAGCCATGTGACCCAGTGCAGTCCAATCACAGTGAAGGTCAGGACTCTGGCTGAGAATTCTGGGACAGAGACCCATCTCTTTCCTGGGAGCCATCTTGGAGCCTCGGAGTGAAACCAGTATCACAGAAGACAGACTGAAGAGATGGGGACTTGGGGACATCGACTGGCTATGGCACCAAGCCTGGTCTGGCATCTTTATGGGCTTTTGAGATGCTTGAGGCATTACATTCCCTGATTACTCGCGTCTAGTTATCCGTAGTGACTTTGCCAGCCTCCGCAATCACATGAGCCAGTTCCTTTGAGGGAGGGTTATTCAGGAGTGAACCCCTGGAACTGATTTAAGTGGAAACAGTTGTCTTTTCCAGGAGGGCACAGGAGGAGGGCGTGTGCTAAGGAGGTGCGGGAGCAAGGTGGTGCCTGGAACACTGCACGTGTTCAGCCATTACTGCTTCTCTTCATGTGCAGCAAGGCCCTTTGTGGCTATAGTGAGGAGGCTGCGATCACACAGCCAGGAGCGCAAAGCATGCCCTGAGGACTGGGCCTGCCCCACCCTTGGTCCTGTTTTCCTGTGATGACTGTCACCTGCGTGACCTCTGGCAGTTTCCAGAACCAAGAGAAGGAGAACTCCACCTTCCCAGTCGGGTGGCGCTGTCCTGGTTGGGTCACTTGCCGTCAGAACCACTCTCTGTGGCCAGAGGATGATGCTCTGATTGGCTGGGCCTGGTCATGTGACCAGGGAGAGCAGCTCGATCTCACCGACAGCTCATGATTGAGGTGGGGTCGGGTTGGTGCCCCAGAGGTACTTATGGAAGGAAGAATGCTTGATGGGAGTGGGGAGGACACGGCAGAGGCCTCCGTGAACAGCTGTGTAATGAGATGATCTTGTTTAGATGGTTAGTGCTGTACAGCAGTGACATGTAGCACCGGGCTCCTCAACCCACAGCCATCTGGGGCTGGAGAAGTCTGTTGAGGGGCGCCTTGTGCACTGGAGCATGACTGGCAGCATCTCTGGCCCCCAGCTCCCAGATGCCAGTAGCACCACCCCCAAGTTGTGACAACTAGACGTCTCTAGACATTGCCAAACGCACCCTGGAGGGAAAAAATCAGCCCTGGTTGAGAATTACAGACACCGCATCTTTAGGAAATGTTCAAGCTGACTGTTCATCCATCACTTTGTGGCCAGAACCTGTGCACTGAGCTGCTTCCCTCACAGTCACTGACATCTTCACTTACTCATTCACCCAGTGAGTCTGTGTTGAGTACCCCCATAAACTTCCCATAAGCCAGACACTGGGTTATGTTCAGGAGTGGGACTGAGATGCTGCCTCAGTTTACTCGTGTAAAATGAGGGGAAGTGACTGGAGCTTCTGGGCCTGTATGAGTCAGGCTTCTCCAGAGAAATGGAACCAGTAGGATTAGACACATCCTCCCAGAGTCCTCAGAGGAGTGCAGAGGCCGGCCCAGAGCGGACGGCAGGGAATCCACATGCAGGAGCCCAGTTCCCTGGGGGCTGCTTCTCCAGCTATCCTCAAAAGTGGGCTTTCCCGCAGACGCCAGCCTGGGCCCCTGCAACTCCCCTCCTCTCCGACTTCCCTTGCTCATTCACGGCCCTGTGCCCCACAGACTACCCTGCTAAAATTGAAGAAACAAACATCATATTTATGGCAAAGCTTGGGTGGAAGAATAGTAGAGTAACTATTGGGCACTAGGCTTAGTACCTGGGAACAAAATAATCTGTACAACAAACCCCCTGACATGAATTTACCCTCCAGGCACCAGGAAAATACAACATGTAGTCCCTGCTTCAAATCTCCAGCACGTGTTACTAAAAAATCAAAAAATCACAGATGCTGGTGAGGTTGCAAAGAAAAGGGAACATTTATACACTGTTGGTTGGAGTGTAAATCAGTTCAACCATTGTGGAAACTAGTGTAATGATTCCTCAAAGAGCTAAAAATAGAACTACCATTCGGCCAGCAATCCCGTTACACCCAGGGGAATATAAGTCATTTTTCCATAAAGACACATGCACGCAAATGTTCGTTGCAGCACTGTTCACAATAGCAGACATAGAATCAACCTAAATGTGTATCAAGGACAGACCGGATAAAGAAAATGTGGTACCTATATACCATGGAATACTATGAAGCCATAAAAAAGAATGAGATCGTGTCTTTTGTGGGAACATGGAAGGAGCTGGGGGCCATGTTCCTCAGCAAACCAGTGCAGGAGCCCAAACCGAATACCGCATGTTCTCACTTGTAAGTGGAAGCTAAATGAGGAGAATACGTGGACACATAGAAACAACATACACGGGTGCCCACTTCAGGGTGGAGGCTAGGAGGAGGGAGAGGAGCAGAGAAAATAACTATTGGGTACTAGGCTTAGTACCTGGGTGACAAAATAATCTGTACAACAAACCCCCGTTACATGAGTTTACCTATATAACAAACCTGTACATGTACCCCTGAACCTAAAATAAAAGTTAACAAAAATAGTCCAGGCATGGTGGCTCAGGCCTGTAATCCCAGCAATTTGGGAGGCCGAAGCGGGTGGATTACCTTGGATCAAGAGTTTGAGACCAGGCTGGCCAACATGTTGAAATCCTGTCTCTACTAAAAATACAAAAAATTAAGTGGACATGGTGGCGGATGCCTATAATCCCAGCTACTCAGGAGGCTGAGGCAAGAGAATCACTTGAACCTGGGAGGCAGAGGTTGCAGTGAGCTGAGATCAGGCCACTACACTCCAGCCTGGGCAACAAGAGTGACACTCGTTCTCAAAAATAAACAAATCAAATCAAGTCAAATACAACTCCAGTACACTCTCCCTTTGCGCCTATGATGAGGCTTAAGCTCCTACTGCGGTCCACACGGCCTGGGAGGTCTGGGGACTGCGGACCCCTGCCTCATCTCTCTTCATTAGCCCCTTCCTCTGCCTCCAGCCCCAGCTGCCTCCCCTCCTTCCTGTTCCTCATAAGCACCATGAGATCAAGAGCCGTATCTCATTCTTGATGGCATCCCAGGGCCAGGCACTCAGTAGGGGCTCACTAAATGTCTGTTGACTGAAATGAAGGAAGTAGTTTCTCAGGAAGCTTCTAGGGGCCAAGGGAGTTAGCACTTCCTTCTCAGATGTGGCCTGACGTGAAGATAGAAACTTTCCATAATGATTCCTTCTTTAGCAGCGGCAGAGAATGCTGGCTGCCTTCCCTCAGCTAGGCTCCTTGTTCTTGAGTGAGAGAACCCCCAGCTGAGGACCGCATTTCCCAGCCACCCTGAAGCTAGGGCATAGTCAGAGCATGCTGTTTGGAACCGCTCAGGAGGGGCTAATCTAGAGGTGGACAGACAGCTGGGGGTGCCTCTTTTTGCCTTGCCCCCGGTCTTTCACTGGGTTCCCCCAGAAGCTGACTGTAAGTCAAGAATTTAAGTACAAATGGAATTTTTCCAAGGTGGAGGGAGGTGAGCAAAGGGAGAAAGCCGGCGAAGAGCGTAGGAATGAGTAGTCTATGGCAACTGGAGGCCAATCCTGTGGGCATCTTAGGGGAAATGTATAGAACGTGCCTCTCAGAGTCATCCCACCCCAGAGGCAAGGAAGCTGGGGCACTTATCTACCCACTCCCTGTCATCATTGATGGCTTCTCCCATCCCTCCTCCCAGCTCACCCTGCAATGGCCAAGGGTCAGCCTTCCACCAGGGCTTGCAGTGGGACACTCTCGGCATACACAGGAGTGGCGAGTCAGAGGTGGCAGGTGCACTCCCCGCCCTCCCTCCTCCTGCCTGGAACACAGAGGTGTCAGATGGAATTCCACCAGCTGTGTTGGACCATGAGGCAGTCTGGAGAATGGGAGCCCCATGCTCTGATGGAGGGGCCAACAAGCAGAAACACCTGAGTCCTTGCTGACACCACGGAGCTGCCGCCACAGCTGTGGACATCCTACCTGCAATCCAGGGGAATCCGTGCCGAGCTTAAGCCACAGCTACTCCTGGTGTTTATGACCAGCACCTGAATGCTCCCAACCGATGCATCACGTGATGGCCATGCTCCTCATGCCCACTGTGGCTCGACCCCTGCTGCTGCCAGCAGTGATGGTAGTGAGCACGTAACAGTGCCTGACACACACATTTGCCCACTAGATACGCCTTAACTTAGTCTTCATAATTACCCCGTGAGGCAGATACTGTTGTTATTCCATTTCAAAGATAAGGAAACTGAGGCACAGAGGTGTTAAGCCGCTTCCCTGAGGTGGCACAGTTTTTGACAGCCGTCTGGCTCTGGCTGGCTGGCCCACACCTCCCCACTACAACATATCATCTTCTGCCTCAGACTAAGCACTTTCCTGACATCTTGAGAAAGTCATTCCGTTCCCCACCCGCTCTTTAGACTTTCTAGAATGACAACTTTGAGATTTCATTTTGTAAGTGAAATAAGCCCATCAGTCTTGACAAAGAAAAGAATATCATTTCCCAATAAGCCTCTCTGAGGACAGAGTGCCCCTGTGCGACTTCACGAAGCCTTTCCTTAGAAGATGGGATGGAGGATGGGAAGACATTCCTCAGAACCTGAGAGAAGGCTCTGGATTCCACAGAGCCTGACAGCTGAGGGGCACAGAGACTGTCTCTCGTGCTGTTCTACAAGAGCCAAGCCAGGGCAGGTGCTTCTGGGATCAGATGCAAAGCTTGGTGCTGCGGTGGTGACAGTTCGGTGAGGGCTGGCATGCACTGTCCCACTCATGGTAGATGGTCCATGAAAGGCACGGCGGGGACGGGAGGGGCGGGCAGTGAGACCGCACCATGCAGGAAACCCTTCATCTTTGGAGCCAGCGACAGCTGAGTGCAGTTGCACCTTCACCTTGTGCTCCAGGGTGGAGCTCACCCTCCCAGTGCTCCCATCTCATCAGCAGTGAGACAGGGCTGCTAACAGATACAACTGTCAGTGGAAAAGGAATTAGTGAGACAAATTCGGGCCATGAGATGGCCCTCGGGGGCTCCGTCGTGAAGTCAAAGCATGCAGACCCATGCAGTGGTGTGCAGAGGCCCCTCCCACTGGGGACAGATCAGGGTTCTGCCACTTAGCAGCTGCGCCATTGCAGCCTGTGACTCCAGCTCTCTGAGTCTTGGTTCCCTCATCTGTAAAAAGATCGGATCATAATAGAGCCTCCTTTATCAGGATCTTTATCCACCCCTTCAGTACATGTTTATCAAGCATCTACTATGTGCCAAGCCCTGTGCAAGGCCTGGGAGACAACAGCAGTGAACAGGTTAACAGACTTCACCCTTGCAGTCCAGGGCAAAAGTATGGCTGTGATAAATGCTACAAAAATAAGGGACTGTGATAGGAAGGCTTGACTTTGTCACATGCAAACGTCCTGTGGTTGAAATGATTGAACAAGATAAAACATGTCAACCTTTAAGACTCACTGGCCGGTGTATACTGCATGGGTGTGGCGTTAATATTTTCTTGGGCCGGTGCTTGGAGCATTCACATCAGCTGACAAGCTCTCCCTGCGATTCTGCACTCCAAAAGCCACCTTCTGCCTATGAATAGAAGTGGGCTGGCCCCTCATCCCCAGGATAGATTAGACAAATCCAGTGGCCTTCTGGTTGGTTGTATGAGCTTAGTTAAGGCGTTCCATGGGCACCAAGCTAAGCAAGCTGGCATCATCAGGTTTCTCGGCCTGAGCATTGGTCCTTGACTTATACTAAATTCACCCGGACACTGAACTCAGCCCTGGTAGTCGTCACTCAGGTTGGGGGTGGGGATAGCCAGCAGCGTTTTGCAAGGGGACAATTTCTCCCCCATTGGAGTAATTCCAAGGATTAGAAATGAGGGGCTCAGGACATGGACAGTCTTTTTTGTCACTTCCCAGATCCCAGACAAGTCTCTTGGCCTGGTTTCAGGCAAGCTGGGTGCTCCAGGAAGCTCACACCCCTGCAGTCACCAGCCATCAGCCAAGAGAACTGAAACATCCGCAGAGCAAAAGTAAAGTGTGCGTTCCACGCCCTGACACCAGACCGGAGCCCGGCCCCTCCACCACAGACACAGACTGCCTTCCCAGTCACCCAAATTCAAATAAGCTAATGTCTCTGATGAAGGGCCTCCATGCCTGAGAATGCATATTTTATCATCCGCTTGTTAGAGGAGGAGTCTGAAAAGGCTGGTCGGCAATCGACGTAGCCTGACGGTGGCCCTGGACGGGTTGCTGCCAGCTGTGAGCCCATAACAGCGGGCCTGGGGGGACCAGGACAGACGCCAGTCCATCTGCCCACAGCTCTGGCTCCAGCCTCGGGGCCATCCGAGGGTCGACCCCATGTTTACAAGGCCCACTCCAGACGCTCCAGACGCGATGGCCATGCTCCTCACGCCCATTATGGCTGGACCACTGCTGCCGCCAGCAGTGACAGCCGTGAGTGCAGGAACAGCGCGGCTAGGCCACGGCCAGTGGGAAGATGGCCGACGGCTGCTCCCACTCCAGAAACTGACCCCATTGCCAGGGCCACTCAAATGTCGGAAGGCACCAATGGTCCTCCCGGAAGTTTACTAGTGGGGACATTAGGTTGAGAGAGGGGAGGGTTGCAGCTAGAGCCACAAAAGCAACCGAGCACAGCTGAGAAAGGCAGACCCTGACATCACTCAGCCCCAGCCAGCCCAGGCCTGCCCAGCTGGTCCCTGCAACTCCTCACCCTGGCAGCTCGCCGGGCGGGAGTTGGCTCAGCTACTTCTGGGCCTTTCCCGACCCTTCAAGCAGGCGTCGCTCACCCCATGTTGCTACCTGCGCCCTTGTCTGTCTCCCCACAGCAGAACCCCCGTGGTGGTATGGGGCGTGGTATGCACGCTGTGTCTCCTTGGTAGGGCAGGCATCCACCCACACATTCACACTCACACATGCTCACACTCATACACACATGCTCACATACACACACACACACACACACACACACACACACACACACCCCCCTGCACAACAGGGTGGACGAAGGGAGCTCTCAGCTACTGCCGACTGCACAGGTCTGAAATGTCTGTTCCAGATGGAGTGGGCTGGCTGCTGAGTAGAGCATCCTGTCCCCCCAGCTGTGCTCTGACGTGCCTGCGACCTTGGCCACACTCAAGCCCCCATCAGGGTCCATTTCCCCGTTAGTCTTGGGGTTGGCCCACATGCCACCTTTCATGCATGCATTCATAACTCAGCATCACAGAGTGGTCAGGAGCCCAGACGTCGGGGACAGGCAGACTGCACTGAGTGCTGAGCCAGCTCCCGGCAGCAGAGCGACCCTGGCTGTGAAATCACCTACCCTCCCCAAACCTCTGTCTTGCTCAACTATAAATGAGATAGTAACTTCTGCATGGGTCCATATGATGCTTAAATAAATGTTCCAGAGAAAACACTAACATGGCACCCAGCACTGGGCAAGCATTTGGTTTGCTGCTTTCTTAGTTTGGGGTACACCGCACACAGAGCCTGAGACAAGGATTTTGGTGCAGGCAATTTTCAGGAGGTGATCCAGGCAGGGTGGGAGTGGGGAAGTAAGGCTGGCGGGAGGGCAGCTCAGCACAAGCTGTGCTCATGAGGGGTCACCCTGTGGTCAGGGACCTGCTCAGAGAGTGCATAGGACATGCCTCAGAATGGACCCAGTAAGGGCCAAGGGGTCTTCACCCAACTCTGGGCTGCCATTGGCTGAGGGTTGCTCCTGAGAAGGGGAGTAGGGAGGCTTTAACACCCCAACAATGTGTGTTCTCCCCTTCTACATGTGGATCCAGAATATTCCTCCTATGCTAGGAGAAACCCTGAGGTGGAGACGAAGGAAGCACAGGCACCCTGCGGGGTGTGGTGGGGACAGGGTGGCCCCTGCCAGTATCTGCTACAGCTGCTAGTATTGACCTTGCCGTGATCATCATGTCACTAGATGACAGACACACAGCTGAGGGGAGGGACCACGGCAGAAGGGAGGGAAGGAGATAAAGATGTCCACACACACCAAAAGTACTCTGAGTCCTTGCCACTGAAGGAGGGGTGGCAGCAGACAGATAGCACCAGGATGCGTCACGGTGGCCTGGCTGCTGGGGCTGACTGACCTGGAGGCAGGGCAGGGGATCTGGAAGAATCAATCAAGTTGGAGACACAGAGAGGAGGACTGACTGGTCATTCCAGGACTCCTGTGGCAAAGAGGCAGTGAAGGCAGTGATGGTGGGGCTGGTGGGTTCAGTGCAGGCACCCAGGGCTGGGCCACGTGCCATCATTGGGGGATGCAGCTGTGAGACTGACTGGAGCTGGCTCTTGGGAGCCAAGGCAGAGTCCAAGCTTTAGGTATCTGGGGCCAGTGAGGAACACGTTTTAGGAAGATGCCTCTGGGCTCCCGGGCAGTCCGTAGCACGGAGCAGTGTTTGCAGTGGCATCTGAACATGGAATGATGACCTAATGCTGATGCTGCTCCACAAAGCCACGGGGACATGTTCCACCAGCAGGTTTCAGCCAGCTCCCTGGAGGGGCTTTTCCAAATGGTTTTCCAGAGGTTAACATATGTTGCTGTTGCGACCCAGCGTCCACCACACCTTGCCCTGGCAAAGGTACTGTGGCTATCCCCCGGGGACTGCCCTTCCCTCATTCCTAGCTGGGACATGTGATCCTGCCTGACCACATCCTCCTGGTTCAAGCCAAGTGGATCCCAGGACTTGTACTGGAGCCAACAGGTAGAGAGCTGTTCCATCTTCTGAACTGGAAGATAGCGGTTTGGGCTGTTGGCAGCCACATTGCCACCACTGGGTCCTGGGAATGAAGACAATGTGGAAAAGAATGGGACTAGGCAACAGATGAGAAATCCAGGGCTGGGTCCACCCCTGCCTGAAGCCAGATCTACCCCCTGATGGTTTGGGATCACATGATCTAATAAATTTCCTTTTTGCTTAAGCCAGTATGAGTCAGGTGTTCTGTCTCTAACAGCAAAAAGGAATATTTGAGATTTTCTGCGAAGTTTTAGGAATCCGTGTTGAGTTTATCAGTTATTACTGGAAATGACCTTGGTCATTCACCAGCATGAGGACTATCTGTAAGTCAGATCCTCACAAATAAACTTGCTTATTCCATGAATATCCATCCAGCTGTCCCTGTGTACAAGTCCAGCCCTATCCAGGATCCGCCGCTTTCCACAGTAAGCAACTTTAGCCATTCATTCATTAACAAATATTTTCTCCAACGCCGACTAGTTTTGGCTCTGTGGATGCAACGGAGAAAAAAGTAGCCAGAGCCTTGCCCTTGTGCGAAAGGAGACAATGAGCAAAAGGAATAAAGAAAGAAACTACTATTTTTAAAGGTCATGAGCACAGAAAGAAAAAGCATGATGGACAAGATACTGAGGATGGGGGTGGGAACAAGCCACACTGAAACAGTGGCCAGAGAAGAATGCACTGGGAGGTGACATTTGATGAAAGACTTGAAGGAGGGATGGTGTGAGCTGCGCCAGTATCTGGTAGAAGAGCATTCCAGGCAGAGGGTGTGGCCAGTGCAAAGGCCCTGGGGCCACAATGTGCCTGCATATTCCAGGCACTGCCAGGAAGCCAGGAGTGCTGGACGCAGTGATGGGGGTTGGGTAGGGAGCAGGCTTGGGGCGTGTGAAATGGGAAGATCGCAGGGTTTTGAACAGAGGAGTTATCTGCTGTGACCTGTTACTTGGAGCACAGTGGGGTGAGGACAGAGCAGGGAAGAGAGGCAGGAGAGGCTGGCAGCCTGGCCCTGGGTGGTGGCTGTGGAAGTGGGCGGGAGTGGCGTAACCTACACAGGTTTTGAAAGTTGATTTTCTGCCCCTGTGGAGAGGGACTTTGGGTGGGGCACATCTTGGGGAACCTGCACTTTCCAGCAGGGCGTCAGTCCCCCCTAGACATCAGTCTCCAAGGTCCAGCCGTCAGACTCAGCAAAGATGACCCAGCCACAGGGGGCTGCCCTGGAAGGAGGAAAGATGCTTCCCAGGAGAGAATGAGCTCCCACATGGGGCCCCGACCCAGGAGAAGGCTTGCAGGAAAGGAGGGCCATGACAGAGTTTTGTCCTGAGAAGCACCCTCCAGGGCCATCCCTGAAGTGGCAAATGTTGCCTGTGCCCATGTTGCTGCCTCACCAGCAATCCATTAGTTTGCACGACGTCTGAATGTCCAGACAAGCTCTGGGGGTCAGAGACTGGAGTCCCGAGGCAGTTCTCAAAGTGGACACGAGGCTGTTTCTGCAGAGCACAATGAAGCCGAAAGACAGACAGCTGCCCCATCTGCACCGCCCGTCAAATAGGAATGTGCTTAATTCTTTTCTTTTTTATCAGCTGACAGCTTCCAACAGATAAAGTTTATTTTATGTAATCTTTTGCAGACCCAGCAAGATAAATATCCCTGAATTCCAGTCTGCACAGGAAAAAGTAAAATGGATGAAGTCAGAATCTTGAGTAGGTTTCCCGAAACCGGAGCAAGGCTGGGACCCCATGACTGGGTGTAAATGAATGGTGACTGGTGCTGAATGTGGAGGGGGTGGGTGACAGGGATTAGGGGCCTGAGCTGGGAAAAGACAGGCTGGTCCTGTCTGAGGGCATAAATGAAGCTGCTGGCAGAGGCTGATCTGAGGGGGAAGCTGCCCAGTTTCTGTCCCAGGGGACCCCAGAAGTTGGTGGGGCTCAGGGGAGCTGAGCTGCAGGAGTGGGCCGCTGTGGGTTTCACCCCAGCCCTGTGGCATATGGGCTGCTTTCCTGTGCCTCGATTGCCTTAACTGGAATTCAAGATCATGGGCAAAAGTCTTTGCACAAGCCCCTGTGGCAGAGAGGGCCCCAGTGCCTCAGGGGAAGGAGGCCTTGTGGTGAGCTCGTGCCTCAAAGCGCCCCTGGGCCCCACTGCCTCCTGGGAGGCCCCTCTGAGGTCTGAAGGGAGCGCCACACTGGCACTGGCTGGACGCTGGCGGGGGGCACTCTGTAGAGGTGGGGGTGAGGCGCTGCCCGCGGGGGTTGGGGGCTCTGAGCTGTAGGACAGATACTGACTTATCTCAGCGGAGAAGGAGTTTATTGACTGGACACCTACCTGCTCACAGCACTGCCCAGGGGACAGGAGACTTGGGCTCCAAAAGGGAGTGGGATAAGCACGATCTGACCTTGGGGGGACCCAGTGTGACTACCAACGCTGGGCAGGGACCCTCACTCACACCCTTGCTCATCAGGGCTGGGCCCAGGACCCCTTAGCTCAGGCACAAAGCCTGAGACACCCGTCAGCTTATACCCTGGGCTACCGGTGCTGGCCTGGGCCTCACCCCAAGCTCACATCCTGCCTCTAGCTCAGGTCTCATGAAGGCAAGCACTGGACCAGGGCCTCCGGAGCTGGACCCTGAGCCTCTTGGATCTACCCAGCCACCTCCACAGTGGATTCTGAGATCCTGGCTGTTCCTGATCCCAGGTCTGGGCCGGGCCTCCGGGGTTGTGTCTGACTGACGCGCAGAGCAAGACATGCAGCCGCTGCAGAACCAGCCAGCACCAGGGATCCACCTGCCACTTGCTGATTGGAGTTTTGCATGGAATTAATTGCAGCCAAAACTGTATGGCTTTTAAAATAGTGTATGGGAGGGGGAGGTGGCTGTGATTACGGGAAGGACGGCTCGGGGCTCCTCGTGGTATTGGGACTGCCCAGTGTCTTCACTGTGGTGGTGGAGACACGAGCCTGCACAGGCAATAAAAGAACATTAATCCACGTACACAGATGAGAGCAAGGACTACGGGGACATCTGAGGGACACGGATGGGTTCTGTCACTGTCACAGCTTGGCTGTGGTACTACACCGTGGTTGTACAGAATGTTACCACTGGGGGCAACGGGTAAATCTCTGCATTATTTCTTACAATGGCATTTGAATTTATAGTTACCTCCATAAAAAAGTAGAAACATTCAAAAGACAGTATGAAGACTTCTGAATGCTCTTCATATGTTCATTAATTTATTCTAAAAATGCAATCAAATAAACCTATTTCATGCAAATGATATACATTAAGCACTGTTCCGTGCCAGGCACTGCTCGGGAACCAGGATGACGAGCAAGTGCTGATCGCTGTCTCTCTCTCTCTCTCTCTCTCTCTCTCATTACTCAAATCTTGTAGAAGAAACAACAGATAGGCAAACACCTGATTACAGAGGATGCTGTCACATGATGATAAATGCTTTAAAAACATAAAACACAGGGACACTTGGTGGTTTGACAAGTGACATAAGATCCAATTCACAAGTATAACCCAACCCATGGGGATCTGGCGCTGGAGAGTTCCGGAAGAGGAAACTGCAGGGCACAGTCTGGGCGGGGAGTAAGCTCAGCCCTTCTGAGGATCAGAAACGCTCCAATGGGAATGACACTGGTCCACGAGGAGCAGGAGGGAAGAGGTGGGGGGATTGCAGGGGGCAGAGGTGGCAGGGCCTGCCCAGCACAGTGAGAACCAGGAGCTTTATCTGGAGGCTCAGAAGGAGTCCCCAAAGCATTTTAGACAGAAGCGTGACATGATGAGTTGCATTTTTAAAAGATCATTCTGCGTGGGGTGTGGTGGCTCACCCCTGTAATCCAAGCACTTTGGGAGGCCAAGACAAGCAGATGGCTTGAGCTCAGGAGTTCAAGACCAGCCTGGGTAACATGGTGAAACCCCATCTCTGCAAAAAAAAAAAAAAAAAAAATACAAAAATTAGCTGTGTGTGGTGGTATGCACCTGTAGTCCCAGGCCCTCGGCTCTGGAAGCTAAGCTGGGAGGATCACCTGAGCCCAGACTGTGTGACAGAGTGAGACCCTGTCTTGAAAAATAAAAAATCATTCTGGCTCCAGCTCCCTTCCAGCTCAGAGGCTGTGACTCTAACTGGCACTTGAAAAGCACCTACTGTGCATCCAGCCCAGGGACATTGATCATGGTCAATGCCAACAAGGGAGTGAGAGCTCATGGCGCAGAGGTCCCTGGCAGAGGTTCTGTGCTCTAGGCCACCTGGGTGGCACTAGAAAGGGCTGGAGATGGACTCCACCAACACCCACGCCCAGCTCTAAACAGTCCCACTTCCCGAGGGGCAGGCACAATGATGGCATCTTGATTCGTACTCCCCATGGGAGCGAGTCACCCCCAGGCTGAGTTGTGACACCAGGGCCAGGCAGAAGAAAGCAGGCCCCAGTCTTCCTCACCTATCAGGGACAGGGAGGGGGTGTAAGGTGTTCTGGAGGGGCGGCCTGCAGGGCCCAGGCAGTCACAGCTTGGTGGAGAATTCCCAAAGTCATCGGTTGGCAGCCTGATCAAAAGCAGAACAGAACTTAGACAGCTTCTCGTATATGGTTTATTTCTAATTAATTCCTCGCTGGCACATGCAGAATCTGCACTTTCTCTCCCTCCTGGCTCTTCCAATCCCATACATATTTAAGAGCTTGACAGCTTTCCTCGTGCTAAATATAAATCACGGTTTCGGCTGGGAGTTCAGTGTGAGTCGGTGGTCCTCCTCCGAAGCACCGCTGATGAGGCTGCTCCTCTGCTTCTCACTGGCCAGGCATGTGGGGGCTCCCTCACCCAGTAAGCACCCACCTGCTGATCCACAGGCCCAAGGGACATGTTATTTTTGTGTATCCAGTGTCCATCCCTTCTCCTCTGGGAACATCACCCTAGTTTCCCTTTGAGGAATAGAGACCCCACTTCCAACTCTAAGGGTGGTGTCTGACCCTGATCATGACCAATCAGAAACTAGATCCTTCCAGCCACAGAGATCGGTTCATGGATGTGCCCATCACTCAAAACAGGCCAGTCAGACTTCTCTGGGATTTCTGTTGGCGCCTGAAGGAGAGAGCATTCTCTTCACCTAAACCAATAATGCAAATGAGAGAAAATCCTGAAGCTTCTAGAGGCCATCTGAGCATGAAGAGGCGAGAGGTGGACAGAGGCTGAGGCCAACACAGAGAAAAACAGTGTCCAGAAACAAGAACAGTGAAAGAGACTGAGTTCCAGCACTCGAGGCCCTTGATCCAGCCATACCTGAGGTAAGCTAACCAGTTACATGAACCACTGTATCTGAGGAAATACCCATTCTTGCCTAAGCTAGTTTGGGATAGGTTTTTTGTTGCTTACAACCAAGAGTCCTATTACTACAAAGAGCCACAGAATCATCCTGGCATGGTTGTGAAGAAAAAAGAAAGCAGATAATTAATAGGAAAATGACTGGCACACAGTGGCAGGCCCTCTTCCATACATTAGCTCATGGAACAGTACATGGAGCCTCTGGGGTAGGTAAGCCTTACCATCATGAGCCCCACGACAGGGGCGGAGAAGCTAAGACTCAGAGAGTTTAAGTCACTCACTCAAAGCCACACAGCTAGTGGGATAGGGATTGAAACCTCACTCCCTCAGTCCCCAGAATCCAGGTTATGCCTGTTTGCAGGGTGGGGCTGACTCTCACTTAAGCTGCCCAGCAAAACCCCAATGCTGGCCAGACCTGAGCTGCTCCCAGGCGAAGGCACACACCCCTTAAGACCAGTCCCAGAGCAAATACTTCCAGCAGCTTGCTTGTTTGGGAGGTGGGCAAAATTTCCAAAAACCTTTCAAGTGGTTGCCTCCTGGTCCAAGGAGGAGTGTAAGGGCATGATTCTGGAAGCTTGTTCGGAGCCTGGAGATGACAGTTTCAAGTGTGCTGTGAGAGAGGAGGGTGAAGAAGAGGGTGACGCTGCCCGCTGTGGACCTGCATGGAGGGACTTCTGTGCACACCCTGGTCTCATTGACTCAGTCATCGTAGAAGGGACTGGCTGATGCCCTGGTTGAGAGAACATTCCGTTCTCTAGAGCAGAATGCCTGCTCATCGATGCAAGAGGAAGTGCGCCTTAGCAAATTTACCATTTGCAACTCCCAGTGAAGCAACCGATCCAGAAAAGAATCATCAATGGATCCAAGAGCCATTCGATGAGAGGGTATTGGGGGGATAAATTCTTTGCAAGGAGTCAAAATACTCTCCTACAGAATAACTTCCAAGAGGAAACAGAAGCTTGCTCCACAGAATGGCTTGTGGCCATCATCTTTTCCAAGCAACCACACTTGGCATCCCTGAGGGCCCTTGGCCACACAGCCAGTTTGTTCACTTCAAAAAGTCAATGTCCTGGGGAGAGAAAGTAAGGAGGGAACATTCTAGATTGCAACAGACTCAAGAGAGGTAAATATTAAATGCAATGTGAGGAAGTTGTTAGATCCTGGTTCAAAAGCAAAGGATCTGGGGGAACAAATGTGGAAATCTATTATTATCTATAATATTATCTATTATTTAACAGTTCCTAGGGAGTTCT
Organism: Sapajus apella; assembly: GCF_009761245.1. Lineage (NCBI taxonomy): Eukaryota > Metazoa > Chordata > Mammalia > Primates > Cebidae > Sapajus > Sapajus apella. Next base: position 6,234,112 of record NW_022437036.1, read on the forward strand.
TGCTAGTTTCTTAGGTGAAGGACATAAAAGACCTTTTCCTTAGGATGCGCAGCTGAAGTATTCAGGCATGAACTGTCACGATGCCTGCAGCATACCTTCAGAGTGTACACACGCACACGTGCACGCACACACACACACTGCAAATACAGCTGTCAAATGTAGGTGGTGAGCATACAGGTGTTCACAGCACTGACCCTCTAACTCTTCTGTATATTTAATAATTTTCAATTAAAAAGTTGGAGTAAAAACTCAGCCCCATCCCTTATCATAGGGCCACTTTGAGAAAGTCACCTTACAGCTCTGATCCTCCACTTCCTCATTCGTCAAATGCGGACGATGGTAATAAAATCTTGCTAAAGCTCTTGGAAGTATTCCATGAGACAATCCATGAGGGAATGTCGGTTCTAGTGCTTGGTCCCTAGGAAGTGCTTGGTCCCTAGGAAGTACTCCGTAAGTGCTCAACATTGGCATTATTAGAAGACAGTGAACTGAATACCCCGAGCTCTAGCCAAAGGACCTCAATCAGAATAAATGCAGAAAGCACAGAGAATCAGCTTCCGGGATATTCAGTGTTTGCCCTCGTCTCTTCCGGACCAGGGCATTGACCCAAATTCCGTACTCTGGGAAACAGGCTGCACGGGTCCCACAGCAGGGCCAGGCCCCGCTGAAACCCACCTGTTTCTTTTTCAGTGCCTCCTAGGATCTTGGTTTTACTTGAGAAGACAAACATAGGGTCATGCTCCCCAAAACAATTGTACTGCTGTTCACATGTTTAATCAGCAAAGTTGGGGAAGATTTGCACACAAGGTTGGTGCCCAGCGAGGAGGGGCCCCTGCATCTGCTCTCGGTGGGTGGTCGCCTGGCACGGCTTTCCCGGAGGGCAACTGGCCACATGTCACAAAAGCACCAGAGTCATGCGTGCCCTGTGATGTGATGAATGCTGTCTCCAGGAATCCATCTTAAGGAAAAAATGAGACGAGTGCATAAAATTGAACAAGGACATTAGTTCCTGGCCCCACTTATAAGAGCAAAAAGCAGGAACTATCTAAATGCGCACAGTACGGAAATGGCAAAGTAAAGTTCATTCAACATTAGAATAATGTGAAATTATTAAAAATGATGATGTCAACAAATATTGAGTGACATGAAATGTTCACTGTAGTTTGTTAATGCACAAAAAAGCAGTGAATAAAACAGTACGTGTAAGAAAACCTTAGTATTCTTTAAAACTGCGTGTGTAGGTATACTTTTGCAGGCACAAAAAAAGTCTTGGGAAGATTAGTTAAATAAGTTATAGTACATTCATATGATGGAATATCATACATACATACACACACACACACACATATATATATATAATATATGTGTCTGTGTGTATATGTGTGTGTGTGTGTGTGTATATATATATATTTTATTTTTAAGGGACAGGGTCTCGCTCTTCACCCAGGCTGGAATGCGGTGGTGTCATCACAACTTACTACAGCATCGAACTCCTGGGCTCAAGCTATCCTCCTCCCTCAGCCTCCCAAGTAGTTGGAACTATAGGTGAGTGACACCACACTGGGCTAATTTTTTCTTTTTTTTCTTTCTTTTTTTTTTTTTGAGATGGAGTCTTGCTCTGTCCCCAGGCTGGAGTACAGTGGTGGGATCTCAGCTTACAGCAACCTCCGCTTCCCAGGTTCAAGCGATTCTCCTGCCTCAGTCTCCCGAGTAGCTGGGACTACAGGTGCACACCACCACGGCTACTTTTTGTATTTTTGGTAGAGAGGGGGTTTCACCATGTTGGCCAGGATGGTCTTGATATCTTGCCCTCGCAATTCACCCGTCACAGCCTCCCAAAGTGCTAGGATTACAGGCGTGATATTTTCATTTTTATTTGTAGAGATGGAGTTTCACTATGTTGCTCAGGCTGGTCTCAAATTCCTGCCTCAAATGATCTTCCTGCTTTGGCTTCCCAAAAAGCTTGGACCTGTGTCCTGCCTATTTTTTTTATGGGGAACTCTTTAATATTGATGTGGAAAAAATCTCTAAGATGCGTTGTTGGAAACAGCAAGATGTAGAAAAATATATATGATATTATACCTTTTGTGTATAAAACACAGGATATATATAATACAGAGAGGTGGGGGGGAGAGAGAGAGAGAGAGGGGGAGGTTCTTGCCACCAAGAACTACAGGGTGCGAGGGGCAGGGCCCGCGGGGCACAGGGTGCAAACGGGCTTTGCTGGCTATCCGGCGTATTCCTGGCTTTTGAGCCATGTGAATATATTACCTATGCAAAACTTTGTCTATCATAAAATAATTCAAGAAAGACATAAACTACAATATACCAGAGGTTGTTTCCAATTAATGAGATTCTTTGTAATTTTTATTTTCATCCTTATGAGTTTTTAAATTACCTGATTTTATTTTACAATGGGCATGCATTATTTTCTATCTAAAAACAGGTTTCCCTTCTGAAATGAAGTGGTAAAAATGGCTGCACTTGACCAGGCACGGTGGCTCAAGCCTGAATCCCAGCATTCGGGAGTCCAAGGCGAGCAGATCACAGGAGGTCAAGAGGTCGCGATCAGCCTCGCCGGCATGGTGAAACCCCATGTCTACTAAAAATAGAAAAATTGGCCAGGTATGGTGGCACATGCCTGCAATCCCAGCTACTCGGGAGGCTGAGGCAGGAGAATCACTTGAACCAGGGAGGCAGAGGTTGCAGTGAGCCAAGATCGCACCATTGCACTCCAGCCTGCGCAACAAGAATGAAACTCCGTTTCAAAAAAAAAAAAAAAAAAAAAAAAAAAAAAAACCGGCCCTTGTGTTTCTTTTTTCCCCATTTCCTTGCTTTTTCCCGCCCCCCCCCCCCAGCACACTGGCACAAGCTCACAGATACTCTCCCACATTTGCACACGTGCACACACAGGTGTCCTCACACACATGCACACACAAATGCTCTCACACACAAGTGCTCTCTCACACAAGTGCTCTCTCACACACACACACACACACACACACAAATACATGCAGATACACAAATGCTCTCATATATGCACATGCTGTCACATACTCATACACACTCCCTCACACACTCGCCCACACACGTGCACTCATACACACACTGATGTATTTCTTGACCCCCTCAACTCTGCTTCAGATCTATTGATTTATTGGCTGGATTGGAACAGGGCCTTCCCCCAGTAAGTGGCCAAGGGCCCACACACCCAGGGACAACACCAGGCCATTTCACAGAGGACACAGCAGAGAAGGGACCCAGCCTGGGTAGTCACAGGCCTGCAGCATATTTAGGACACACTCGCCTCCAAACAGAAAGTAAGATCAAGGCCAAAACCATGACAGCGCTGTTCCAGAAACCAATCACAATGGGTGGGTACTTGAAAAAATAGGAAAATTATTTTTCTAGGTCAAAGCAAAGTGCAATTTTTCCTGGACCCTGAAACTTGGTGACCCTTTTCCTGTACCTCTCATAGATAGAGTTAGAGAGAGAAAGAAGTATACCTACTTATCTAACCCCCACCACAAACAAATAATATTAGAATCGTGATGAAAAGACTAAGCACAAATATGAATGTGACACGTAACATGTGCTAAGCACTCTTCGAGTGTTTTCCAATGTAATAATTTTCCTCATCTGAACAACTATCATGACTCTTAATGTATAGTTGAGCAAGCTGGGCACAGAGAGCTTAAGGAGCCTGCCCAGAGTCACACAGCCTGTGAACAGTGATGCCGGGACTTGGCTCCTGGCAATGGGCACAAGCCCTTCTGTCCATCCCTGATCCAGACTGCTGTACTTTCATGGAGGGAAATGGATGCTGAGGCTTACAGAGCTTGCCCAAGGTCACGTGGCTGGTGAGTCACAGGGCAAAGATTCAAACTCAGGCCCATCTCACTCAACATCCTGAGCACCTACCTGCCACGTCATCCACGCACTCTGGCCCCAGTTTCTTCCTCTGTAAGATGGGGTGATAGACTTACCCACTCAGGAGGCACACATAGCAGCTGTCCAGTAACAAGGCCTGATGGAGCCCGGCCTCTGTGGGCGGCTTCTAGGTTTACCCTACACCCCCTGTGCTCAGATCTCAGCTTCTGCCCCTCCATTTCCCCCACAAAAGAATCCAACCTCCGAAGCCAGGGTGAGTAAACACTGCAAGGAAAACAGATTTTATTGGAGGTTCCCAAGGAGTCACAGAGCAGGATGACACCTGTTGACACACCACTGCGGACAGCTGCATGGGATCAGTGCAGTCTCTCCCCTCTCACACTCTGCTCTCCCACGCCCACTCGCCCTTTCCAAAGCCCCTCCATTTTCCAGAGCAAGTTGGCAAAACAAACACTGGGAGTTGCTAACCACACTGTTCTGGCAGCACCGTGGGTCTGTAGGCTCATCCGGCCTGAGTTTCCCCAGGCACGGCTTTATTAAGGAGTGCCCTTGGGCTGGACGCCTCTGGGAGGGTACAGAGGCAGGATGGGGAGAGGGAGGAACTGAGATGCAGCTTGGCCTCGACACGGGCCTCAGCCAACTCCATGGGCCGCTCTGGGGTTGGGGTGGCCCCTTAGACCTGTTCTGAGTGGGGCAAAGGTCCAGGCCTTAATATCCCTGCACTGATCAGCCACTGGGCATGCGCCATGCTGAAAGGTGGTGTGAGCTTAACGAGGGGCTTTCCTTCAGCCAAAGCCACCCACAAAGTGCTGACTGCTGAGGACCGATGATGACTGTGTCCTTGACCACGCTTCAGGCAGGATCCTCTGACGCCTCTTTTCAGCCAGGCCTCAAGCTTGGGTCCTGCCCTCACCTGCTCAAGCCAGCTTTAACGGAGAACCTGAAAAGTCATTTCCCCTCCCTGGGCACCTGATCCAGCCCCTCATGCCCCACAGTTTACACGCAATCACCATGGCCTGCCTCAGGAGGGATCCCATTAAGCCAGTTCAGCAAGAAATCCCCTACGTGCGATGTCTCCTCTCACTAACTTGCCACCTGCTAACTACCCTGCTATTCTGCTCACTGGTGATAGATCCCCTCTATGGTTGCCATGTTTGGAACTGAGTTCTCTAAGGACGTGAGGACTGAGAGGGCATCGGATAGCAGAGGGTCCTTCCTGAATGACCATCCCCACCCTCCTCACTCTCTCCTCCCCTGCCTCGTAGGATTGCAGCTGCCAGCAGCAGGGAGCCCAACTCAAAGAGGCACACATGAAGGGGACCTGAATTTCTGGCCTACCAAGAAATCCAGAAGTAAGGAAACTCTAGGGTTAGTCAGTCGTGGCATGGTTACGAAGGACCCAGGTTCTTCCCAAACGCCCTGCTGCCACCACCTTGCCGCATGGACTTAGCTGTGACCGGTTCCCTTGTGGTTCCAAGATGGCTGCCACGGCCCCAGGAATCACATGCAGACAGGACTCCACACAGCAGGATGGGGACTCGGCCCCAGGAATCACATGCAGACAGGACTCCACACGGCAGGATGGGGACTCGGCCCCAGGAATCACATGCAGACAGGACTCCACACAGCAGGATGGGGACTCGGCCCCAGGTGTATCTTCTTTTAAGAACAAAGAACATGCCCTAGAATAGCCCCTCTTTAGCTCTCACTGGTCACAACTGGGCACACATTAGCCCCCCGGGGAAATGGGACTGCGTTGATGGATTATGCTAGAGCCAGGGCTCAGGCCACCGGAAGACAGTGGACCCTGAACAAAGTCAGGATGCTGTAGGAGACAGAGCGGCAGCATGACCGCAGGAAGGCAAACCGCCACGGCCCTTCCATTTACAGGTGAGGAAACCGAGGCCAAGGAGGCCAACTCAGCATGGGGAACTTGAACCCTGACTGGCACAGCTCAGCCAAGATATCTTGTTTCTGGTTCCAAATGATGACAGCCCTGCAGACCCCTCCTGGGCTCCCATGACAGGTGGGTCAGACACACGCACAACCGCCGAGCACTGCGGACCCCCAGCCCTTGTCCCTCATTAATCCGCCCTCAGCCGGACTCCCTGACATCTGCCCTACTGTAAACAAGCCAACTCTGCAAGTCATCAGCAGGGCCCAGCCTGTGGTCACCCCAAGTTGTAACATCCATTGTGTCCCTGCCTTGGAACCAGACAGCCAAGGAAGGACACAATTACTGTTTTCTAAGGGTTGACTGGTGTGGCCCTGGTCCACGGTTGCACTTAACACACCCACTTCTGAGGGGGAGAAAGTTTTCACTCCAGAGAAACGCCGTGGGAAATGGTCAGGGCCCTGGAGCCTTCCCGCTTTGCTGAGGGGTGGCGGGCACCATGCCCTCCCCATCTGGTGGTATCATCAGAGTAGAGACACCCTGCAGAGCTCCCTTCTCAATGCCGGGGCTACATCTACCTACGGTGACCTGGCTGGGGCAGACCGGACCATCAGCTCAGGCTCTCAAGAGGAACCCACCTGCAGAGAATTCAGCTGCTCGCTGCTTGGAGAATTCCAGACCAGGTGTGCACTGCAGAGGAAGGAAGGGCGTGGCTGCGTTACGTGGCATTTCCCTGTGCACCATCAAGGTCACAGCCTGGGACGTTCCTGACGATGGCCGCCTCACGTGTGGCCCACACATGTGCAATCCGTGAGGCCCAATGCAACATCACGCTGTGTGCTCAGAAGCTCCGGGCCGGCACCGTACCTGGCGCTGAACCCACATTTGCTCAATGAAAGGACTGGGGAAATGAAAGAAAGGCTTTTGAATCTCCCCGACGCAGGGAGTGAAGCAGCAAATTAGGCCCCCAGCCTCTGATCACCCTGGGCCTCCCGAGCAATCCCACCGGGCGGCCCGCATGCGGCATCATCCTGACTCGGCTGTGAACACTCTCTCTCCTCAGGCTGCTCCCAAGCCGAGTTAGCTGGAAGACAACCGCGCCGTCCCTTCCCAGTAAATGGGAGGCGTGTGACTGACTTTGAAATCACTTTGGCCTTTGAGTTTTAAAAGAGGTTGATTCTGATCAACTGACCTGAATGTTAACGGCATGGGAGTTTAATTTGTATTCAGACAGGAAGAAAATCAGCCACTCTGAGGAGATGGTGCTATTTAATTAGGTCTAGTAGTTAACTCAGAATAAAAGCGACGCATGGCCAGGAACCAGGAAGGGAAACGACGTCTCCTGGGAACTTGCAGACTTCAGAGGAACTGCGGAATCAGAAGCTGGTGGCTTAGAAATGATGACTTCGTTTCCTGAAAGAGACCAGAGCCTCCCAGCCAGGTGCTGAGACAGGGCATTTGCTCCTGTGACTCCTGAGTCAGTCAAAACAGAGAAGGAGAAGAGCAGTGAGAATGTGTAGGTCAGAACCCCAGTGCACATGAGTACATGTGTGGGGCGTGTGTGTGTGGTATGTGTGTGTGTATGATTGTGTCCACAGCATGGCGGGGAGGATGGCATCCAGGTTTTAATATAAGGAAGCTAAATCTCTCCTAATGCTGATAGCAACACAATTCATAACAGCCCACACACTACAAACAACTCCAATACCCATCCACAATACAATGGACAAATCGATGGTGGCAGAGTCATGCAATGGAACACTACACAGCTGTGAAAAAGAGCAGGGTCCAGTATGCACAAAACAGGGATGAGCTGCAGAGGCACCATGAGAAGGAAGAGAAGACAGTGCCCAAGGTCACATACTGTATGCTTCCATGAATACAACGTACGAGAACAAGAAAAGCTAATTTACGGTGATCAAAGGCAGAATAGGTGTTCCCCCAGCAGGAGGGTCAGCCTGGGAGGAAGGGACAGGGGAACAGTGGGTGCTGAAAACTCTATAGCTTGATCACAGTAGGGGTTAGACAGGCAGGCGTATGTGTAAAAATGCACTAAGTGGCACGTTTTATAAGACTTGTGCACTCTATGTATGGTAAACCTCAATTTAAATAGATGTGTATTTAAAGAAAAGCCTATTCTAAGGAACATGGCAACTAAGGCAGCCACAATCCCCTTGGTGTCACACTTCTGACACGTGCACGCTCCTCGCTGTGTCCCTCCCCATGTAGCCGGCACCTGCTGCTCCAATCCTGGGGATGATGCCCTCACAATTATAGGTTGAACTTCTTACAGTTGTCTCTGCAGTTCACAGCATAAATTGCAAATCTTCCCTGCACCCTCTTCGCCAACACAGTCTAATAAAGTGGGAGGATTTGGCATTTCTTGCATTTATTTAATGGCTCCAAGGGTGGGGAGACACGAAGACGCTGCAGATTACTAACCGATTTGCTCCTCATGAAATTATACGGCAGGCGTGAGGCTGTTCCCGTCGCCACAGGAGCTCAGGAGGAAGAGATGAATCATGCTTCAAAGTTATAAGATGTGAAAATTGATTCAGGAATGCTAGCTGTTTTCAATTTTACATTGCCATTTATTTTAAGAACACCCAGGCTCTCCCAAACAGGAGTTTATAGGCAGATATGAAAACATAATTAACACTTAAGCCGACGCTGCAGACCTGGTGGTGGCTCTTTATGCTCTGATCTGTGTAGCCAAGGCTAACAGGATTCAAACCAGGTTGAAACAAAGAAACAAGAAACATCGGACAAATAATAAAACATAAAGAATGCACTGCCTTTTTTCAGTTTTCCCTCCCCATCCTGTTTCCCTCTGAACTTTCATGTGGAAACTTCTTTGAGAAAGGAAGGACACTGTTAGTGAGAGGATGGCAGGGACTTCTAGATTCAAAGGTTGGAAGGAAACACGTCTTGCAAAGCAAAGAACCTACTGGAGGTGACTTTGCACAGCTGCAAGATGGCCTGATGGGGGCTGGGAAGCCACGGGGTTAGAGACAGACGGAGCTGGAGCTCCATGTCCGCTGGTCACTTTCCAGCTTGCACAAGTCGTTTCACCTTTTAAGCCTCAGTTTCTCCCTTTGTAAGTTGGGGGTAATAGCAGGGCCCACCTCTGAGGGCCCTGGGGAAAATTAAATGAAGTGATGGCTGCAAAGCCCAGCACAGAGCACTGGGGCATTCAGCAAGTGCTGGCTCCATGGTTACATCCTGTGCTGTCCCTCTCCACCCCTCCCACCCCGCCCTCCGTCCCCTCCTCTCCATGGACCCCTGCTGCTGGGTCTTGGAGTCCCCTCCCCTCAGATCCCGGCAGGTTTGGGGGCCATCCGGGTGATGGTTGCTGGAGAGCACGTGGCTGGTGACCGTCCTCACTCTTGATTGTTCCACAGGGTGGGTGAAGCACCCCTGCCAATCAGGCCCATTTCACCCCAGCCTGGGTATCTGGGGAGGGGCAGATGTTTGCTGACTCAAGCCCCAAAGCCACAGCTGTCCTGCCCTCCAGGGCCAATGGGTTCATTTTGTCTGGTCCTCTATTCACTCCTCCAAGCCCATGTTGTTAGCTTGTCCTTTCCTCCTGTACCTCCTATGGATGAGTGAGTGGGAGGTCGGGGCTCTATGGGAAGTGGGCCCATTTAAGGACCTGGGTTCTTTCAACATCCTGCAGCCCCACCACCTTCCCTCACCTGGGGTGTGGGGTAGGAGCCCGCAGAACAGCCTTCCAGGGTTACCTCTTGAGTGGGTGGGTAGAGCCCCAGGTTCCTCCTGTAGCTGCCTATCACTCTCCCCTGGGGAGGAAGAAGGCTGGAGCGACCCTTGCCTGAACTCCCAGGAAACAAGCCCAGAGAAGCTGCATGACTTGGCTCACAGAGCCCAGCTCAACCTACAGGAGTTGGACACAGACTCCCTGCTGGTCCCCTCCACACACACCCCTGGAATTCTGCTACTGAGGCTGCCTGCTGGGGACAAAAGGGTACAGGCAAGTCCTCCTCTGAGTTCCTTCATCCTCCTGAGGAGGCGAGATTGTTTTCACCCTGCAGCCAGGCCTCAGACCCCTCCCCTCCGACCCTTCGCCGCCCCCCTCCCCGCCCCACAGACAAAAGAGGCACAAGAGCACCTTCTTTTCTACACCTCATTGAGCATCCACGCTTTCCGCTTGAAAAGTCCTAAAATCTTGTTGTCATGATTTCCCACCTTCCTGTCCTTTTGCTCATCCTTTTCAAGTCTGTATTTAAACAACAACAAAAACTGCTGTGAAAGGACTCATTCAGAAAACATGGAAGAATACAGCACATCAATGAGGAGAAGACAGACAACCAGTTCACCAAAACTGGGCAAAATATTTGGAACATGCACGTCACCAGAGAAGACGCACCATAGGAACAGTTCCGGTTCCTCGCTGGGTGCCATAGAGCTGGCATCGTGGGGGACAGCCCAGGAAGGCTCTGAGCTCAGAAGGGCCCTGCCTTTGGCTTAATGCTCAGTTGTCACTGTTTTGAAAGTCTTCATAATTTTTTAAATAGGTCCCCACAGTTACATTTTGTGCTCACAAACCCAGTAAGCCACGCTGGTGTAGGGCTTGGCCACAGTGGGAAAGTCCCCCACGCCTGTCTGTGCAGGGGTCGGCCACAGCAACCCAACCAGGGCTTGCGGTGGGGTCGGGGTTCGGCGCAGTCCCGACAACTGCCTTCCGCTGGGCCTCACCACCTTCCAGGCCCTGAGCAGACCAGTCTGCAGGACCATGCCTGGCATTCTCACAACAGCCCTGGGACTGATGTCAGCCCGCTTCATGGATCAGCAAACCAAAGTTAGGAGAGGTAAAGTCACTGCCCCAGGGTCATAAAGCCAGGAAGTAGCAGATGGGATTTGAAGCCAGGTGTGGCTTTGAGGCCGCAGGACTCCAAGCCTTGCCTGTATTCCATCACAATGTCACTGTATCTGATGTACCACTGAACATCAGAAAGCAGACTCTGAGGGGTATCCCTTTGGGATACCAATGATAGAAATAGAAAGGGAGCCCAAGGAGGGTGGGCTGTAGTCCCTGGAGGCTTGATCAAGCCATTCCTGAACTCCCCCCACCCAACCCCCTCCCCCCCGCCCCACATACACATAGATTGTGCTTGGGAGACACCAATCTTATTCTTCAGCAGAATTGCTCCCAGTAACTCACAGAGGAAGTTGGCAGGATGGGTAAATAAACCATGATGGGGCTAGCACTCACTGGCTCAGCTGGGCTCAGCATCAAGCCCTATCCAGAGCTCAAGGCTTCTGTCTTTTTTCTTTTTTTGTTCTCTGAAACAAGATCTGACTCTGTCACCCAGGCTGGAGCACAGTGGCATGATCATAGCTCACTGCAGCCTTGATTGTGCTCAAGCGATCCTCCTGCCTCAGGCTTCCCATTAGCTGGGACTACAGGCATGTGCCACAAGACCTGGTTAATTTTTCTGATTTTTTGTAGAGATGGGGTCTCGCTATGTTACCCAGGCTTGTCTAGAACTCCTGCCCTCAAGCAATCTTCCTGCCTCAGGCTCCTAAACTGCTGAGATGGCAGGCATGAGCCACTGCACAGCCTCCTGCCTTTATTTTGGAAATGCAGGAGAAAATCACAAGAGAAGGCCAGAGCATGAGTATGCTGCTGGCAAAGTGGGGGTTTGCACCTTGGGTTTAGTACTTATTCTGTGACTTTTCTGAACCTCAGCTTCCTCATCTGTAAAATGGCCTAACATTTGCCCTGTGGAATCCTTGGGGTGTAAGACGAGACCACACGCACAAAGCTCGTGTCCACCACGTCATTCAAGAAGATGGTGACTGTGGCAACTACCAAGGGCCTCCCAAACCTTCGAAGCCAACTGTTCTCAGAGAGGCCAGCAGTGGTCGGGGCAAGGCCTCCCGCCCTGAAGGCATTTCCCATCCTTGGTGGCTGACAGCATCCTCCCGAGCATCAGGAAATCAGCTCAAGGCCTGTCGAGGGGCTCTATGCTCCTGACAATTCCTTTGCTTTTCTCTGATAAGGAGTAGTCAGCTTTCCCTTCACTCTGCAGGGTGGAAACCCACTTCCCTCTCTACTGGCAGCAAACCTTTGATGGGGAGAGGAAAGCGTGCCTGGTCCCAAGGGGTCTGATGCAAACCCATGATTTAATGATCTCCAGTTGATGTCTGGCAGGCTGTCCCCATCTTCCTGCTTGGCAGCCTGATGGCTTCCTTTTGTTGAATGTGAACAGTATTTTGGGAAATTTTTGAACCAGGTTCCCAAGGAGAAAATGGCTCCCTGTAGTGGAGACAGGGGCTCTGTGCAGCCATTGTGGGCACCAAGATAACCTGTTCTACACGCCCTAACTTTGACTGTGCACTCATTCCCTGCCAGACCTTCTCTTGGCTGCTTGGAGGTTCTGAGAACCTTCTCACCTCAGGACCTTTGCACGTGCTGCTGCCACTGAATGAGTAGTCTTTCCCCAGATGTCTTAGAACTGCTTGATCCTCATCTCCTTCCCACACTCTGCTCACTAAAGATGGACCCCTACCCCCAACAAACACACATTTGCTTGTTTGTTTCCTGCAAAGCACTTACCTCAACCTTTAATTAGTTTAGCCTGTTTGTTTCACCCACTATGACATAAGCACATGAGGTCAGTGCAGAGCATCAGACTCATGCCATGCCCCAGCACAGTGCCCGGGGGCTGGCAGGTGCCCCATGAATGAATGAATGAATGAATGAATGGGCTCCACATCTGAGAAAGGGGAAGAGGGAGCAAGGAAAGAATGTGGCCCCTTCTCCAGACCTCAATTTCTCCCTGGCCTCACTTGCTTTGAGCCAGTGACTGAGACCCAGTTCCCAGCTTTGTGTTTCTGCAGCAAACATCCTTATTCCCTCCTGACCCAAGTTCTGCCCCCAAAAGCAAGAGCTGCAAAGCTCAGCCCAGAGTGTCATCAAAGGGAATTTGTTTTCCCCAGTGATGAGTCCTGGAGATAAGGAAAACATCATGCTATCCCAACTGCTGGAGAGCCATTCAGCCTAGGTTCAAGTCCTGCCTCCCCTGGCCATCTGGTAGCTGTGGGAGCTGAGCAAGGTCTCACCCTCTCTGAGCCTCTGTTTTCTCATCTGTAAAAAGGGACTCATAATGGGATTGACTTCCCATAGCATAAGAAGCGAAGGTGACGGGCCTGCGGGCTCTCTTCTCCATGATGGCAAATGTTAGTTCCTTTCTTTCCTACAAAGGGATTACTCCCAAGCTCTTCAAAGCAAGATCTTGGGGCCCACTCATAAAAGGACTGTCCAGGGCCCAGAGGGGATTTAGGGAGCACTGTCTTGGTTGGGGCACCCCAGAAACAGATCCTGAGACAGAATGAGTGCAAGTACAGTGGTGTATCTGAGAATCAACACCAGGGGGCAGCAGTAGGGGAGTGGGGAGGTGATGGGGAAGGGAAGGAGGCCCATCAAGGTGCCTTATCCCCTGGGGCTATGCCCACGGGCAACTGGAGCTCAGCCCTGCAGAGGAACGCAGAGGACTGAGGGGGACTCTTCATTGGTCAGGAGCCAGTCACCCGGAGCCACCTGCCCTCCTCTGGAGAGAATCCTGGGCAGCCCAGGCTCTCGGAGACTCACCCTCAGCCCCCAGCCATGGCCATTTCCACATGCTCTGGTTTTCTGTCCAGCTGTCAGCGACCCTTCTCATGGGATGCCATCCCCTGACCACCAGGGCCAGCTCTGCCCTTTGGCTGGCAGCCTTCATCTGCCCTTCATCTGGGTGGGACTGAGCACCCCGGCTCCATCACCACCTTGCTGGGTCACTCTGTGGTGTGTGTGCTGTGTTCCTCACAGTCTGCAGTGCTCCCTGGAAGGAGGAAGCCCAACCAGCTGCCCACAGAGGGACTGGCTGAGGGCACGCCCTGTCCTGCCTGCCCTTCCTGCCTCACCTTCTCCGATCCCAGCCGTGCTTCCGGAACTCACCTCTCCCCATCTTACTTCCACTCAAATCATCCTCCTAGAACCTGCTCCTGAGGAAACCCAACCCAAGACAGCCCTTGAGGTGAGGACCCAAGTCAGCTCAACCAGAGGCCCCAGCTCCCTGGCAACAGCGACTGGTCCATGATTGGACACGGGGACCGAGTGGGGCCCATCCGCATCCTCCCTGGGACTGAGGCAGGGTCACCAGGGCTGATGGGGCAGTGGCTGCTGGATTCCTCACGTTGTGTGAAGTCCATCGGCAGCAGGAGAGAACGTGGCCCTCAGAAAAGACAGCGAGAGTAAGGGCAAGCTTGCCACAGCACCCTGGCTCCAATCCCTGAGGGCCTGGTCACCACAGATGCCCTTCAGTCTTTCGGGCAACCCCAGGGATCTGCTAGCTATAGGCGGAGGCAATCCAGCAACTGGGTTCCTGCCGTGTGCAGACAAACTGTCTTGATTAACTCAGAGGACTTCCTAGACAAGGCAGCTTTGGGGAGTGAGGAGGGGAGTGTGCATTTCAGCTGAGGCCAAGGCTTGGAGGCTGGGCCAGGGCAGAGCTCAGGAAGGAAGGGGTAAGGGCCTTCCAAGCCTCTCTGTTGGAACTTGGGAAAGTTCAAGTTGTTTCAAGCTGGTTAATAAGCCTGTGGGTTTCATGTCACCTCAGGAGTGCTAGTTTTCCCTCCACACCCAGAAGGTTCTTCAATGACCTTCTTTCTGCTTATTTTTTAAAATGACTTTGGCCACCATGGATGAGAGATTTTTCTGCTCTAAACATTTTATATTTACTTCAGAGAAGCCCAAAGAAAGGGGCTTATTAACCTCGTTGACCTGGGTGATGCCACGTGAACTCAGGTCACTCAGATGTCTCTCATCTCCGGCGCTCCCCTGACTGCATGGCTTTCTCTGCCTGGAGCACCTCTTCCTACACACAGCCTGGTCACCTCTCAGGTAACCCTCACATGCCACTCAGATGCCACCTCCTCTGTGAAGACCCCCTTGCTCTCTCCCACACCCCGGGCTGCTCCAGGCATTGCCTCTCTCTTACATTTGCCAATGCTGTTATCCGGATGACCACCGGCTGCTCAGCACCTCACCTGCCTTACCAGTCAGGAAGCTCCGTGAGAGCACAACCCTTTCTCAGCTGTGTCCCCCCATATCTAAGATGCCCCCCAGCAACAGCCACTCTCAGCACTTGCTGAATGCATATGTAAATGAATGTGCAAATGAATGAATGAGTTGCTAAACTCCTCTCTCATTATCTACTCCAAAAGCAACCACAATTGCTGATTTATCCTTTAACTTCACTCTGGGGCTGTGGGGGGCACTTATTTATTTATCCGAACACATTTACTGAATGCATAGCCGTACTTCACATATGCTAGCTCGCCATTTCCTCACAAACAACCCTGGGAGTCCGTTACAAAGATTAGCCGCAATTCACAGTTGGGGAAGCCAATGCCCAGAAAAAGGAAGTAACTGCCCAAAGTCACCTCACTGACACACAAGAAAGCTGGAATAGCCGGGCGCGGTGGCTCAAGCCTGTAATCCCAGCACTTTGGGAGGCCGAGGCGGGTGGATCACGAGGTCAAGAGATCGAGACCATCCTGGTCAACATGGTGAAACCCCGTCTCTACTAAAAATACAAAAAATTAGCTGGGCATGGTGCGTGCCTGTAATCCCAGCTACTCAGGAGGCTGAGGCAGGAGAATTGCCTGAACCCAGGAAACGGAGGTTGCGGTGACCCGAGATCGCGCCATTGCACTCTCCAGCCTGGGTAACAAGAGCGAGACTCCGTCTCAAAAAAAAAAAAAAAAAAAAGAAAGCTGGAATAAACCTGGACAGCCTCACCCTAGAACCTTCCCTCCATCCCTATCGTCACTGTCACGTGTCACATATGTCACCCATATCACCACTGTCATCATCACCATCACCATCTTCACCGTCAATATTTTCTACGGCAGCTCAAACCAAACAGATGAGTAGATGAATGGATAAATGAATAGTTGATGGATGGATGGATGAATGGATGGCCAAACAGACAAACTGATAAGTATACGATCAATAGACAGTTGGATAGATGAAAGGACGGGCATAAAGATGGATGCAAGAATGGATGCATCATGCCATGACTGCCCCCAATTGCCAGTAAGTGCCGGATTATGCCCCTCTCCTTTTCTTTCCAGCAGGATGGCCAGCTGATGCCTTCACAGCCCAGTCTGGGACTCAGATCCAGGCAGGAGAAAGGCTCACAGGGAAGTAGCTATTTATTTGGCAAAAAAAAAAAAAAAGCTCCTGGAGGAAACACTGAGGTTAAATTGGGGGCAAGGGGATAGATAGAAGAATGGACAGGCAGGTGGCTGGGCAAACGGATGGATGGATAAATGGATGCATGGGTGGATGGATAGATGGATGGGTGAATGGATGGATAAATAGGTGGATGGATAGATAGATAAGTGGGTGGGTAGGTGAATAATTTGATGGATAAATGGATGGGTATATAATTGGATGGCTGAATAGATGGATGGATGGATAGGTGGATGGATGAACAGGTGGATGAATGGATGGATGCATGGATGGATGGATGGATAAGTGCCACCATAGCCTGCTGTCATCAACATTTCATGCAAAGACAGTTTCACCTTCTCAAGTATGAAGGTAGATGGGTGGGTGGATAGATGGGCAGATGGGTGAATAGGTGGGTACAGGGATGAACAGATGGGTGGAAACTAGCTGCAAGTGTCCTGATTTGGTTTCTGTTGTTGGAGACAGGCATTCCCACAGCCCAGGACAGTCACGGGGGCAGTTGTCTCTGCGGCCCGTGTGCAGCTGGCTGTGCTCCTGCATCCTTGGAGGCAGGACCTCCTTCCTCGCAGCCCTTCCCTTGCCAGAACACACCTATGCCCGGCATTGTTTCCCTGCTGCAATTTAACCTCAGTGTTTCCTCCAGGACCCTTTTTTTTTTTTTTTGCCAAATAAATAGCTGCTTCCCTGTGAACCTTTCTCCTGCCTGGATCTGAGTCCCAGACTGGGCTGTGAAGGTGTCAGCTGGGCCATCCTGCTGAAAAGAAGAGGAGAGGGGCATAATCCGGCACTTATTGGCAATTGGGGGTAGTCATGGCATGATATGTTCTCACTGCTGTCAGGCCAGAAACCAGGAGATGATTTTTCCATCCTAAAGGCAACCAGGATTTCTAGAGGACGTGGTCTTGGGGCAGAAATCAGCCTTGGAATGTGAAGGTCTCTTCATGAGAGTGTGGGTTCAAGTGTCCTTTTCAAGTGAGGCATGCCAAGGTGCTGACTTCTCTCTTACTGTTTGGTCTTCCTAACACCACAAACGTTTGGGGATTTTTTTTTCTTTCCCATTGCAGATCAAATAAAGCCCGGACCTGTGGCTGATCTTGAGTGCTTTATTGTTTCCTTCACCCGAGTGTCTCGTGCTTACATCAGCCGCAAAAGCACCGGCGAGATGGGGCTGCTGTTTTGTGTGCAACACTTATGAGTAAGGAATCTACAGGTGAGCTCTACCGGCACTTCCAGGGGAGAGGCCACACGTGACAAGCATTCACAAGGTACCTACTGTGTGCCAGGCACAGCGACTCTCCTCTCATCCCTCTCACCACAACCTCCGCCTCCCGGGTTCAAGCGATTCTCCTGCCTCAGCCTCCCAAGCAGCTGGAACTACAGGCACCCGCCACCACCCCCAGCTTATGTTTGTACTTTTAGTAGAGACAAGGTTTCACTATGTTGACCAGGCTGGTCTCAAACTCCTGACTTCAAGTGATCCAGCCGCCTCAGTCTCCCAAAGTGCTGGAATTACAGGCATGAGCCACTGCACCTGACCTCAAATAGCTTGACTTGAAAATGAGCAGAGGACCTGAATAGATATTTATCAAAGAAGAGACAGAATGACCAACAGATATAAGAAAAAATGCTCAACATGTCATATCATCAGAGAAATGCACATTAAAACCACAATGAGATATCACCTCACACCCGTCAGAACGGCTAGTATCAAAGACAAATGGTAACAAGTGCTGGTGAGGATGCAGAAAAGAGAACACTTGTACACTGTCAGTGGGAATGTAAGTTTGTGCAGCCATTTTGTAAAGTAGCATGGAGGTTCCTCAAAAAACTAAAAATAGAATTACTACAGGATCCAGCAATCCCTCTTCTGTGTCTATATCCAGAATAATTGAAATCAATATGTACATTGAAGAGAAATCTACCCTCTCATGTTCATTTCAGCATTATTCACAATAGCTAAGATACGGAAGCAGTGTACGTGTCCGTCAACGGATGAATGGATAACGAAAACTAGGCATATATATGCAATGTAATACTTGTCAGCCTTTAAAAAGAAGGAAATTTTGTCATTTGCAACAACATAGATGAAACTGGAGGAATATGTTAAGTGAAATAAGCCAGGCACAGAAAAATACTGTAATGATCTCACTTATATGTGAAATCTTAAAAAGCGGATCTCAAAGAAACAGAGTAGAAAGGTTGGGATTCACAGGAAGGAAGGGAAAGAGTGATTCAGGAGCCCAAAGTTTCAGTTAGGCTAGGGGAGTCAGTTTTAGCGATCCATTGCACTACATGGTGACCACCGTTAATACTAATATGTTATATATTTCAAAATTGCTAAAAGAATCGATTTTTAAATGTTCTCGCTATAAAAAAAGGTAAGTTAGTGAGATGATGAATGCATTAATTAGCTTGACTGAATCTTTCTACAGTGTATACATAGATCAAACATCGCATTGTACCCCGTAAATAGACACAATTATTTAATTAAAAATACATTTTAGAAACATTTTTAAAAGATATCTTTCACAAGAGCAGTCAAAACTAGAACATTTCTAAGAATGTATTTCACCAAGAGCACAAAAGCACTCTAAGTAGAAAAAAATTCTAATTTGAATAAACAGATGTATCTTGCTCTGATTCACACATTGAACCTATAAATTAAATGCAACTTTTATCAAACTTATCAAGTTTGATTTTTATGAAACTAACCTGCATTTAGGTGGAAGAATAATGATCCATGAAGAAGAGCTAAACCCACTTTGCAAAAGGAGAGTAAAGAGGAGTCTTCCCCAAGGCCGGGACTAGGATACCCCACTTGCCTCATAACACCTACTACAAAGACACAGTCACAAAAAACGTGCAGTACTAATATAAGGGCAGACACATAGAGAAAGGCCTGTGTACCAACAGGGACTGTATATGTGGTGATGAAGGGGCTAGAAATCTATGGGGAAATAAGGGTCATTTTATAGGTGTTGGAAAAACAGGCTCGATAGCTAAAGAAAAATAGGCATGTACCTGCCTATACAAGACATAAGGTGGACTCCATATAAATCAAAGGCCTTACTTAAAAGGAAAAACCAAATGTTGGCCCACAAGAACATAGGGATGATAGCTTTGCAACCTAGATATTGGGAATGGTTTATGAAACAAAATTTTGGCCACGCACAGTGGCTCACGCCTGTAATCCCAGCACCTTGGGCAGCCGAGGTGGGTGGATCACAAGGTCAAGAAATCGAGACCATCCTGGCCAACATGGTGAAACCCAGTCTCTATTAAAAATACAAAACTTAGCTGGGCGTGGTGGCGCTCACCTGTAGTCCCAGCTACTCAGGACGCTGAGGCAGAAGAATTGCTTGAACACGGGAGGTGGAGGTTGCAGTGAGCCAAGATTGTGCCACTGCACTCCAGCCTGGTGCCTGGTGATGGAATGAGACTCTGTCTCAAAAAAAAAAAAAAAAAAAAAAGAAACAAAATTTCAAGAGCACAACCATAAAGCCAAAACCTGACTCATTTAACGCCATCAAAACTGAGAATTTCTGTTTCATCATCTGACAAAGGATGCCATGGACAAAATTAACAGAACAACGATAACCTGGGAAAAAGATATTTATAATATCTAAAACTGGCAGGGGAGTAATATGTGGATTATATCAAGAACCCTGGAAAACCAACAAAAAAAGAGAGGAAGCCCAAAGGGAAAATGGACAAAAGATATGAACAGGCAAATTTACAGACAAGGATACCTAAAAAGCTGATAAATATATGAAGAGTTGTTAATTTCATTAGAAATCAGTGTTATGCAAATGAAATAACTGACAATAATTTAAAAGGCAGTTCTTGCCAGGCATTTGAGGGGCGTGTACGGTGTGGGAGTTTTCGTGCCCTGCCCTGGGAGCTGCAGGGTCTAGTAGACTTTCTGGCACTCTAGCAACTCTGACTTCTGGGCCTCTACTCACTTCCAGAGGTAGATTTGTCTGAGAATGTGCGTCACACACCTGCATGTGGTGTGGGCCCTGGAGACCCCCTGACCATCCATCTCTGGGAGGTGAACTCCATGGACAGCTGAGACGCAATGGACCCAATGCACACACAGCAACATGGATGTGCTTTAAGACGTGACATTGAGTGAGAAAAGAGAAGAAACAATGAGATCTATGTCACATCTGTCGGTCCCATAAAATAAAATACATGCACACACAAACGACAATATATCTTTTGCAGGAACCATGGTCTTTTGATGAGACTAACAACAAAAAGAGTCACATCAAACATCGAATACTGCTGGAAGGTGCCAGTTAGGAGCATGGACTTACTGGAATAAATACACAGAAGAGAGAAAAATCTGGGGTTAGCTATTGTCATTCTTCCTGTTCAGAGCTGGTCGGGAAGCCACCCCTTTGTCTGGCTCAGGGGCACGCTTTGAAGAGGAAGGTCTTGCCTTTGGTGAGGGGGGTCTGGAGGCCTCATTCTTCCCACATCAGCTATGGGGAAGGAAGCTGGCACGCTGTCTTCTTCCCACCCTGGCACAGCCCACCCACCTGCTGGCAGCAAGTCTTAAATCGTCACCCCTCTGTCCCAACCCAGACCCTGCGTGTGCCTGGGTCATGCATGAAATCACTTGGACCAGCAGGGCTTGGAGTGCAGCAGCCCTGAGCCCCCTCGTCACACCGGAGTTGTCACCTCCGAGCCTTGCCATCCAGACACCCGCCTCAGCATCCATCACCAGCCCCAGGACCGAGTCTTGCTTTTCCTTTGTCTTTTCTTTTCCTCTCCACCAAGCAAGAGCCGAGTCACGGTGCATCCCAGCTTGTGCATCACCTTCTACTTCATCCTCATCAGAGCTTGTTCTGCAAAGCACCACCCCGTACCCTAAAACTTTCACACCACAGGCTCAGAGCTTCTTGTGTGACAATACTCAGTTTACTGATTAAAAAACTGAGGCTAAGGGGGCAGAGGAACTGTCCCAGGTCACACAGCTATGAAGAATGGAGGCTGCACCCCAGTAGGCCTGCCTTCTGGGCCTTCACCTGCAGCACTCCCAAGGCCAATGGTCCCCAAGGCCAACGGTTCCTAAGACATCTGGAGCAGCCAGGGTGCTGGAAACAGGCTCTGCTGTCTCCTGCCAGAGGCTAAAGTGACCTCTAAGGTGACCAACTATCCCAGTTTGTTGGGAACTGAGGCAGCTCCCAGGATGCAGGACATTCACTGTTTGTCCCAACTGGGATGAAAGTGGGATGAGTCTCTCACCCTGGTGACCTCTCTCAAGCCAAGCCCAAGCCTCCTGCCCTCTTTCCATCTCCCAGCCAGCAGGTCAGGGCCAAGGGCCAAGGAACCTTCTAAGTCCCCCATCCCACACACCACAGCTGCCCTTCAGGCCACCCTGTCGGCCCCAACCCCCACTGCAATGAGCCATGCTTCCTGCAGTGCCAGCTGAGGCTCCACGCTGCCCTGGGGATTGTGGCTACTGGAAGATGCGCCTCCCACAGGGCCCCCTTTCCATGGCGGATGGAGCACTAGGGACCTGAGCACCTGCAGGGTGACATCCCCAAGATGATGGGGAAGGAAAGCCTCCAGGGGCTTCAAACTCCCCTCCCATTGAGAGGAGAAATCAACACACTTACTGGGTGACCAACTGGTTGGTTTGCCATGGCTTGAGGGGGTTCCAGCGCTGTGGGACTTTCAATACTAAAAACCAGCTTTGCCCCAGGCCCTTCTCACCCTTTCACGCCCCAACTCCAGGAGCTCCAGGGACTCCAGCAGAACTCACTGATTTGATTCAGGTACAGTTTGAGGAACAGTGGGGAGTTTCCAGTAAAGAATTCTAGAAAATACATTCGTATCTTTCCAGTTCAAGTTGGCTCACAAGGAATATTTTTGATTCTGGAAACTTAGGAAAAGATAAAACTTTGAGTTTGGTTCTATCTAGTTCAAGACTCTGACAACCCCACCGCCCCCCTCACAGTCAGAAAACTCACAGATCAGCAAGTCCTGGTCCCAGTCAGGCCGAGTGGGTAACCTCACTCTTGGCAGGGGTGGCAAACCGCAGCCAGAGAGCCACATGCAGCCCACAGCCTGTTTCTGTGCAGCCCATGAGCTAAAACTAGTGTTCACATATCTAAATCGTTGGGGGAAAACATCTAATGTCATGTGACATTTGAAAAGTACATGAAAATTATCTGAAATTCAAACAGCAGAGTCAATAAATGAAGTTTTATGGGAACTCGGCCATGCTCCATTATTTGCATGTTGCCTGTGGTGGCTTCTGTCTGGCCCAAAAAGCCTAGAGTATTTTCCATCTGGGCTTTTTCAGGAACTTGTTTGCTGACCTCCTGCCCTTGACTCTCACCTTGCCAGCTTCTCTGCTGACATGAAAGCAGGGGAAGGAGGCAAATAACATTAATTGAGCATCTACTATATCCCAAGACATTTCATAAGCTCTATCTCATTTAATCCTGGAACAGCCCCAGGAACCAGGCACTATTCTTGTTCTTGTTTTATAGACCTGTCGCCCAGGCTGATACGCAGTGCTACAAGCACAGCTCACCACAGCCTGAAACTCCTAAACTCAAGCGATCCTCCTATCTCAGCCTCCTGAATAGCTGGGATGACAGGTGCATGCCGCCATGCTCAGCTAAGCTAATTTTGCTTAATTTTTGTAGAGAGGGAGTCTTGCCATGTTGTCCAGGCTGATCTTGAACTCCTAGGCTCATGCAGTCCTCCTACCTTGGCCTCCCAAAGTGCTGGGATTACAGGTGTGAGCCACCGCGTCTGGCCCCTTTAAGTTTCTCACATCAGAAGGAACTGATCTTGCAGACAGCAGGCTGTCTGAACCCTGTAGCCTCAGGAAGAGCCACTCAACCCCCAAACTCCCAGCCGAGGAAAGATCTTCAGCCTGCTCTTGTCTGGGGTGGATGACTCACTTTTGAATCACAAAAACAAGCAGAGGGTAAGATGTCTCTCTGCACTGAGCAGCTCTCATTTCAGGGTGGGGAGGGGCTGTGAGCAGGATGATGGCACTTAGTGACATCAAGGAGCCATCAAGTGACATCAAGCAAGGATCCCAGCCTGGCTGCTTCGTCAGTGCCACATCCTCTGGCACCCAGTGAGTAATCGCCCTGTGGCAAAGGGCAGCTTCCCTTCCAGCAACAGGCACAGGCAGGATTCTGCCCCAGTGCATTCTCCACCCTGCGGCACGTGGTGCCTCCCGAAGACCCATGCTCAGGACCTTTCCTGGGCACAGCAGCAGCCTCCACCAGGCCTTCTCTGCCCCTCATGCACTCCCATCCATTTTCCCCAGCACACAGCTGACCTCAAAATGCTGCCAGGATCCTGCTGCTCCTGGCATCTCCCCATTCTTCCACCATTCTTCCTGGTTTGAGAACAAGTTCCTTGCCCTTGTCTGCAAGACCCTGCTCATGGGATTACCAAAAACAAAACAGGATGCAGATAAATGTGAATTTCAGATAAAAAACAAGTTGTTATTATCAGTAGTAGTCGTTTTTGTTTTGTTTTGTTTTTTTGAGACAAGGTTGTCACCCAGGCTGGAGTGCAGTGGCAGAATCTTGGCTCACTGCAACCTCCGCCTCCCGGGCTCAAGCAATTCTTGTGCCTCGGCTTCCTGAGTAGCTGGGACTATAGGCGTGCACCACCATACCTGGCTAATATTTGGATAATTAGTAGAGACAGGGTTTCACCATGTTGGGCAGGCTGATCTCAAACTCCTGACCTCAGGTGACCCACTCACCTCGGCCTCCCAAAGTACTAGAATTACAGGCATGAGCCCAGCCCAGTAGTAGTAATATATTTGAGACAGGGTCATGCTTTTTCACCAAGGCTGGAGTGAAGTGTTGTGATCACAGGTTATTGCAACCTGAACTCCTGGGCTCAAGTGATCCTTACCTCTGCCTCCGGAGTAGCTAAGACTACAGGCACGTGCCACCCTGCTTGGCTAATTTTTAAGCTTTTTTTAAGAGACAGAGGTCTTGCTATATATATTGCTAGGCTGGTCTTGAACTCCTGGGCTCAAGTGATCCTACATCCTCAGCCTCCCAAAGTGCTGGGATTCAAGGTATAAGCTACTGTGGTGTGCTCAACAATGAATACTTTTCTAGTGAGTACGTGTAAGTATGTCCCATACAACACCTGGGACACGTGTATACAAAAATGTATTTGACTTTTTCCTGAAATTCAAGTTTAATGGGGCACCCTGTATTTACATTTACTAAGTCTGGCAACCCTACTGCCCACTCCCTGACCTCTCACCCTCCCCACAAGCCCTCCTCTGTGCTCTAGCCCTCCAAAGCTTTTCTGCAGTTCTGGAACTTACCACGCCCACTCCCCCAACAGGGCCTGTACACAGGCTCCTGCCGCTTCCTCTTGTCCTTTCCCTCCCACCTGGCCAAGCAAATTCTATTCAGCCATCAGACCTCAGCGTGGCCCACCAGCCTCCACGATCCAATCAATGTCCATCTCAGACACTCACAGGACACCCCCATCCATTCCCCCATCACATTTGTGGTTTTACACCCCGGCATGTGCCCAGTGCTGTGAGCAGATGTCCACGCTACAAGGGCAGGGCTGTGTCTGCCTTGTTTGCTGCTGTGTCCAGCACCCAGGGCAGGGACCAGCACACTGTAAACTCCCAGGAAGCCAATGTCCCATAAACAAATGAGCCAGCCCCAGGCCCTGGACTGCAGAGCCCAGTGGAAGCTCCGCCCAGCTCCACAACTGGATTCCATAGGCTCCGAGGCCTCGCCACACTCCCAGGAAGCATTCCAGGTCCTTCTTGTTTGCTGTGGGCAATGGCTTGGGAGCAGAGCCTACGCAGCAAAACTGGTTTGGGGAAATAAAGTTTGAAAATTCTGAATAACAACTCATGGCTCCATATCCTTATTTAAAGTTTAATTTTTCTGACAGGAAAGAAAGCTAGAGTTAACCATTTGGATGAACTAAAGAGGCCTGAAGACTGTCCAGCAATTAGCTTTGAGGTTGTCCTTTCATGAGCAACAGATAGATGCTTGGAAAATAACAAAGAGGCCAACCTCGGACCTGGCACTGTACAAATATGGGCATCTGCTCGTCGACGCAGACACTCTCCTCTGATGTAGAGTCCTACAGGTGGGGAAACTGAGGCTGACACAGGCCCAGCTACCCAAGGTCGTGCAGCGAGTAAGTGATAAAACCAGGCTGGAACCCAGTGCTAGAAAAGTTGTCATCTTTTCCACTCTGTCTTTCTGAGAACCAATTGAGAGACAAGAGAACACTCCAAATACCCCCAGATCCAAACACCTGAAAGGCTGGAGAGGGGAGAGAGCAGGGGAGGAGGCCACTGCTCAGAGCAAGGGCTCTTCTTTGTGGCTTTTGGCCTGAGGCTAAGGACAGCTGACAAAGTGCAGGCACCAGGCCACAGGGACGCCAGTGGTATTCCGGCCATATAAAGAGAAAATCAGCTTAGGGAAGATAAAGATGTGAACTGAGACAGGAACTGCTGCCCTAGAAACAAAATTTGAAGTTCAAATTCCACCAAGATAACTGCCTGCTAAAACACGAGAAACAGCACTCATCAGAGAAAAAGCCCGGAACCGTCACACTCCAGCATTCCTTCTGTCCAGGTGTATTCATTTGCTATTGCTGATGTAACGGCTTTCCACAAACCTCACAGCTAAAAAACACACATGGATCATCTCACACTAATGTGGGTCAGAAGGGCTGTGTTTCTTCTGGAGGATCGAGGGGAATCCACTTTCTTTCCTTTTCTAGCCTCTAGAGGCTGCCTGCATTTCTTGGGTTGTGGTTCCTTCCTCACATCGCTCTTACCTCTGCTTTCATTGTCACATCTCCTCTTCTGCCTCTGACTCTGCTCTTTCCTTATCGCAAAGGCCCCTGTGATTATAATGGGCCCACCAGAATCATCCAGGGTAATCTCCAAATCCCTAATCACATACAGAAATTCCCTGTTGCTATGGAAGTTCACTTATTCACAGGTGCTGTGGATTAGGATGTGAACATCTGTATTAGTTCATTCTCACACTGCTATAAAAATCTGCCCAAGAACAGGTAATTTGCAAAGAAAAGAGATTTAATTGGCTCATAGTTCCATGTTGCTGGGGAAGCCTCAGGAAACTTACAATCATGGCAGAAGGCGAAGGAGATGCAGGCACGTTCTTCACAGGGCAGCAGGATGGAGTGAGAGTAAGCAGGGGAAATGCCAGATGCTCATACAGCCGTCAGATCTCATGAGAACTTACTATCACTTGAATGGCATGGGGGAACCACCCCCATGATTCAATCACCTCCCACTGGGTCCCTCCCATGACACATGGGGATTAGGGAGATGACAATTCAAGGTGAGATTTGGGTGGGGACAAAGCCAAATCATATCAACATCTTTGCAGGGGGAAATCTGAGGGAGATATTATTCTTTTTACCACACCAGAATACAATCCAAAAATTGCTTGACATTAAAAAAAAAGGAAATGAAAAAAATTCTCAAGAGAAAGTAAAGTCAACTGAGACAAACTTCAATATAAACTAGATATGTTAGAACTGGAATACAAAGATTTTACAGCAACAATTAAAACTTCTAATAAAGTTTAAATACATATCGTGTGTGTGTGTGTGTGTATGTATATTTAATGAAAACATAGGAAATCTCTGCAGAGAATTAGAAACAAAAAAAGGACCTGAGAGAATTTTAGAACTGAAAAGTGTAATAGCTGAGTTGAGAAATTCACTGGGTGGACCTTTAACAGCCAAATGGAGAAGACTGAGGAAAGACCAAATGAACTTGAAGCAGATTAATAGAAATTATCCCATGCAGAAAGCAGGGACAACAGTGATTTAAGAAAAAAATGAGCAAAGCCTCAGGATTGCGTTTAGATAGTCAAGTGTCTGACACATATGTAAATGGAGTCTTAGAGGAGAGGAGAAAAAAATGGGGCAGAACAATATTTGGAGAAATAATGGCCAAAATTTTTCCAAATTTGGTGAAAGAGAGAAATGCACGGATGCAAGATGCTCAATTAACATCAAGCAAAATAAACACAAAAAATCCCAGACCAAGATACATCCTAGTCACAGTGTTGAAGCCAAATTAAACAATGCAACTTGAAAGCCGCAAGAGAAAAATAACACATTGCATACAGGAAAACAATGATTCCATTAATGGCTGACTTCATACCAGAAATTCTGGAGGCCAGAAGGTGTAGAAAAACATCTTTAAAGTGATGAAAGAAAAAAACAAAACTGTCAACCAAGAATTATACATCCAGGGAAAATATCCTTCAAGAATAAAGGCAAAACAAATATATCTTAGATAAAAGAAATCTGTGGGCTTTGTTGCCAGCAGATCTGCACTACGAGAAATGCTAAAGGAAGTTCTTCAGCCTGAAGGGAAATGACACCAGATGGAAACTCAGATCCTCAGAAAATAGGATCTGGGTGTCTGCAAAAGACAATTATCTTCTGTTTTCTTTTTTCCTCTTAATTTCTTTAAAAACCATAGAACTATTTAAAGAAAAAAGCTATAACCTTGCCTTGTGGGGTTTATAATGTATATATATGTAATATACAACAATTATAAAGGATGCAGAAATATGAACAGACAGAATTGCAAGGTTTCCACATTTTGCATGAAGTTGTACAATATTAACTGTAAGCAAAACATTAAAAGTTAAGGATGTCTATTCTAATCTCTATAACAATCATATAAAAAATGCAGAGAAGTATAGCTAAAAAAAATCAATAGGAAAATTTAAATAGAACTCTTTATTATTATTATTTTTGAATAGGGTCTCACACCATTTCCAGGCTGAACCTCCCAGGCTCAAGCAATCCTCCCACCTCAGCCTCCCAAGTAGCTGTGACTACAGGTATGTGCCACCAAATCTGGCTAATTTTTTAAAAAAATATTTTAGTAGAGATGTAGTTTTACCATGTTGCCCAGGCTGGTCTCAAACTCCTAGGCTCAAGTGATCTTCTCACCTCAGCCTCCCAAAGTGCCAGAATTGCAGCTGTGAGCCACCATGTCTGGCCTTAAAATGGAATTCTAAAAAATATGCAGATAATCTGCTTGTTTTTTGGAACAGAACAGAAAAATAATTAAATGGTAGGTCCAAATCCAATCATATCGGTAATTACATTAAACATTTATAAAGTAAAAACTCAAATTTAAAAATAGAGACCATAAAAAATGATAAGAAGAAAGAATGACCAAACTATATGCTGTCCTTAATAGAAACACTAAACCATCGATAGACTGAAAGTGAATGGATAGGAAAAATAACATGCAAACAGTAATCATAAGAATGTGGCTACATTCATATTAGATAAAATAAACTTCAACACAAAAAGTATTATCAGAAAGAAACATGGATACTTCATGATGATAAAAGGGTCAATTAATCAGAAAGACATAACAATCATAAATGTATGTGTACCTGATAACAGTCCCTCAAGTTACATGAAACAAAAAGTAGCAAAATCAAGGGAAGAAATAAACCATACTACAGCCATAGCTGGAGATTATTAATACTCCTCTCTGGGCATTGATAGAACAACAAAGCCAAAAAAAAATTATCAAACACATAAAAAATCTGAGCATCTCTAAAAATCATCTTCACTTAATTAATATTTATAGAACACTATACCCAACAATGGCAGAAGACATTCTTTTTAAATGTCTTTTGAAAGGCACATTTTAAGGCATATTTACAGTTATAAGTCATATGCTGAGCTATAAGACAAGCTTCAATACATTTTAAAAGACTGAAATCATAAAGAGTATGTTCCTTGACCAAAAAAAAAAAAAAAATTAAATTAGAAACCAATAACAAAATAATTTTTAAGTCCTCCATACTTATAAAATTAACAGCAGGCAATGAAGAAACTCAGAGGAAATTAGAAATTATTTTCAACTAAATGAACATTAAATATAACATATCAAAATTCGCGCCATGTAGCTAAAGCAATGATTGAAGGAAAATTAATAGCTTTAAATAATCATTATTATTGTTTTATTTTTTCCTAACCACTAGAGCCTGTTAAATCTTTAAATAATTATATAAGAAAAGAGAAAAAATCTAAATCATTTATATGAGCTAAGAAATTAGAAAAAGAAGAGCAGATTAAAGCCAAAATAAGTATGAGGAGGAACGATGGAGATAAGAGCAGAAATCAATGGAATAGAAAAAAAATAGAGAAAATCAATGAATCAAAAGCTAGTGTGATAAAAAGATTAATAAAATTGATAAGCCTGATTTAGTAAAAAGGAAAGCAGGGACATCATTACATATCCCACAAACATTAAATGGATTATAAGCAAGTACTGTGGACAATTTTATGCCCTTTTATTTAATAATATGGATGGAATGGACAAATTCATTTTAAAATATATCTTGCCAAAACTGACACCAGAGGAAACGGAAAATATGAATAGCCTACATCTATTAAATAAATGGAATGCATCCACAAAACTTTCCTACACAGAAAACACCAGGCTGGAGTGTAGCCTATCATAGGAATGTTAGTGAGGGATGCTGGCAAGAGCTGCCTTTCTTGCAGGTTGAGTCCAGGATCTGAAGGTTTCAGGCAATGAAGTATGGCAGACAAAAATGAAACTGTCCCAAGTGCAGTTTTCCACTCAACACAGAGCAGCACTCATAAGTGCAACCCTTGCAAACAGGAAGCCAATAACTGCTTTCATTTCTTGTCCCATTATGGTTGCCAGGCCCACTGCACAGTTTCCCTTCCCGTAACAAACCTGGAACGCAGGAACTGTTATTTTTACTCCCCTTTTGTAGTGGAGAAAACTTGTCCCAAAGTGGTTGATTGATGTGGTCAAGATCACACAGTTAAGCCCAAATTGTTTGACACTAGAGCCTTAATTCCTGGCCTCCCCACTATCTAGTAATGGACTGCCTGGGCATATTACTCAGCAGAAAGAGAGTTGTTGACTACCTGACACGTTTGGCTGTGTCCCCATCCAAATCTCATCTTGAATTGTAGCTCCAATAATTCCCACCTGTTGTGGGAGGGACCTGGTGGGAGATAACTGAATCATGGGGACGGTTTTCTCCATACTGTTCTTGTGCTAGTGAATACGTCTCATGAGATCTGATATTTTTATAAGAGGTTTCCACTTTCACTTGGCTCAGATTTCTCCCTCTGCCAGCCACCATATAAGACATCCCTTTGCTCTTCCTTCATCTTCCACCATGATTGTGAGGCCATTTCAGCCACATGGAACTGTAAGTGAATTAAACCTCTTTCTTTTATAAATTACCTCGTCTCGGGTATGTCTTTAACAGCAGCATAAAAAAGGACTAATACAATCCCCTCCTCAACATAAATCTGCTTCCTCCCCACTCTCTCTCATCTTGGAAATGGCACCAACATCCACCCAGTGGCATGGGTCAAAAACCTCAGAACCCTCCTTAATCCTCATCTTTAACGCTCTCATATCACACAAATGAACCATAAAGTCCTGTTCGCTTTATGGCTCCAAATTGTAGTCTAAACCTGATGTTTCTCACCTCCTCCATGCAGCCACCGCAGTCCAAGCTGCCACCATCTCTGTCATGTTCTGGACAAGCTGTACTCCCTGCAGCCCCACTCTTGCCCTTGTCTCCTGCCCATCCTCATAGCAGCCAGCTGACCTTCCTAAAGCACGAATCAGAAGTTCTTTCCCTGCTAAAAGACCCCTAATGAATTCTCATCACACTTGAGACACAATCCTCCGTTCTGACCCTGCCTGGTGCTCTTTTCCAGCCTCTCCCTCCACCTCACTTTCCCCCATCCTCCTCGCACTTTCCATATCATGCTGCAAGCTTGCTCCTGCCTCAGGATCTTTGCACAAACTGTTCTCTCTGCTTGGATCACCTTTCCCTGGACCTTCACACAGCCAGCTCCCTTTCGTGACTGAGGCCTCAATTCCAATGGCACCTCCTCTGAGGGGCTCTTCCTCTACCCTGGCTAAAGCAGTTTCCCTATCACTTTATCACATAAATGCTTTTTAATTTTTTATTGGCCCTCTCAGTACCTCTGTGGTTTTATTTATTTGTGTAAATATCACAGTGAACAGGCACAGCTCGAGATGTACTCATAAAGTCATGTTATCTTTGTCTCTCACCCTCTGTTTAAATTTATTCAGTGGGGCTGTTTTTTTAGCCTGGATGAAAACTTAAAACAGGCCCCATGACTTTCCGGTCATCTTAAATGACCAGATACAAAGTCCTCCTACCTATAATCCAAATGCCAGACCCTGTGTCACGGTCAAAACCTTGACCTTCATTTAACATGAAGCTTTGCCCCTTACCAGCTCCAGGCTTGCTGCAGATGGGGAGTCTGCCCACTCAGAAGGAGGTTCCCTCTTGGTTCTGGCTCTGCGCTGTCTGTTGGCTTACCTGCTCTCCCCACATCTCACTCACCTAGCTTTGACCCTGCAGGGTCTGGATGCAGTCGGAGAGGTAAGGGCCCCAAGAAGTCCTAACTTGCCTGGTGACACAGCCTCATGGACTCTCCCTGGCAGGAACTTTGGAGACACCCACTTCCAATTGCTAAACCTCTTCCCTGCAGTTCCCTTGTAGAGAGTAAAGTTATCTTCCTTCTAACCAGAGACTTCTTCCCTAGGAAGCCTGCAGCAATGCATGGGAAACCCACTGCTTCTCCAGCTGCTTTCTTCTGTGGTCTGTTCACTGCCCGCATCTTCAGGTGGCCTTTCGGTGAGGGCATTGAATGGCCCGAACTGGCTGTTGCATGGAGGTCATTGTCCAGCTTATGGGACACACGTGTTCTCTGCTCCCACACACCCTGGGCGGTAGGCTGATGCCCCCTGCATAACCTCTTCACTCTCTGCAGCAGAGCTGCTGCCCAGGAGTTTCCCCTTTGCAAATCTCCAGAGGGAGGGGGGAGCCAGGCACTGCCCTCTGTGACCTTCAAACAACAGGGTCCATATACTGGGTGCTTTGAGTAGTCTTCTTACACATCCTGTTTCTCGACGTGCACCAGCTTCTTCCTAGTCTCACATTCCAGATCCTTTAATGCCCTTAATGAAGGCAAGGACTTCAAGAGTCCCCACTTGGATTCTTGGCCACCTCCTTTCGGGAGGGGCTTCATGTTCTCTCTGCTGACTCACTTTGCCACCTAGAATCCGTTCTCTCAGCCTCTTGGCCAAAACTTCCAATTTAACACAACTACATTTGCCATCCTCTTGCAACAAGAGTATATAAGCTCCAGCTGGGTGCAGTGGCATATGCCTGCAATCCTAGAACTTTAGGATTCCTAGGCGGGCAGATGCTTGAGCCCAGGAGGTCACGCAGAAGCTTCAAGGAAAGCTGATAAGGACCTAAAAGTCTGGACATGCTGTCCAGTCTAGGGCTCCGGAACCTGGGGCCAAAGGACAACCAGAGGGAGGTTGGTGCAGAGGACAGGTGAGCTGCAGAACTGGGCACCTACACTGCGAGGCCAGGGCGGCAGGAGTCAGACAGGGTGCATGAGGTGGGACTGGAGAGGTGAGAAAGGGCCAGGTCCAGAGGGAATTGTGGGTCACGTGGAGGAGCTAAGATTCCATTTACCAGCCAGCCAGGCACCATTGAAGGACACACCCAGCATGGAACCATTAGCCTGATCATCAAATATTCATCCTCTCCGCCTTCTGGACTTGTGGTGAGGATGTATTTCCTCACCCTCTTTGATGTTAGGCATGGTCATGTGACTTGCTTTGGCCAATCACTCGGGAGCAGAAGTACCAAGTGACTTCCAGACACACTCTTTAAGAGCCGATGCACGATTTTGCCACTATCCCTTCCTGCTGCTGTGTTGGTGGAAACACAGGTCCAGATGGAGAATCTGCCAGCTTTGGTCTTTGAGTTACTGCAAGGAGCAGAAGCCCCTGCTGGCCAGCATTGACAGGCAGCATGAGTGAGAAACATTCCTCTGCTGTGTTAAGTCACTGCAATGTGGCAATTGTTTGTTACTGCAGCGTAACCCAGCCTACCCTGACAGATACACCCTGATGTCCAGTTGATATAGGTCCCTCTGGATGCTGTTTGAAGGAAAGCCGAAATGTGGCAGGACCAGTTAAGAGGATGTTACAGACATTCATGCAAGACCAGCAAAGAGGCAGTGAGGATCTAGAAAAGTGCATTGATTTGAGGACCATCAACAGGTAGAATTAATAGGATTTGGGGTGTATTGGTTGTGGGGTGACTGGAATGGCTTCTGGCTTGAACACCATGAAGGCAATGGAGGGGACCATTCACCAAGAAAGAGAACTTGAGAGTAGACAGCATTCTGGGAGCTTAGAGAATGTCACAGGCAGAATAATGCCCCTCAAAGATGCCTACACCTCAGTTCTCAGAAGCTGTGTGCCTTCCATGAGAGAAGAGACTTTGCAGATGGGATTGATTAAGGATGCAGACCTTGAGAGGAAGAATGCTCTGGCCCATCCAGGTGGGCCCAACCTAGTCATATAAGGCCTTAAAAGAAAATCTTTCTTAGCCAGGCCAGAGACAGATGAAATGAGGAAGAGGATCAGAAAGAGGCAACGTGAAAAGGACCCACTGGGCATTGCTGGCTTTGACAGAAACAGGAGCCATGAGCAAAGGGGTGCAGGGGCCTCTAGAAGCTGCAAAAGGCAAGGAGATGGATTCTCCCCCGAGGATCCCAGAAAGGAATGCACCACTGCCGACGGCTTGATTTTAACCAAGTGAGACCCGTGGCCTACAGAGCTGTGAGATGAGAAATCTGTGTTGCTTTAAGCCGCCCGCTTTGTGCTGATAGGTCACACAAGCAATCAGGAATGAATACAGAGAGAGGCCGGGCGCAGTGGCTCACGCCTGTAATCCCAGAACTTTGGGAGGCTGAGACAGGTGGATCATTTAAGGTCAGGAGTTCAAGACCAGCTTGGTCAACAGAGTAAGACCCTGTCTCTACTAAAAATACAAAGATTAGCTGGGCATGGTGGCAGACATCTGTAATCCCAGCTACTCAGGAGGCTGAGGCAGGAGAATCACTTGAACCCAGGAGACGGAGGCTCCAGTAAGCCGAAATTGTGCCATTGCACTCCAGCCTGGGCAACAGAGTGAGATGGAAAAAAAAAAAAGAAATGAATACAGATGAGGAGTCTACATTTGTACATGCTGAGTTTACAGGGCTGTGGGCCCTCCAGTGTCAGGGGATACACGGGAGTGATTGAGGGGACATTGCCAGTAATCTGCTCCATTCCTGGGACCTCTTACCCTGCTTGTGGCCACTCTTCCAACAGCATGCACCTGTAGAACTCCTACAGGACTTCCCATGGACAGCTGAAGTTGTTCCTACCAGACACGAAGGGAGCCAGGAGTGCCAGAGAGTTTATGATCCCCTGCCCTGGGGCAGCTCATAGCCATTGATTGGCCAAGAGACCATGAACACTCAACTCCCCACCTCCAAACAGAACTATTTCAGAGGCATAATTTACACACCAGACTCCAGAGGGCTGGACTTGCCCTGAAATTGAACCTCGGCACCTGCCTCGGTTTCTGCCCCTCTCTTGCTGCCTCCCCTCCTACCCAGTTTCTTCTGGAAGTGCTTCCCTTATAAATGGCTTCCACATGTATCCTTGCCTCTGGGGAGTTCACTCTAAGACAAGGTAATAAAGGAAATAAAGGCCTAGAATGGCACTGTCGAATACAGTAGCCACCAGACACATGCAGCTGTTTAGATTTACATTTAAATGAATTAATATTATATAAAATGACGCATTCAGTCCCACAGTTACACTAGCCGAATTTCAAGGGCCCAGTGGCCACATGTGGCCAGTGGCTGCAGTATTAGATAGAGGAGAATGAACATTTCCATTATCACAAAGGGTCTGTGGGGACAGCATGGTCTAGAACTCGGGGAAGAGGTCTGGGCTAAAGGGATAGGGTTACAGTGGTTACCAGCTTCTACAGATGAAGAATGAGGACATAAAGACGCCCTTCAGGCCCCGGTCACCTGAAGGCTCCCAACCTCCCAAAATAGACAAATCACAGCACCGGGCGTTTCTTGCTACACTTCCTTTGGTCATTCGCAGCGTGCAGGAGAATTTCTGATGCCCAGTCCAGCTATGGCATGCCTGCCTCTCCGCGTGAGCTTGGAACCCCTGCTTTTTGCCAAGATGAAATATATCACCAGGAAATAAATGAAAAACCAGAAGGAAATATGTGTGATTTGCCCCTGCAGCCTGTTGGCTCCATCATGAATATAGATGTGATTTGGGAAAGGAGGCCTTTTCTGTGTGCCTGGGAGCTGAGTATCCACAAGCTAACAAGCAAATGCCTCTCCCCAACACTTTCCCTCATCCACATCCTGCTGATGCCACCAATCAGCACCAAGCCGAAGCTCCTGCTGAAGGATGCAGGACAGTGGGCCGCGTGCTGCGGCCTCGGCGTTCACCAGGCTGCACGTTACAGCAGTCAGGAGCGCTGGGGTTGGGCAGCAAGGCAAACTGGGTGGAAATCCCAGCATGGATACTCAGTAGCAGCCATGTCTTGGGCACATTATTTAGTCTTTGAGACTTCGTTTCTTCATTTTTGGTGGGGGATTGTAGAAATCCCTACCTTACAGTATCACCAATGTGCAGAGGGCATAAGACGAGGCAGGAAAGACCATAGCATGGTGGCAAGTACAGCAAACATCCTTAGCACATGTTAATTATTGTCAACCTCTGAATATGAAAGAGTGGTTCCTGTGTAGCCTGTTCCTGTCCCCTCTCTCCAAGGGGCCCCTGAAGTCTAGAACATGAGCAAGCTGGTTTGAATCAACAAGATTCAAGATTCAAGATATTCACTGAAACAGAAACGTATCCCATATGGGATTGATGTGGAGCAGAAAAGACGGGTTTGGCATCACCCACACCAGGTGACCTGGAGTGAGCCATCTCACCTGTTTCCCAGCTTCTTCAGTGACAAGGACAAAGGTCCTCCCTCTCTCAGGGGAGGGTGCAAGGATCAATGAGAAAAATACATGCAAATCGCCTGGCACGAGGTAGGTGTTCCAAAAAAGAATTTCTCCAGAGCTTCCCTGCAAGAGTTACCTACTAGGATCTGGCCTTTTGGCAAACTTGTCTAGAAAGTCACCAGGAAAATCCCCACGGAGGGCACCGTGTGTCTGCTCTCTAATCAGCAGAGACAACCTTCGGCAGAAAGTCCCTTGACCCAGAGGAAGCTCCAGGCATGTATGAAGATGGGATGTGGGTGTCAGAGCCAAGAGTAGAGAGCCTGCAGGAGGAGGCCAGTTCTCTGCACTTTCACATGGAAAGAGCTGAGACGTGATGACTCCCATGGAAGTTTTCAAATATGTCTACCAATTCTCCTCTCATTAAGAGATGGTGCTTCACTCCCTTCCCTTGAGTGTGGGCTGGACTTTGTGACTTACTTCTAACAACCAGAATATAGCAGAAGTGACTAGGACACAAAAGGTACTTCAGCTTCTTCTGAGCCCTTTCTCTTAGACCACTGGCACTTGAGTAAGGTGACACCATCTTGTTAGGACACTCAAGCAGCCCTGCAGAGAGAGCCATGTGGCAAGAAACTGAGGCCTCTTGTTGACAGCCGTGTGAGAGGAGCATCTTGCAAGCAGATTCTGGCCTCAGATAACAACAGTCCCAGCCCACATCTAGGCTGCAACCACATGAGGTTTTAAGACACTAAGCTTTGGGGAAATTCGTTACATAGCACTAAATAACTAATACAGGTTTTCAGTTGGTTAATTGAATAGATGACTGTGGAGTTTATTCTTACCATGTTAACGAGAGACTTCATGTAAAGAGGAACACGGTGGACCCTCTTGGCTGCCTAACAGTAACCCTTGCCCTTTCTTCTTTCCCAGTAGAACCTTAATTTTGTTTTGGTGCCTAGCACCCTCGCCACTGCTGTAACTGGGGGAAAGCTGAGCCCCTCCCTAGATACGGTAACTGGGGAGTACTTCAGTAACCTACCTAAGCCAGTTGTGGCAATCCTGCCTCCCTTGCCAGGAGCTGGTTCACTTTAGCCAGTCAGCTCATAGCAATCACTGGGCAACTAT
Source organism: Sapajus apella (assembly GCF_009761245.1). Taxonomy (NCBI): domain Eukaryota; kingdom Metazoa; phylum Chordata; class Mammalia; order Primates; family Cebidae; genus Sapajus; species Sapajus apella. The sequence continues at coordinate 6,271,206 of NW_022437036.1, forward strand.
TTCTGTCTCAGTGATGGGAATGTGACATACATTAACACAATCGGACCTAAAGAAAGGGGGACTCAAGTTCCAGGGTTGGAGGAGAGCTTTTCTCCTTCTCCCTTCGAGAGGAACAGGAGTACCTGCTGCTGCAGGCAGCATCTTACGATGTGAGGGATGCCAGCTTGTAAACGAAGCCAGCGCATGAAGCAGGGCAGAGCGGAGAGACTTGCAGCTAAAATGGAACCAGAGCCTTGATCACAGCAGGCCTGAAGCCCCCCTCTCTCAGGACTTCTGGTTATTTGAGGTAATAAGTTTCTGTTTTTCATTTAAATCTTGTTCAGAGTGTCTATTTTCATGCAGGTTGTTATACTGTTTATTTCTTTCACTTAACAAAGGTTTCTTGAGCAACTCCTCTGTGCCAGGCACTGTGGTAGGCATTGGGGATGTGTCACTGAAGAGGAGAAACTTAGGGCCTGACTTCAAGGACTTAAAATCTGTTCTAATGTAATAAAGGGTGAGTGACCAAAGGCCTGTGAGGATGTTCCAAGACCAGGAACATCCACTAATTCATCCAATAAGCTTATGCAGCGTTGGGTTTGAGGGCACAAATTTAGATCAGGTCCTGATAGCCCCAAAGGGGAAACCTACAGCTAAACAAGCAAGGGAGACATGTACAGTGGGACTGCTGAGGCCCTGACCCTGATATTGTTTAGCACCAGCTTTGGAGGCAGGCAGCCCTAAATCCACTGCCAGCCCCCACCACCTGTCAGAATGTGACCCCCAAGCAGACAACCTCCCCTCACTGAGCATCGCTGAACTGAAGCTAAGATCGGGATCTGCCCCATAGCAATGTCATGGGGAATAGACAGCCACAATTTCATTGCAAAGGAGTCTGGGAAAGCGAGTATCCAATCTATAGGATTTGAATGTGGGAGGGAACTCTACCTCCCACCACGATTTATACTGTAGGGGATTCTCCAAACATAAGGGAAGAGCTCAGACTCTGGGCAGCCAAAAGATGACATACATCCCCAACACTGTGTGAGGACTCAAGTGTCTCAGACAAGAAGCTTGCATATTTGGAAAATACTCGGAGCGCACCCACCCAATGGCTAAAATTAGAAAGACAGACAATACCAAGTGTTGACTAGAAAGTGGAGTCACTGGAACGCTGACATAAGGGTGGGAGTTAAAATGGTGCGACCACTTTGGGGAACTGCTTAGCAGGATCTGCTGAAGCGAAACTTATGCCTGCCAACAATTCCACTCCCAGGAGCAGACCCACGAGGAATGCACACAGAGGCACTCAGAGATACCTACGAGGGTGCTCACAGCAGCACTATTTGTAATTGCTGGAAACAACCCAAATGTCTATCAACAACAGATGGGATAAATAAATTGTAGTTTATCCCTATAATGAGATACTACAGAGCAGGGCTTCATAACCTCAGCACTGCGGATGTTCAGAGATGGAGAATTCTTTGTTTTGGGGGCTGGGCAGCGTAAGATGTTTAGCAGCATTCCTGGCCTCTACACACTAGACACCAGGAGCACCCCTTTCCCAGTTACGACAACCAAACATGTCTCCAGACATTGTCAGGTGTCCTCAGAGGGTAAAATCATCTGAGTGAGCATCACTGCTGGAGAGCAATAAGAGAAGGAAGAGAAGGAAAAGGAGGAGAAAGGAAAGGAAGGAAGGAGAGAAGGAAGGAGGGAAGGAAGAAGCAAAGGAAGGGCTGGGCAAGGTAGGTGGCTCATGCCTGAAATCCCAGCATTTTGGGAGGCCGAGGCAGGCGGATCAATTGAGGTCAGGAGTTTGAGACCAACCTGGCCAACGTGGCGAAACCCCATCTCTACTAAAAATACAAAAAATTAGCTGAGTGTGGTGGTACTCGCCTGTAATCCCAGCTACTCGGGAGGCTGAGGCAGGAGAATCGCTTCAACCCGGGAGGTGGAGATTACAGTGAGCTGAGATTGTACCACTGCATTCCAGCCTGGGCAACAGAGCAACGGGGGGGAGGGGAGGGGAGAGGAGGGGAGGGGAAGGGAGGGAGAGAAGGAGTCAGCACACACAGTGCTGCAGTCACATGGGTGAATCTCAAAAAAATGACATTGAACAAAAGAAGCTAAAAACAAAGGCGTGCCCAGAGCATGGCTCCATTTGTATGAGATTCAAGAACAGGCTAAACTCACTGACAGTGATGGGTGATTGCCGTCAGAATGGTGGGTGTCTTGGGAGGGGGGTCCGTGCCCGCGAATGGCGGTGCAGAAGTCTTCTGGGGTTCTGGGAGATGGTTACACAGGTGTACACATATGGAAAAATTCATCAAGCTGTACAAATAAGATTAATTAATTTTACTCCAGACCTCAATTAAAAAATACTTTAAAAATAGATGTGGCAGCTCAAACCATCTGGCTCCTGGGGCCTCCTCTTCATTCCTGAGTCTGCCCTCTGGCAAAGAGGCTTGGCACCCACCGCCAGAGAACTGCTCTCTCCTCCTCTCCTTCACCCCCACTCCCACCTCTCAAGACACAGCCCCGTGAAGCAGCCGAGGGTTCCCACACTGCCTGAGAGCAGCATGGAGGAGGGGGCACACCAATTCCGTCCCAGGCAGCCCCAAGCTTTTTTGAGCCCATGTGGGCCCCTGGCTCCAGTTCATTCTCCCGGGAGCGAGGAAGAAATTTCCCCTCTTCTTCTCAACAGCCCCCAGACCGAATCACAATTGACCCAGCAGAGCTCTGGCCTGTGGCCTGGGCATCAGCCAGCAAAACAGGCTTCTAGCTTAATCATAGAGTCAGGATAAACCGGCACAGGGCAGGGCGGTAAGACTCACCCAGCCTGGAGTGTCAAAGAGGGTCCCACTACTTCATGGGACAGGCATGTCCACAAGGAGCCTGGGGCGGACCAGGGCAGGGGAACAGCCACTTGTCTATTCTCCTGTTCTTCACTCAGCAGAGCTGTTTGGAGCACTGGGTCTGTACCAGGCCCTGCAGGAGGCACCAGGGATGCAAAATCGATACTCTCTCCAAAGTCAGATACAGACAGCCAAGCACAGGAAGAGATGCTCAGCATCATTAGGCATTAGGGAAATGCAAATCAAAACCACAGTGAGATGCCACCTCACACCCCCTAGGACAGCTAGGATATTTTTTTAAAGGACAATACCAAGTGTTGGTGAGGAAGTGGAGAAATTGGAATTCTCTACATTGCTGGAGGAAATAGAAAATGGTTCGGCCCCTGTGGAAAACAATTTAGCGATTCCTCAAAAAGTTAAACATAGAATCACCATATGATCTAGCATATTCCACTCCTGGATATAGGCTTAAAAGAATGAAGGCAAGTACTCAAACAAATATGTGCATATAAATGTTCATCGCCGCATTATTCACAGTAAGCAAAAGGTGAAGACAACCGAAATGTTTATCAGCAAATGAATAAATGAGCTGTGCTATATCCATGCAACAGAATATTATTCACAGCCACAAGAAGAAACCCCCACATCCAGTACTAGGCTGCTAAATAACTTATGGCGCAACTGCACAAAGGAATATTAGGCAGCCATCAAAAAGGAGTTTGCTATGCTTTGTACTGATGAGGAATGATGTCCCAAGATGCAGAGTTAAGTGAAAATAAGCCAGAAGCTGGGAGGCATCGTTAGTGTGTCCTGCTGCTAACGTGAAGAGAGAAACAGGTGCCTAGATGTGCACAGCCCCGCTCCAGGAGCTGCGTGAGAAACTGGTAGCAGCCTTGCTTCTGGGGAAGAGAAACGACAGCATTGTAAAGACACTTCATTTTCACTTTTTATCTTTTTGCACAATATTTTTTACTATATGTCTATACCACAGGTTTGAGAAAAATCTTTACAAAAATTAAAAATAAAACAATAAGTTAGATAAGCACCATCATGAAGTGATATCAAGATATTATTTTGAAGCTCACTTGGTATGCCTAATATGCACAGTACAGTCACATTTATGCGCCACATAAAATGGCACAGAAGGAGTAGTTACATATCAAACTGTAGAGAGGGGTACAGAGGAAGTGGGATGACACCTCTTCATTTTATTCCTCAGACTTCTGAAATTTTTAATTTTTTTATAATGAGAATGTGTGGGCACAATACTTGTGAAAATGTCTTAGGTAAGAAAACACAGCTTTAAAGAAGAGAGAGGCACCGTCCTACAGTACGATGTATGGTAAGGGGAGAGTAGGGAGCCACTGCGGGGAGCTGGCTATCAGGGAATGCTTCCTGAAGGAGAAGGCATCTGAGCTCTCAGAGAATGTTGTGTCTCTTTCAGTCAATGGAGGGGATCAGCCCCAGAGAAGGGCCCCTCTTGGTCTCACCTGCTTCTTCTCCAAAAAGATTAGGTCCTAATAGCACTGCCTCCCCTTCCTCCGTGCAATGGCACTGGGATCTGCTGGGCTAAGATGGAACGGGGTGACCGTTGACTCTAAGCACCACAGGGTCTTTGCTTCTCTTTTTCCTCTGTTCTCTGCTGCAGACGTAAATTTAGATGACTTCATAATCACATTTTGGTGCCAGATTCTGCTAAAGCCGGTTGTCTCAAAGAGGGACACCATTATGATCAACATCCCCATTTCACAGATAAGAAAACGGGACACAGAGAGGTTGAGTGCCTTGCCCAACGTCACACAACTGGAAAATTCAGAGCCAAGATTTTGAACCCATTCAGGCTGGTTCCTTCAACCAGGGGCTCCTCTTCTCTTGGGGTGCATTTTCTTCCAGCTGCTCACTCTCTTCTGCTGTTACGGGAAAGGGGCCCCTTTCCAGACCCCAAGAGAGGGTTCCTGGATCTTGCGCAAGAAAGAATTCAAGGCGAGTCCACAGCGTACAGTAAAGCAAGTTCACTGAGAAGGTAAAGTGGTGAAAAGACAGCTACTCCATAGACAGAGGACGTCCCCGAAAGTAAGAGGAGGAAGCGTCCACCCCAGGTACAATGCTCGTATATATGGGAGATGTGCTCTGCTACAAGGGTTTGTGGATTAATTTTCTTACTATATTTTACAAGAATCGATATGACTGTGTTTAAAGCACAAGCAGGAATGCCTTTCTTCTCCAGATATCAGGCTATCTGGACACTCCCAAGTATGGGTCTGTTTAGTAAACATTAATTTGTTCCCTTAACCGTAAATATCTAGAGGGTAGGAATGCCTACTTTTCTGGGAATGCAGCCCAGCAAGTCTCACCTTCCTAGCCCTCACTCAAGATGGACACCCCAGTACCTCCCAGACCCTCTCTCCCTTCACCCCTCTCACCCTCCCTCCTCTCCTCTCTCCATGCCTTCCCACCCTGGCACTGCCCGGCTGGCATTGAGGAAGGTCGGCGTTCTTCCGCAGACTGTACATTTCAGCCAGCTCAGCTTCCTGAAGGCATCCCTCCTCCAAACCCTTTACAATTGATTTATCTAATTATAAATCTCTCAGCAACTCAACATGCTGGAAGAGTTCATATTTAACCAAGACTCAGGGTCACCCAACCAATCCAGGCAGGGCCATCCCTCCCAGGAGCCTTGCCCTCCCAGGCCCTGGGAGCCAGGCTGGGCAGAGCCTCCAATTAGCACCCCCAGTCCACCTGGAGAAGTGGGGTCGCACACCCCAGGCTTTTGCCCTGGCCCCTGCCAGCTGCGTTTCCGGCCAATGAACCTGCCGCTCAAAGCCTTCTTTTTAATTAACTCCATATCTCAGGCAGCCGGAGCACATGGGCAAACTTCTGTCTGACTTCCCTGCGAAGCCCAAGCACATCCCAGTGTGCTTTCTAAGAATAGAAGCGGGAGATGGTGGGGAGGGAGGAGGCCGGAATCTAAAAATGAATGTGCAGCCCAGAGCAAAACAACCCAGGCCAGCAGAGGAGCGAGAACGTGGCACACTCGTGCACACACACACGCGCGCACACTCACACGCGCACACACCCAGAGCCGAGCCTGGTGGGGCTGTCTGCTGCCATCCTGGGTGTGAGCCGCGGACCTGGCAGCCTGCCCAGCTGTCTGGCAGGGATGGGGGTGGCGGTGACGCTGCTCATCCCGGCAGCAGGCAGCTGGGGACGCCCATGGGAGTCTGGACTTTTTTCTGGGCTGCTTGGTTTTCCCCAGTAGACAGAGGTGACTCACAGGCTGGCAGGCTGGGTGGCTCAGGGGATCATGAGAGCCCCAATGCTGCAGTGCAAAGTTCCAGGACATCAGAAACCAAAATGCCAGGGGCAGGAGGAAGAGCAAGACTTAGTCTCCACCAGGAAACAAGGGAGAAAAGGTAACTCCAGCTCCACTGTTTAGGGGACACTTAGGAGGAAATCGGGATGCCTACTTAGCTGCTAGTAACGATGACAGTCACAATAGGAGCTGCCGTTCACTGAGATTGTGCTCTAAATCAGGCTTCGCTCTAAATTCCATACTTGAAATATCGCATGTGAGCCTCCCAGCAGCCATGCGTGGTACCGCTACTCCTGCCTCCGTTCCTGATGAGGAAGCTGAGGGCTGGGGAGTTTGTTGTGTGCCCAAGCTCACACGGGACGGGCTATGCCAGGATCTGACCCCGGGCGGGCCTCCTGCACAGGCTGGGCTCCTCCTCCCCCAGCAGAGTCACGTCTCTGAAAGCCAGACCTTCCCATGGGTGCCTCTGCTTGTAGCTGTGGCCCCCAGGAGTGGTCGGCACCCTTGGCAGACATGCAGGTCGGAGTGAGGTTACACCGGGTCCCTGGACTCAGTATCAGGTAACAGTGAACCCCACAAGAGAGAAAGTTTCCCTTCCAATTGTCTGTCACCTTCCCCAATTATCCTCGAAGGAGAAAGTCTCAGCTGGGTGCTAGCTTGTCCTCAACACTCCCTAGGCACTTGGCGTCTCTGTTTGAACCAAAAGGGCAGGCTCACACTCACCTAACATGAAAAACACTATTTTACTTCCTCCATCTAGTTTTGGAAAGCTATCCAGATTTCCTCGTAGGGTAGTGATACAGAGTTCACTTTGAAAACAAGTACAGTTTTGTAAGTTAGTTGAACATTTTAAAGGGAGAGAGATACTGAAATATTTGGCGTTGCAATGACGTGATGTCTGGGTGGAGGAGTGAGAAGTGAGTGAAGACATGGAAGAAACACAATCGGTCACGAGTAGACACTTTTTGAAGCCAGGCGATGGGCACTGTATTATATTACATATGATTTCAAATATTGTATCTTATACCGTAACATATTTAATATGACGTATGTTATGTATAATACATATACATTATAATCAGTGAATTAGATTAGATTATTCAGGCCACTTCTGTTTGTACTTAAAATTTTGCAAAATAAAAACACATTTTTAGGCCAGACGTGGTGGCTCATGCCTATAATCCCAGCACTTTGGGAGGCCGAGGTGAGCAGATCATGAGGTCAAGAGATGAAGACCAACCTGGTCAACATGGTGAAGCCCATCTCTACTAAAAATACAAAAATTAGCTAGGCGTGGTGGTGCTCACCTGCAGTCCCAGCTACGTGTAAGGCTGAGGCAGGAGAATCACTTGAACCTGGGAGGTGAAGGCTGCAGTGAGCCGAGATCGCACCACTGCACTCCAGCCTGGCGACAGAGCAAGGCTCCGTCAAAAAGTAATAACAATAATAATGCTATACAAAAACTTCTGTAAAGTTATCTTCAAGAAAAAAGCGAAGAAATAGTAAAAGTGGCACACAGACATGGCAGAAACTACGACTGTGACGTGCGAACGACTGAGGACTGCAGGTTAACAGAGGATGGGCTTCCGCCACTTCCAAGTTCATGATTTCCTTTTTGGGAAGCAGGGGGAAGGGCAGGCCCCCTCTCCTGCCTCCCACTAAGCTCTGTCCTCTGGTCCCCCCAACCCATGGAAGCCTCTGGTGAGGTTAGGGGTCTGAGGTCATCCTGGCAGACCTTGGGGGAAGGGCAGAAGGGAAGCATTGCTGTTTTCTCTTTTCCTTTCAATGATATAAAAGTGCACCATTGCCCAAATGATTCCCCTCTGGAAATCCAGTGCATTAGGAGTAAACAGGCCTGGCTGGGTGGGGGCGGGGGAGAGGTCATTCACAGGCCACTCTGCCAGCCCTTCCAGGACTACACAGGCCTCCTGGTCCACCCAGAGCCCAGTGCCAGGGAGGGTGAAACCCCTTGGTAGAAGTAGAGCAGACCCCGAGGGGCTCTAAGGGTTGGCCTGAGGGGTCTCTCGGAGCAGAGCATGAACCCATCAGGTGAAGGCGGGAGGAGCCCCCGACTCCCCACCCAGCTTCAAATCTGTGCCCTTCCCAAATGACAAAAGACAGCAGAATGGCTCTCTCCACATAGGCATTCATTTATTCATGCATTCATTCATTCAGTTACTTAATGATTATTAAGTGCCTACTGCATACCAAGGATGGTTCTAGGAGCTATAAATACAAAGAAATAATGATACTTCCCAGAGTCTTAGCACTGAGCGGTCAGGATGGATGGTCATTACCTCCACGTTCAGGTGGGAGATCCAAGACATCCCCAAAGCGGGCAGGGATTGCAGAGAGAAAGCAAAGGCCTGCCAACACCAGCGGCTGAATTTCGCACTCGAGACACCCTGCCCCTGCTCATAAGACACCCTGCCCCCTGCCCAAAAGACACCCTGCCCCCTGCCCACAAGACACCCTGCCTCTGCCCATAAGACACCCTGCCCCAGCTCATAAGACACCCTGCCCCTGCCCACAAGACACCCTGCCCCCTGCCCACAAGACACCCTGCCCCCTGCCCACAAGACACCCTGTCCCCTGCCCACAAGACACCCTGCCCCCTGCTCATAAGACACCCTGCCCCCTGCTCATAAGACACCCTGCCCCCTGCCCACAAGACACCCTGCCCCCAGCCCACAAGACACCCTGCCCCAGCTCACAAGACACCCTGCCCCCTGCTCATAAGACACCCTGCCCCCTGCCCACAAGACACCCTGCCCCCTGCCCACATCTCCTTTGGTCCCCACAGCAGCCCATGAAGCGGTGTTTGGCAGACGCATTCCACAGCCTGAACTGGGGAGGGGGACTTGCCCAGGCTCACCCGGCTGGCACGCACAGGGTGGCGATTCCAATCTGGTGACAGTATGGACTCACCAGTCTCTGTGCATCAAGCACGTGGTCTCAGGGTGCCAGCCCCACCTAATGATGCACCCTTGGCAACTAAGGAAACTGAGGCACAGAAAGAAATGAGCTCCAAACTCTATCTGGATCTGTGCCGTCTGGCATGGCAACCACAGACTTGAGTAGCTATTGCACACCCAGAACCCAGCTATTCCAAAATGTCGTGTGCCGTCATTATAAAATACATGCTGGGTTTCAAAGGTTTGGTATTGAAAAAAAAAGTAAAATACTTCATTGATAATTTCCTATTTGATTACATGTTGGAATAATATTTTGATTATGTTAAACATAACTTTTAGATATATTATTAAGATGAATTTCACCTGTTGATTTTTACTTTTTTTTTTTTTTGAGACAGGCTAGAATGCAGAGGCACAATCTCAGCTCACTGTAGCCTCTGCCTCCCAGGGTCAAGCCATCCTCCTGCCTCAGCCTCCTGAGTACTGGGACTACAAGCACACACCACTGCACTTGGCTAATTTTTAAACTTTTTGTAGAGATGACGTCTCACTATATTGCCCAGGCTGGTCTCGAACCATTGGGCTCAAGCAATGCTCCCACCTTGGCCTTCCAAAATGCTGAGATTATAAGTATAAGCCACCAGGCCTGACCTCTTTTTACATTTTTTAACGGGGCTATTAAAAAATTTTAAGTTATTTATGTATCTAACTCCATTTCATAGAAGGGAAAACAGGACACAGAGAGGGATCAGCTTTGTGGGTGCGATCCATACAGTCACGCAGGGCCCCAGCCTCAGAAGGGCTCCACAACTGGTTGAAGGCTCTGCTGTCGTCATCTTGAAATTTTTAATAACTTTTTGACAAAGGGCTGCACGGCTGCATTTTGCACCAGTGCAGTGCACAGAGGGAAGCAAATTGACCACACTGACCAGGCGAGGGCAAGGTAGAGCCGGGTCTACACGTGGCTGCCAAGATACTAACCCTCCGTGCCATCGCTGCAGTCTGGGTTTCGCCACTGAGAACAGTCACAGGCCGAGCTGTCGGGCCCCAGAGCCCATGCCCAAATCCCCTTCACCACATTCTTGGTGCCTGGATGACACTGGTCCTCTTTCTGGAAAGCCAGAAATGGGCTGTCCTTTGAATGCACGAGAACATTTCCTGGCCTTTCCATTTGACTTTCCCAAACTGGGTGCAGCTCCTCCTCTGTTCCAGAAGGCCCCATCCAGCCTTCCACTGGATTCCTGACTCATTCCTGGGGCAAAGAAAAGTAAAGAGGCCTAATTGGGAGCAGTTTATGATAGGTGGGGATATCATTAAGGTACTTAAGAGGTTATTAACACCTTTTATGAACCTCATTGTTTAAAAGCCTGCCATGCTTAATCATTTTAACACCATTAAATCAGTATTAACAACAACTCCACGACTTGTGCTCCGAAATGTCACCATTTGATAACACTCATAAAATGCAATGTCTTGGAAAATCTGGGCAGAATAGGTGAGGTCTCGGCTCCCATGTGAAGGTGTGTCCTGAGCTTGGGAGGTCCTAAATTAAAAGAGGGTGACTGTCCTACCCCAGGGCTCAGAATCTGCCCCTCCCAGCCTCTCACCTATTATCTAGAGCAGTTCTTGCGCTGTGACCTCCCTGGCAGATCACAATGAGCCCCACTTGGAAGAACACCCCTAAGAGGTAGGGGAGGGGTGTTGAGAGGGCTCTTGATCCAAATTATGTTAAGCGAGCCATGTTTGATCTTTTTCATGCTTATCAAACAATAAAGTCAAAAACAAACATGTGTTTGCCTTTCTCCCTCATAGCATGGACTCAAAGAGGTCTGGGTTCAAATCCCAGCTTTGCTACTCGAAAGCTGTGAGATGTTGGGCAAGTGACTTTGCCTCTCTGTGCCTTCATCTTCTCACTTGTAGAAAGGGCATCAGTCTTGTAAAATTGAGAGAATCTGTGCCTTCAGGATAGTGTCTGGGATCTAGGGTATGTTACCTGTTAAATTCCAGAGGTAGCATGATTAGCAGATTGGGGTGTATCATTTCAGACGTTTGATCACCTACAAGATAAGTATGTGCTTCTGTGATTTTATTGCCTTTCATTGTTCTTTACAAAACTGGAGCCAACCTATTGGCATTCCTGTGCATCCCCTCTTCCTTTCTGGTCTTTCCGCACATAGCAGTTAGTCAAGGCGAACCTTCCACCTTGGTGTTTATTGATACTGCCCAAGAATAAGCAAAACTTTTCTGAAAAGGGTCAAAAGTAAATATTTTCAGCTTTCCGGCCATATGGTCTCTATTGCAGCTCTTCATCACTGTCATTGTAGCTTGAAAGCAGACCTAGACAATGTGTAAACGAATGGGTGTGCCTGGGTGCCAATAAAACTTTCCATATGAAAACAGGCTGTGGGCCAGACTTGGCCTAAGGGCCATGATTTGCCAGCTCTGCTCTAGCCCTGCCCTCATGGACAGCTCCTGGGTGTCCACCGTGACTTCTGCTGTCAACTACTCAGTCCCCACTAAGTGGGCATTTAGGTTGTTTCCCAGGTTTAACTTTTTAAACAATGGTTGTCAATCTCTGGCATGGTTTGGCTGTGTCCCCACCCAAATCTTATCTTGAATTGCAGCTCTTACAAGTCCCAGATGTGGTGGGAGGAGCCCAGTAGGAGGTAATTGAATCATGGGGCAGGCCTTTCCCATGCTTTTCTCATGATATGAATAAGTATCATGAGATCTGATGGTTTTATAAAGTTTCCCTGCACAATCTCTCTTCTCTTGTCTGCTACCATGTAAGATGTGCCTTTCACCTTCCACCATGATTGTGAGGCCTCCCCAGCCATGTGGAACTGTGAGTCCATTTAACCTCTTTCTTTTGTAAATTGCCCAGTCTCAGGTATGTCTTTATCAGCAGTGTGAAAACGGATGAATATTATCTCTTACTCACATCTCTGGGCACCTGTGCCAGGGAGACACATTTCTCCCATGAGGCTTGCTACGTAATGGAGGAGGTGCCCCTGAGTGTTTTCTAGTCGGGTTTTAAATGCACAAATCATAAGCTTCTGCAAAGCAGCTTCTGAGAGGGACATCAAGGGATCAATTGCTCCTACTCTTGTCTTTTTTGGGACAAAGGCAAGGACCTTTCTAGAAACGTGGCCTCGCCTAGGCTATTGTCAGAGATGCAGGAGTGTGAGGAAATAGGAACCATGTTTCATGAGTGGAACCTCAGCCTTGGGCTGATAGACACAGGCCCTCTCCGGGAGCTCTCACTCACATAACTCTAACAGGCTGTGGCAATCCTGCGAGGTAGGGACTGGCATCCTGTGCATTGTTAGATAAAGGGACAGAGGTTATTAGATAAAAAGACAGGTGACCTCAGAACACACTAGATCATGGCCCTTGGGTGGATCTCACTTACATAGTCATATCTCCATAGGATTTATTTTACTTTATATTTTAAGTGGTTACCAAAATTTAAACATAAGGACATTTCACACAAAAGTCAGCATTTCAGCTTCTCTTGAATATTCAGAGGCCGGTGGGCATGACTCACATGCCTCATGAAGGGCCCGGGCTCAGGCGTCTGACCACCTGCATCGAAAGCACTGCTCTGTGCTCACCAGCCCCGTGGACTTGGCAAACCACGTATCTCTCTGTGCCTCAGTTTCCCCTGCAGTCAAGTGGGTTGCCAAGAGCACAACTTTCCTCCTTCCTCCAGCTGCCCCAGAACGGGTCTCCTTCCCATTTCTCAAAGTCACCAAGGTCTCGCCCACCCCCAGGGCCCTTGCACGTGCCAGAATGCTTCCCACACCCAGCTCCTCTCCAGAGGTAACTCCTCGTTTCATCTTCCTGGTCTCAGCTCAGGGGTCTTGCCCTCAGGAAGGCTCTTGCAGACCTGCCAATCCCTCCTTCTACTCTGTTGCCCATATCCTTCCCAGCAGCACCGTGGGCTGCAGCTATCACACACGTGTTTGCTGCTTATTGCCCATCTCCTCTCCCACCCCTCCCTTCCCTCTCAGCCACTCAACATCTCATTCTTCTGTGAGGACGCAGAGCCGGAATTTGAATCCCATCCCTCTGACCCCAGCGATTCTTTCATCTCTATCTGTCCCCCAGCATCACAGTAGGGATGAAGGCTCTGGAGCCTCACAGCCAGGCTTTGGTCCCAGCTCTACCTCCTCCAAGCTGTGACATTGGCCTCTCTGTGTTTCATCTTCTTTGTCTGTAAATGGGATCATAGTGCCTAACTCAGGGGCTTGAATAAGGATGAGGTGAGTTAGCAAATGGTTCTGAACAGTGCCTTGTGCAGGGAAAACACACAATCCGCCAGCATGATGTTGTCCCAAGTCTCCGCTTTCCAGCAGGTACCAAGGTCTCAAGGCACCTTCCAAACTGGCCCTCTGGCTTCACCCAGGAGCCGGCTGGCACCAGTCCTGAGCCCTACGCACTTGCCAGCTCCTTGGCTCCTCCCAGCAGCTCCAAGAAGGACGTCCAATTGGTATTTCCATTTCAGAGGAAGAGACTGAGGCACCAGGAGGTTAAGCAACATGCCCCAGATAAAAACAGTTGTAAAAGCCAAGGTGCAGACCCCAGGCTCACCCCGAAGCCCTGGGCTCTAGAACCCACCCTTAGTTTCGTTACAACGACAGCCACCTGTGCACACCCTTTGAAGCAGCCATTCCACACTCAGGAATTGATCCCGAGGCAAGGATCAGGCAAGTACCCAGCAGGTAAGGTACAGGGGATCATTGTCCTCGGTAGCACTGTTTACACAGTCATGAAAATCCAGAACCAGCCTAAATGTCCATCCGCAGGGGACTGCTCAAATAACGTGGGCTGTATTCAAACTCAAATGCTCTGTTGCCGTGAAAGAAGATGATAAATCTATATTCATTAACATGGAAAGCTGTGATAGTTAAATGGAAAAAAAGCAATCCACTAAACAGCATTCGTAGTGTGATTCTATTTTTGCTTCAATATAAATTTAAATATATATATACACATATACATATATATATATATACCCATGTGTGCAAATATGCATAGAAATGAGACTGGAAGAAAATGCATCAAAATGTTAAAAGTAGTGTTTCTGGGCAGTAAGATTCTGGATCCTTTCCACTTTCTTTCTCCTTATACTTTTCTGTTTTGTCTATTTTTTGCCATGAGCATGTATGGCTTTTATAATTGGGGGCGGGTAGAGATGTCAAAAACAATTTAGCTATTTTCATTTTGAAAAATGTGCAACTTGCTTTTTGTACTTCAAGATAAATCATGGGCACCTCTCTAGATCCACAGATAGAAACGAAACCTTTTTGATTACTGCTGCACAATATTCTGGAGCTTGGAGATATTGCTGTTTATTCCACCATCTCCCTAGTCATGGATCACCAAGCTGGGCAAGGCTGGATCAGAACGGTTTTGGGGATGGTTTGCCCATTTATTGAGACAAGGGGATACTTTATAGGTAAGCAGGGAGTAAGCAGGGAGAGAGAAGATGGGTGGACAGTAAACCTGGTCCAGTAGGAAGCTACTTATTCAGTGGCAGTCTTCACCCCAGGAACCTGTGTTTTAACAAGCCCTCCAGCTGATTCCAAGGCACACCCAGGCTTGAGAGCCACTGACTTTGATAGCTGCTTGACTACTGTCTCTTCCATTACAACAGTTCTCTTACCCAGGTGCACATTCAAATCACTTGGTATATTCACTATTCCCCAGACTTAGCAGCTTCAACCAGTGAGCATTTGTTATCTTGCTGTTTCTGTGGGTCAGGAAATTTGGAGGGGCTTGGTTGGGTGGAACTGGCTCGGAATCTCCCCTGTCATCGCAGTCAAGATGGCAGCCAGGGCTGTGGCCACTGAAGGCCTGATCGGATGGAGGATCTGCTTCCAAGAGGACCCACTTGTGTGGCTGTTGGCTGAAGGCCTCAGCTGCTCACTGGATGTTGGTGTGTTCCTGGCCTTCGTTCCTTGCCTCTCCGTAGACTACTTGAGTGCTCTTGCAAGATGTCATCTTGTTCCCTCAGAGCAAGTGATCCAAGAGAGAGCAAGATAGAAGTCCCAGTGACTTTTATGACTTAAGTCTCAGAACACACACCATCACTTCCACCATATTCTACTCTTCAGAAGTGAGCACAAAGTCCAGCTCACACTCAGAGGGGTGGCGGTGGGGGATTCAGCTTTACCTCTTAAAGGGAGGAGTATCAAAGAACCTATGGATTTAGTTCAAGACCATCACTGTTGGGGTAGCCTAATAAATATCAACACCTCCAATTGCACTGTAACTTCCATGGACCAGCAGCATCAGGGAGTTGCTCAGAAATGCAGAACCTCAGGCCCCGCCCTACACCTGCTGAATCCACACCTGATTTTGAGCGAGATGCCCCCAGTGGTTCACGAGCTCACTGAAGCTGGAAAATGGCTACTCCAGACGGATGAAGGGCACCTATGAGGCAGGCCTGGACCTCAGTATCTCAGAGTCCCACAGGTCAATTCCACTGATCAGCCACCACCAGACTTAGCCCTCGACACCTGGTGTTTACTGCTGTGTCCTTGTGCGGAGGGAGGGCCTGGCACACAGGAAGCGCTTGGCATGTAGTTACTTTTACTGCCCACCTTTACCAACACCAAAAATAAAACCAACTTTGAAATGTGTTTATTTCTGTTGTGAAGAAAACTTACCCAGCACATTGTCTGCCAGTGTTTCAACTTCTCATTGGCTTCGCCTGCTGCTGGGGTCTAATGACAACCATGAAACTCACCAATGGCGAGACCCTGGGAAGTGCCCAGGGCAGAACTTGTGGGGCTCTTGTGCCTTCTGAGTGCTCCCGGTCCCTTAGCTGAGCGTTCTTCCTGAATTGTCACAATTGACAAGCCATCTTAGGAGACAGGCACCGTTGCTCTCTCCAGCTTCCAGATGGGAAAACAGAGACGCAGAAGCAAAACCTGCCCAAGTGGGACAGAGAGGTCCGGCTCAGAAGCCCATGCTCTTAAAGAGGACTTGAAGGATGGAGAGATAACATTTGGTGTCCACTCAGAAAAGGAAATGATATCCTTGGCATGAGTAACTGCATGGGTGAAAATGCAGTGTTGGGGAAAAAACCTGTGTAGGACAGACTTTGAGGTGTCCCTATGATCCCTAGCTCCTGGTGGCCATACTCATGTAATCCCCACCCCTGAACTGTGGGTGGGATTTGTGGCTTGCTGCAAATCTCCAGAACACAGCAAAGCTGATGGGTGTCACTCTTGTGATGATGGCATGTCATGAGACCCCCATCCGCCAGCACTCACTCTGCAATTTTACTCTCCTTATTAGCTCAGAAAAAGAAAACTGCCATGAGTCCTCCAGCCACGAAGGAATAAATTCTGCCATCAGCCTGCAGGAGCTTAGAAGCTGATTCCTTTCCAGTCCCACATCTTGATTTCAGATAAGACCACTGCCCCAGTCAATACCTTGATTTCAGCCTGGGGAGCGCCTGAAGCAGAGAGCTCAGCCACGCCACCCCCAGACTCCTGACCCACGGAAGCTGCAGAATAATCTACGTGTGTTTTTCTAAGCTGCCGAGTTTATGATAATTTGTTACAGGGCAATAGATAACTAATTCCAACTCATTCGTTTGTTCCTCCAACTCAGCTCCACCAGATACAAATGCACCAGATTTAGCAAATAAAAATACAGGATGCCTAGTTAAGTTTGTATGTTAGTTAAGCAGTGAATCATTTTTAGTGTAAGTATGTCCCATATAATATTTGGCACATATTTATGCTAATAAATTATTCATTGTGTATTAGCAATTCAAATTTAACTCCATGTCCTGTATTTTATCTGGCCGCCCTATGTTGGACCTTATGGAAAAAATGTTCTTAGAGGCCAGAAGGCTGAGCATATCCCAGCTTTCTGCTGAAAAGGTCTTGGGCAGCAAACCCAGGGGGCTCCCAGGAAACAACTTTCCAGGATCAAGTTGGTAAAGACACAGCCAATTCCCAAGTGGTTCTTTTGTAACCCCAAATGTTCAGTACCACATTGCTGTCTCTAAATCGAAGCTTTCCAACATCTCAGGTCTCCTGAACCAGAACATACCCCAAATCCTCCAAGACTTCCAGCAGAGAACAGTGGAAGACTGGACCCACTTCTCCTGGATGCCCTCCCATCTAATGGGAACAAGCCCAGTCCTTTGGAAGAGCTTGGTCGAGGGGCTGTGACTCTGAAGTTCTTGGTACCCCATTATAAAGATAAGTAAGACACAGTCTTATCCCTCAAGGGGATTATGGCCCAGCAGGGAACACAGAGGCAAATGATAGGAAAAAAGGAAGGAAAATAAGGAAGGAAGAAAGCATGGAGGGAGGAAGGGAAGGAAGGAGAGAAGGAAGAGGAGGGATTAGACAGAAATGACGCCATCTGCTCAGCACCATGTTAAGATGAAGTACAAGAGTTTGTGGGAGGAGCACAGATACCCAGCCTGGAAGATAGGCAGAGGCTTCCTGGAGGAAGGGATGGGTAAACTGAGGCCTTCAGGAAGAGAAGGACTTATCTAGGTTATTTATGAGGCAATATTCCATGCAGCAGGGCAACGTTCATAAAAGCTTAGAGAAGAGAAAGGGAGAAACAAGAGACAAAGGGACATCTGCGCCAGACACTGTTAAGTGCTGCCCATGTGGGTCAGTGTGGCCAGAGGGCTGAGAGCAAGGGCATTTCAGCAGGATCCGAAATCACCCGCATACCAGGGCTCAGAGCCCATAGCCTGTGTGAGGGTTGCTGGAAAGGGGCTTGTTCCAAGAGCAACAGGAAAACACTGTTGGATGGCTTTTGGTGCAGATGGGGCCTGTCCTGCAGTTCTGAACAGTTTAAGTAGAACACATGGGAATGGACAACTGGGAGAAGGGGAGAGGGATCAGTGCAGGTGCTTGGGTTTCTGCCGAGAGCGAGTAACACCAGAGAGGAGCTGCTGTCGGGAGGAAGACACTGTGTTTGAGGTGCCCATAGGATTTTCAAACAAATGTGGCCAAGAGGGAGTTGCAACTGTGGGTCTGGAGCTCCAGGGTCGGTTTGGGCTGGAGAACAGTTTGGAGGAGTCATCAACCCACAGACATGCCAAGGCTATGGGACACCTTGCCTACCAGCATCCATGTCTCTTCCAGTAAAAGCACCTCGACTTTCTTGGGATCCCACCCCACCCCATCAACATGCTCAGTCCATGTGGTCCAGGTGGGTCTGACCGTTTATCCCGCTTCGGCGGCAGGGCGTGACCTAAGCTTGGCCAATCAGGGTGCTCCATCCCCACAGCCAAGTGATTGGTTCAGGGATGAGCATGTGACACAAGCCAGGCCAATGAACACCAGCCCTGGGATTTTTGCTGTAATTATTACAAAGAAAGAGGCTTTGTCTGTGTGTCCCTAGGGAGATGGTGTGTGGGGGTGTGTGGGTGTCAGGAAGATGGGCCTGTTTGTTTCCTGCAGGAGGACAGAGCCTCACATGGCCATGGCTAACACAGCTCTCCCCTCGTCCTCCCATGGTGTTCTCAGAACGTGACCTGCAGTTCCAAACAGTTTAAGAAGTAGAATGAATGAGAATAGACAACCAAAAATATTCTCTGGGAGGAGGGGAGAGGGGATCAGTGCTAGTGCTTGGGGTTCACTGCAGTATATATACCGCCCAGGCTGTATATATACTCATTCCTCCTAGATCAGGATGTCCCATGATGCTGGAACTCAACAATCCCAGTGTCACCCTGGGTGTGAAACCCGAGGGAGAGTGCTTTCAAGGTCTCTCAGCTGTGGTGCAAGGTGGGGCATGGACAGGTGAAACGCCTTCCACCCTGGGCAGCTTTCCTGAGCTGTGAGCAGGTGATTTGCCAGGTCCTAGGTTTCTGCCTGTTCTTGCTTCCTGTCTGTGAGTGATGTCTGTTCTGCCTGACTTCTTGTATGAGTGTTCTGTCTCACCAGGCTCAACCCGGTGGTAAAGAACCTTTGCATTTATTTTCCGCTGCTCAAGAATACCAGCTCTTTGAAGAAAAGGACTTTGGTTGTTTCATTCCCTGCTCGATCTCCAGCTTCCAAAAGACTGCTCAGCAAATGGTAGGTGCTCACCATTTGTCAGATAAATGAATAAACACTGAGATCAGGCTGTGAAGTCAGGGGAACCTAGGCTGGATTCTGCCCCCCACCCTCCTTCCAGCCACGTGAACTTGGGTGACCAAGTGATACGGTTTGACTGTGTCCCCACCCAAATCTCATCTTGAATTGTAGCTCCCATAATTCCCACGTATTGTGGGAAGGACCCACCAGGAGATGATTGAATCACGGGGATGGTTTTCCACATACGGCTCTCGTGGTAGTGAATAAGACTTATGAGATCTGATGGTTTTATAAGGGGAAACCCCTTTCACTTTGTTCATTTTCTCTCTTGACACTGCCATCCAAGAAGTGCCTTTTGCCTTCAGCCATGATTGTGAGGCTTCCCCAGCCACGGGGCCCTGGGAGTCCATAAATTTCTTTTTCCTTATAAATTACCCAGTCTCAGGAATGTCGTTATCAGCAGCATGAACATGGACTAATACACAAAGTTAATGGCACTTCGACTTTGTTTTTGCTTCTGGCTATGGGGCAATATGGGTACCGACCTACAGGCTACTCACTGGGTAACGCAGGAGCCTGACAGGGAGGGGAGGAAATCTGGTGTTTGGTTGAGTGGGAGGGGGTTGGCAGGCGTGGGAGGGGGTTGAGTGGGCTGAGGAGGGTGCCCTCAGCCTCCCCATCCTTGTCTGATGAAAAGCTCCCTTCCTGCAGGACTGCCAAGGAGAAGGGGAAGCACATGGGGCTTTACCTGGGACCTTGAAAAGTCCATTTTAGGAGTGTTAGGTGGTGCTTTAAGAGGCTGTGCTTGGGCCAGGCGTTGGTGGCTCATGCCTGTAATCCCAGCACTTTGGGAGGCCAAGGTGGGCAGATCACAAGGTCAGGAGTTCGAGACCAGCCTGGCCAATATGGTGAAACCCCCTCACTACTAAAATACAAAAATTAGCTGGGCGTGGTGGCACGCGCCTCTGGTTCCAGCTACTCGGGAGGCTGAGGCATAAGAATCACCTGAACCCAGGAGGCGGAGTTTGCAGTGAGCTTGCCACTGCACTCCAGCCTGGGCGACAGAGCAAGACTCTGCCAAAAACTAAAAAAAAAGAAGCCTGAGCTTGTCATGGGCAGACCGAGGGTACCTCCCTCAGAGGAGCTTTCCTCATGCGTAAGTCAATCACAGACCCTGTTCTGGGGTGACATCCCAAAGCGCGTGACTGGCTGGGCTGAAAGGGATGAGGTCACCTTTCCTGTGAACAGAAGCACAGCTACAAGGAGACAAAGCCCTGCTCACAAGGCAGCCCAAGACCCTCAAGCCCTCTGGAGCCCCCCTGCCTGGGCATGAACCCTGGTTTTGCCACTTAAAAGCTGTGTGACCTCAAACAAGTCACTTCTCCTGTTTATGCTGTGGTTCCTTCACCTGCAGAGTCATGCCTGGTACTAGCACTAACTGCAGAGGCTTGCTATGAGATTGGCCCAGGAAGCCTGAATAGAGAGCCCAGCACCGCGGGAGACCCTAGGCGGGCAACAAATGTGGGCCCAGCACCTTCCATGAGTCAGGCAGCACCTAGGAGCCAGAGCCACAGCGGAAAACCAAGCAGCCAAGGCCCCTAGGCCAGGACGGATGGGGGTAGGGAGGGAGTAGGGTGAGGGATGTAGAAACGTTTGAATAGGTAAGTGAACAAGGTCATGCTGAACGATGCAGTGGCAGATAAGTGGAAAATGTGAACACAGAGAGACCAGGTATGCAAAAGCCAGGGCCATCTGCCAACGCTGAAGGGAAAGAAGGCTTGTTCCTTGAGATGGAGAAGTGGGGAGCCCGTGCATATCCAGAGAAGGACGAGAGGGTTATGTCCACGTCCTAATCTGCAGAACCTGTGAATATGCAACCTTACAAAGCAAACAGACTGGGCAGATGCAACGAAGCTAAGGACCTGTAGGTAGGAGATTATCCTGGACTGTCCAGGGCTCCAGTGCAATCACAGGGGTCCTTATAAGAGAGCTGAAGGAGAGCCACAGTGAGAGAGGAGATTGGAGGTCGGAAGCCACAGAGGAAGGGGCCTGCAGCCAAGGAATGCCAGTGATCTCTAGAGCCTGAAAAAGAGCAAGGACACAGAAGTTCCCCTAGGGCTCCACAAAGGTATGGGTCCTGCTGCCTGTTACAGACTTCTGAGTTCCTGAACTTAAGATAACAGTTACATGTTGCTTTAAACCATGGAGTTCATGGCAATCTGTCACAGCAGCCGGAAGAAACTCATCCGGACAGTTAAGGGTGGAATGAGGAAAGGCCTCCCGGGCTTCAGACCCAGAAGAACACAGGGCAACAACGTAACCCGAACGGCCATTTTGAATGCTCACTCTGGCTTCCATGTGGAGAGTGGATTAGGGAGGGGTAAACAGGGACCTGTTCAAAGGCTGTTGAAGTCACCAGGTGCAAATGGCAGCGTCTGGGGTGAAGACAGCGGTGGACAGCTAGAGAGCGAATGGTCTTACAAGGAATTTAAGAGGAAGAATATCTAGTAAAGCTGACCCTATGCACGCCCTAGGCCCTGGCAACCCCACTCCTGGGCACAGCCCAACAGAAATGAAAGCACGTGCATAGGAGCATTATGTCAAATGGCTAACTGCTGGAGACAGCCCAAATGTCCTCCAACAGGGGACCAGAGAAACAAACTTTGGTGTATTTACACAGTGGACTATTACTCGGCTGTAAAAAGGAACACAGTATCGGTGCACATAACACCGAGAATGAATCGCACAGCCATAATGTAGAGGGGAGGAAGCCAGGCACAGAAGAAGAACGTATTGTGTGATCTATTCAGATGAAGTTCAAGAACCATCAGTTTGATCTACGTGTCAGAAGCCAGAGTGGAATGGAAGGCAGGGACAGGGAGGGGCTCAGGAGGGTTCTGGGGTCTGCCTGTGTTTTGTTTCTTAATCTGGGTGCTATAGTTACATGGATGAGAGTTTGCACTTCATGAAAATTCACTCAACTGGTCACATGCCATTTTTTTCAGTACATATAATTTAATACACTCGTATCATTAGTCAAGATTAAATCAGTGTGCTTGCAGTATCTGCCACCTTAAATATTTGTCTTTTCTTTATGCTAGAAACATTTGAATTATTCTCTTCAGTTGTTTTGAAATAAAATATATAATATATTATATAATATTGAACTCCAGTGCCCTTCTGATCCCTCTAACACTAGATCTTATTTCTTCTATCAAACTGTATCACGAATGTTTTATCCACTTTGCCGTGTGCATGTCATACTTCAATACATAATTGCATTGTAAAACAGAGGTAGATTTATCAACAAATGAACGGATAAACAAACCGGGGTATATCCATGCCACAGAATACTACTCAGAAATAAAAAGCTATGAACTGCTGATACACACAACAACGTGCCCACATCTCAAAATAATTATGTGAAGGAAAGAAGCCAGACCCAAAAAAGTACATACTGTATGATTCCATTTATATATAAAACTCGAGGAAATACAAAGTCATTTATAGTGACTGAGAAGATCAGTGTTTGCTTGGGGGAGAGGGGGCGGGAGAGAGGGAGCTCACCGGGAGTGACAGAGATATTCAGCATGTGGACCGTGTTGAGGGGTTCACAGTGCAGACGTCGATCAAAAGTTACCAAATGGTACAGTTGATCGTATGCCAACAGTGCCTCAATAGAGTTATTTTTAAAACAGAGGTAGAACTCCAAGATTTGCCAATGGATGGGATGGGGGGGTACGGGGAAGGAGGGAGGCATCAGAAGGACCCAGGAACTGGGGAGCTTGGGGAGGCAGGGCCTGGACCTGTGTTTGGGCACCACTGTTCCCAGTTCTTAGCACAGGACTAGGCACAAGGAATTCTGTGCAGTGGATGCTGGTTCCCTGATAGTTTGGCTGTATGTCCCCAGCCATGTCTCATGTTGAATTGTGATCCGAGTGTTGGAGGTGGAACCCAGTGGGAGGTGACTGGGTCATGTGGGTGGCTTTCCCCCTTGTTCTCCTGAGAGTGAGTTCTCACAGAGCTGCTTGTTTGAAAGTGTGTAGCACTTCCCCCTTCACACCTGCTCTCCCTCCTGCTGCCATGTGAGGAAGGAGCCTGCTTCCCCTTTGCCCTTCCACCATGATTGTAAGTTTCCTGAGGCCTCCCCAACTATGCGTCCTGTACAGCCTGCAGAACATGAGTCAATTAAACCTCTTTTCTTCATAAATTACCAAGTCTCAGGTAGTTCTTTACAGCAACATGAAAACAGACTAAAATGCTCCCCGTGAGAAAGGGTTTCTTTCTAGACGGGTACTTAGATGGCAGAGCCTATCTTCTGCTGCCCATTCGTAGGGGGGTGTCTGTGTTTCCTTAGTCAAGTCACCCATGGGAGATCCAAGCCAAAGAGCAGAAAAAAGTAGGGAGAAGGACAGGGAGGCTGAAAGAGGCTCAGGTGCGCCACTGAGGCCCCCACAGCGTCCTGGTCTTCACTGAGCACATCACGTGCCTCTCCTCCCGTCTCAGCTGTGTTAGGGCCAGGACATTCTGACAAGGTCAGAACTAATATCATACCCATTGTACAGGTGAGGAAATGGAGGCATTGTAGTGAAAAACCACCGGGTTCTTCACTACAGTGAAGTGGAACCCATTAGCGCAGTGGTTCCCAACTGCGAGCAATGTTGCCCCCTTGTTAGGATTGGCAGATTTAGCAAATAAAATATGGGACATCAGTTAAACTTGAATTTCAATAACCATTGAATTTTTTTTTTAGTATAAGCATGTCCCAAATATTGCATAGGACATTCTTATGCTATACTTATATGTATGTTTGGGACATACTTATACTAAAAAATAATTCCCTGTCGATCTGAAATTCAGATTTAACTGGGTGTCCTGTATCTTATCAGGCAACTCAAACCCCAGCAGACATGTGGTGATGCCTGGAGGCGCTTTTGGTTGTCATAACAGGGGGTGAGGGGTAAGGGATGGGGGATGGGGGAGGCTGCCACCAGGACCAAGGAGGTAGCTGCCAGGGACGCTACTGCAGGTCTGATTTCGGGCAGCCCCCAGGACAGTGTTCCCTGACTCCGAATGCCAACAGTGCCAACACTGAGAAGCCATGACCCTGAGCTAGACCTCAGGCTTGACGTATGGGATGTGTCACTGAACGGAAAAAGACACAGGAGGGGGAGGCCTGGGCAGATCTGGCCTCACCCGAAAGCCACGGGAGGCTCACCAATGACAGGAACAGCGAGCGGGTGCACATGAGAACAGGCACATGGTCCAATGCCCTGCACGCGTGTGCCTGACGCTTGCATTTGTCAAGAAAGTGTGTAAAATGATACACAGGCATCTAAAAATAAATAAATAACGAGAGAGGCCCAAATTAGCTGTCTGATGGTTTTAGCATGGAGATGTGGTACAGCCTGCTCCAAGCATCCTGGTTTCCTAGGATACGTTGGCCATGCATTAGCCGTCTCAGGCCAAAAATAAAAGATTTGTGAGAAAGAAGCCACAGGACGGTGCCGCTGCCACTGCTGCGGTGCTCGTCACTTAAAAAAACAGATGCCCCAGCCTCCCAGGAGAGAGACGGGCTTAATCCCTCCTCCTCCCGTCGGCAGCAGAGCGCTGGACTCAGAGAGTGGACTCTGGAGCCTGATGGGTCTAACTTCAAACCGTGGCCTGGTAGTAACCAGGCAGCTGTGGGCATGTGATTTAACCTCCTCAGCCTCAGAAAAGTTCTTCTGCAAAAGGAAAGACACTCCCCCCCATCATAGGGTGGCACAGAGTTGTTGGGCACAGAGGGAACATTCAATACCTGGGAGCTGCCTGTAACACCACCAGAATAGATGGGCATGACGGCCAGCGCCCAGAACATGATATTGGGTGGCAAAAAACATGCAGAGATGCCGCTGGCCAGCAGGGGAGGTGCAGCCCAGCGCCTACACCTTCTTGAGCCCACCTGCCGGGAGCAGAGGGAGACAGAGGACCTGAGACAGGCCATGCTGGCTTACCTATGTCCCTGTGTTTGTTCCTGCCTGACCCCACGAGCCTGAGAGTCTGCAAGTTCGGGCTCAGGGATCTCTGGAAGGAGCCTGGTACTGCCTCCCTACGATGCTCCAATGCCCTATTCATGCTTGGGAGGTCCGGACAACTGAAAAGAGTAGTCCTAATTAACAGCCAGCACTTAGGGAGTGTTCTTAGCCCGGGCTGCCCATGAGAATATTCTGGGAGCTCTTAACACCCTCCTGTCCCAGCTGCACTCTTGATCAATGAAGTTAGAATCTCTGAGGCAGAGGCCTGTGCATCGGGACTTTTAAAGCTCTCAGGTGATTCCAATGCACAGCCTAGGTTGAGACCAATTGGTCTAGATAAGGGGTTGGCAAACATTTTCTACTTTTTTTAGAGACAAGGACTTGCTCTGTCACCCAGGCTGGAGTGCAGTACTGTAACCACAGCTCACCGTGGCCTCAAACTCCCGAACTTAAGCAGTCCTCCCACCTCAGCCTCCCAAGTAGTTGGGACTACAGGTGTGTACCGCCACACCTGGTTATTTATTTTATTTTTTTTGTAGAGACGGAGTCTTGCTTTGTTGCCCAGGCTGGTCTTGAACTTACAGCTTCAAGCGATCCTCCTATCTCGGCTTCCCAAAGCTCTGGGATTACAGGTGTGAGCCACTGTGCCCAGCCACAGACTTTTTCTTAAAGGGCCAGAGAGTAAATATCTTAGGCTGTGTGGGCTGAAAGGTCTCTGTCACAACTAGTCACCTTTGGCCTTGTAGCTCAAAAGCCACCATAGACAATACGTGAACAAATGAGCCTGTTTGCATTCCCCAGAAACATTTATTCATGTGCACAGGACCTCCAATTGCATATGGTTTTCAGGTACCGCAGAATATTCTTCTTTTGTCTTTTTCCAACCATTTAAAAATGTAAAGGCCACTCACAGCTGGTGGGTAGTACAAAGACAGGCACCAGGCTGTGTGTGGCCACCCTTGAGAACCACATTCAATTTTTGACTCGTTATGTTAATTAAGCATCTACTATGCACCAGGCACAGTGCATAGCGCTGTGTATCCTGGGGACACAGCCAGAAGCATACCAAAATCTCTTGACTTACAAAGCACGTGCATGCACTGTTGGAACTGTATTATTTCACCTCTCGACACCAGCAATTCTGTCATTTGCCTTTCCCAGAAGTTCCTGGCAGCTGCAACCCAAGACTGAACCCAGAGGAGAACTCGGATTCTGGAATTTGCTGCCTGAAGCTCCCCTCGCCTTCCAGGACGGTCCCTTCTCTCCCCACTGACCGTCTGCCCAACCCTGTGCGCAGGTGCCAGGAAGACACTCACAGGGCCTAGGGGTTTGTCTCCTTCCTACAGAGGACGGGAAGCAGAGCTGAGCAGCTGCTTAGTGTCTTGCACTGCTCCGAAGGCTTTCCTCCATGACAATGTTTTTATGTTTCCACCTATTTTACAGAGAAGCCTACTGAGCCCAGAGAAGTAAAGTGATTTGCCCAAGGACCTCAGCTAAGGGGGTCCTGGCTTTCAGGAAACCAGTCCCACTGAGGCAGCTGAGATGATTACGTTTCAGGAGTGAAGCTGTGATCAGACCCAGGGATCCTCCAAGCAAACACCCCCCACCCCGACCTTGGCGGGACTTGCCACTTCAACCTTTGAAAGCCACCAGACCACTTCACCCAGCCTGGGGGTCTTTTCCTCTGAGCCAGTCCCAGGGTTCCCTTATATCCATACTTACTTTGAGTACGGGACATTCCACTGACAAACCGTGCGTGCACAGCAACATTTTCTTTGGCTTTTGTTGTTGTTACCAGAAATCAAAGTCCTCTGCTGCTTCATTTATCACTGTAGTCTTCCACCACGCAGGCTTTTTTTTTTTTTTTTTACAACGAAACCTACTTGCCTCTCCCCCTTCATTTCTCTTGTCTGGGTTGATTTTGACATTTCTAAACCTGCCCTCAGGCATGGGAGACCCTGGGGTTGCACTAAGGGCAAAACCTGTGTCTACTGTGTGCCAGGAAATGGGATTGGAATTGTGGCTTCATCCTTCATCTCAGTGATGTGCCGGGGCGGGTTCTTGTAATGCCCTGCTTTCCTGGTAAGGCTAAGAAAGGTGAAATCACCCACCTTTAGTTTGTGGAGCTGATTAGGTGGCAGAGCTTGTGATCACCAAGACCTGGGCTCATGTTCTAGGTACCTGGATGCTGTGACCTTAGAAGTGGCTCCCATGTGTCCAGAATTCACCAGCTGGACTGACTTTTCAGAAGGGGATGGGCAAGAGACCACCATAGGTTAGTAATCATAACATTTTAACGTTGCTTTCTGCAATCAGTATCATTTCAGAGGAGGATCTCTAACATCAACGTAACAAAAATAATACTTCTTTTTGCAAAAAGTTCACAACATCTTCCGATCGGCCTAATTTCACAGCTGCCTGATGGGAACATCATCCCAGACCAGAAGTGGTCCTCAGAGCTGAGCCAGGAAGTCACCAGGCAAATTGGCTCCTTTGAATCTCAGAGCTCTCCTCTGCAAAATGTGGTAAAATTAATGGCTGCTAGAGTTGTTCAGTGACTGAGTCAACAGATATGCAAGTAACACCTCCCAAGCACCCGCGACACGCCGGCTGTGGGAAGTTGCTGGGAGCGTGGAATGAAGTACGTGAAGCTCTTTATCCAGGGCCCGGCTCCGGGCCAGGCTCCTAAGCGGCTGCTCCCACGGCCAGGCTATTAGTGTCCCTGGGATTGCTACTGTGGGCACTGCTGGTGTTGCTCCCATCAATTCTCCTCCCACCCCGGGTGTATCTTCCAGGAAACTCCCAAATCTGAGTTCTTCCATTAATGGATAGGAGCTTCCGTTTCAAACTCCAACAGCCTGAATTCGAATCCTGACTTCACCAAGTGAGCAAGTGACTGTCCACCACGGTGGCTCACAACTATAATCCCAGCACTTTTGGAGGCTGAGGCGGGAGGATCACTTGAGGTCAGGAGTTCAAGACCAGCATGGCCAACGTGGCAAAGCCCTGTCTCTACTAAAAATATAAAAATTAGCCGGGTATGGTGGCACACACCTATAGTCCCAGCTACTCGGGAGGCTGAGGTTAGAGAATTGCTTGAACCTGGGAGGCAGAGGTTGCAGTGAGCAGAGATGATACCACTGCACTCCAGCCTGGGCAACGGAGCCAGACTCTGTCTCAAAAAAAAAAAAAAAAAAGAAAGAAAAGAAAAAGTGAGCCAGTGGCCATCTCTGGGCATCCACTTCTGTGACTGTGAAAAGGGACAGTGGTGAGACCTCCCTCATAGGGGTCTCATGAGAACTGTGTGACATAATTCAGGTGAAGGCCTGAGAGCAGTGCTCAGCGTATAGGAGGAACGCAAGATGAAGTCAGTATATATTATTATTTTGAGACAGGGTCTCACTTTGTTGCCTAGGCTGGAGTGTGGTAGTAAAAACACAGCTCACTGCAGCCTCCACCTCCTGGGCTCAAGCGATCCTCCTGCCTCAGCCTCCCAAGTAACTGGGACTACAGGTACATGCCAACATGGCCAACTAATTTTTGTATTTTGTGTAGAAACGGGGTTTCACCATGTTGCCCAGGCTGGTCTGGAACTGCTGGGCTCAAGCGATCAGCCCACCTCTGTCTCCCAAAGTGCTAGAATTATAGGCATGAGCCACCACGCCTGGCCTAATTCCTTATTATTGTCGTTGTGCTGAGATGCATCAGCCTATCAGACTGCAGACCTCAGTCTCTTCCCAGCTCCTGTGACAGTCTCCATGGATGCTGTCTGCCCTTCTCTCTCCCTCCTTCCCAAGTCCACTTGACCAAATGACTTCAAGACCCACAGAACAGAGTAACAGCCTGTCCTTGGCCATGAGCACAGGGGCGCTGGCTGGCCACAGGGGCTGATGCAGTGCTGTTTCTCCACTGGCCAACTGAGGCCTTCCCCGAAAGGAACCAGACCCTCCAGAAACAAAGGCAGCCCTATCCACCTGCCTTTATGGTACCTAAAAAGGTCCCCAAATATAAAACCAAGAAAGCAATTTGGCTGTTGGCTGCATCCCAAAATGCTGAAGCCTGGCTTCTAATGGGCGAGGCTGTTCCCTGCCGGAGAGGCACACACAGATCCCCAGACCTCGGACAGCGGTGTACCATCTCCCCACACTGGCTTCCCCCTCACTTTGAACCTGGGATGCCACCAAAAGGGGCCAAAGCAAAGAGACAGCTGCACAAGCTCAATCCAGGTTCTTACTGGTGACGCAAGGGAAAGAAATAGGGTGATGGGGTAGGACATAATGAGACAAGGGGAAGGCTTCCAGGAGGAGGTGACATTCAGGCTTGCTGGTGCCCTGCCTGACAGTACCATGCCAGGCTGGGGACCAGCAAGAGCAAAGTCCCTGGGGTGGGAGGCAATAGGCCAGGTGTAAGGCTGCAGCTAGGGGCACCGAGCAAGGGAACAGGAGGAAATGATGCTGGCCAGGGGGCGGGGCTGGTCAGCCATCCTGAGCGCCCTGAGCCAGGGGTGTGGACTCAGTGGGGAGGCCTCCACGGGTGGCAGCTGCCTCTGGTTCCCCCGGAGGCATGATGCTAAACAGAGGCCTTGCCCATCTCCCAGACTCGGCCTGAGCCAATCCTGATCTGTTCTCAGTGGACAGAGATCTTGGCCAGTGGTCAACAGGTTTGGAATTTCGAATTGCTTTGTTGAGCTTTGGGTGAGGAGAAAGAAATAAGTTTTACAATTCAGTCCAGAGTGGGCAGTTTTGTTTCTGTTTGTTTTTCTGACAACGTTTGCTGTCAGAGGGATAAGCAGAGTCAGGGGGACCCCAGAGTCAGTTCTTGCACCAGAACACATGCTCCCTGAGGTCAGTGATGTGTCTGCTTTGGTCATAACCAAATCATCAGGACTGAACATTGAATGAATGAATGAGTGAATGAATGAATAGTAGAATTCTGGAGGACGCTGTGGCCATATTGGCATTGTTTGAAGGAAACTTACATACTATTTCCTAGATTGCTGAAGCAATCAATGTGCGATTGATTCAACAACACCCTTCCTGAGACAGGGAGCCCCAAATGCACATTTCCACTGTAACGTGTGTCCCCATGTCAGAAACCAAAGAGTGGGACTCCTGCAGAGAGGGATGGTGTTGGGTTGCATAGTGTCCCCCAAATTTCACATCCACCTGGGACTTCAAAATGAGACTGTATTTCTAAATAGGGTCTTTTCAGATGTCGTGAGTTCCGAAGGGTCACAATGGATGGAGTGTACCCTAAATCCAGTGACTGGTATTCTTATGAGAAGGCCATGCACAGACAGAGGCAGAGACCCACCTGCCGCCCTCTATGATGTGCCCACAGGCCATACATCGCCAAAGGAGCCAGCAGCCACCAGGCCAGGAGAGAAACACTGGACAGATTCTCCCTGGAGTCCCAAGAGGGGCCGGCCCACTGGTGTCATGATTCTGGACTTCTGGCCTCCTGGACTGCAAGAGGATGAGCTGCTGTTGTTTTGTGTCCTCTGAAGGCAGGCACCAGGTATTTTCAGCTCACCTGCGCATTTCCCTCACCATTGCCCAAGTCAACATGGCCCAAATGTGCCACTGAGGGCAGAGAGTGTTGAAATGGGCACCACATACCCTAGACATTGGAAAAACAGATTTCCAAACCTTCTGCATGCATTTCCTGGGCTGCTATGGCACATTCCCAGAAACTGGTGGCTTCAAGTAGCGTTGATCCTCCCACAGTTCTAGAGGATGAAAGTTCCAAATCAGTTATTGTAGGACCAAAATTAAAGTGTCAGCAGGGCCAGGCTCCCTCCAGAGGCCCTACCAGGGTCCTACCTGCCTCTGCCAGCTCCTGATGGCTGCCTGTGCACCCGTGTCCCTTGGCTCACGGCTGTGCTACTCCAGGCTCTGCCTCCTCCAGGTCTCTGCCTCCAATCTCTGCCCCCCCCCCCGGGCCTGGCCTACCCGGGTCTCTGCCTCCTTCCTATCCCCTTCTCCACCTCAGCCTCTGTCTCTGCCTCCTCTCGCCTGGTCTCTGCCTCTCCCCAGCCTCTGCTTTTGTCTTCCCGTGACCTTCTCCTCTGTGCATGTCAAATCTCCCTCTGCCTCCCTCTCATTTTACAGATAAGGAAACTGAGGCTCAGCTGTAAAATGGTGTGATAACACCAACCTCTGAGGGTTGCTGAGAAGCTGACAGGGAGCTCCCCTGTAGCACCAGCCACAAAGCCCCCAGCACAGCGCCTCCCCGCAGTGAGCACGCCTTAGGGCTGGGGTTGTTACTGTTGAGTTTCTGAGATGCATTTTTTTTTTTTCATATTTTATCATTCAGGCAGGAGGCTGCAACCTACAATTGCTGCGTAAATTTAACATGGCCAAACACCTGCTCTGCTCCCTCCTCTCCTCCCAAAAGCCGTTTTTACATAGAGCATGTGGCGCTGTGAAGAGCAGATACCTTCCTGTTCCACGCTTTTGCTGGGAGAGGACATGAGTGAGACGCGGCGACTGGGAGGGGCTTGTCTAAGAGGAGGCCCCGGCTTTCTCTGCATCGGGGTCTGTCCTCTTACGGGTGCTCACCAGTCACTCAGATAAAGTCACAGGACCCATGCCTGTCAGATTTGCAAATGTCTCCAAGGGCAAGGGGCACCCAGGGGCTGAGGGTGAAGGCTGAGGGCTAAAAGCTTCACCAGTGGTCACTGAGAAGCAGCAAATTCAGGTCTTGACACTCAGGCCCCTTGGGTCAGCTGCAAAATCCAAGGGTGATACTGATCAGAATGGCTACATTAATAAGAGTGGCAAATCAAGTGCTGGGGAGGATGTGGAACACAGGAAGCCTCCGTCCACTGTGGATGGCAATGAATGGGCATTGATGCCACCACCTTGGAAGACCCATCAGGAGTATCTACTAAAGCTAAACACAAGCCCACCCTCTGCCAGCGTTCCCAATCCTGGCAAAGGACCCGAGAGAAAGGAGAACATGTGTGCAGAGAGCAAGCCAAGAGACAGTGTCCACAGCGGCCCCACCTGCAAGACCCAACAGCTAGAAACAACCCAAATGCCCATGACAAGAGAAGGGACAAATCCAGTGTCTGCACATAAAGGAAAGCTGCAGAGCCATGAAAAAGAACAAGCCAGCAAGTGTGATCCTAGCATGCCTGAATGAAGAAATCAGATCCTAGCTGGGCGCAGTGGCTCACGCCTGCATTCCCAGCACTTAGGGAGGCTGAGGTGGGTGGATCACAAGGTCAAGAGATCGAGACCATCCTGGCCAACATGGTGAAACCCCATCTCTACTAAAAATACAAAAATTAGCTGGACGTGGTGGTGTGTGCCTGTAGTCCTAGCTACTCAGGAGGCTGAGGCAGGAGAATTGCTTGAGCCTAGGAGGCGGAGGTTGCAGTGAGCCGAGATTGCGCCACAGCACTCCCGCCTGGCGCCTGGCAACAAAACAAGACTCTGTCTCAAAAAAAAAAAAAAAAAAAGAAATCAGATCCAAAAGAATACATACTGCAGGACTCTGTTTACAGAAAGTCAAGGCCAGGTACCTTGGTTCATGCCTATAATCCCAGCACTTTGGGAGGACATGGTGGGAGCTTGAACCCAGGAGTTCAAGACCAGCCTGGGTAACAGAGCAAGACCCTATCTCTATAAAACATTAAAAAACGAGTTGGGCATGGTGGCAGGCACCTGTAGTCCCAGCCACTTGAGAGGCTGGGGTGAGAAGATCACTTGAGCCCAGGGGAGATGGAGGCTGAAGTAAGCCATGATCACACGACGGCACTCCAGCCTGGGTGACAGAGTGAGACCCTGTCTCTAAAAATACGAAAATAAAAATAAATAATAGAAAGTCAAGAATAGACTAAACAAATCTACAGTCAAAGAAGTCAGAATGGTGGTTACCTCTGCGGCAGGGACAAGGTGGGTGGAAATCAGAAACTTTCTGGAGTGATGGGAATGGGCAGTGGTGACCCAGGTGTATTCAAGTCATCAAACGATCCACTTTGGATTTGTGAGCTTTGCTCTCAATATATGTGCTATCAACAAAAAAGAAAAAGCGCTACTCTGTCCCATGCATTCGAGCTACATCAATGCACTTACCCTCACCATAACCTGATGAAGAAGAAGTTATTATCTATATTTTGCAGAGGAGAAATTCCGAAATCTCTGCAGCTCCCTGGAGGGTGGCAGGCTGGGTCCTGTGAACCAGATTCCCACTGTGAGCTGCAGAGACAGAGGCCACACCTGCAGGTAGCCTTCCCTGGGTCCAGCAAGAAACTGTCCTTGCCCTGCTCAGCTCTAGAAAGACCCCATCTTGTGGTACCGGAGGATGCTGCCAGACCACGGACCACCAGTGAGAACAGGGCCAGCTTCAAGGGAGGTAACCCGCAGCCATGGCGCTCTGCCCTCACCCATCCTCAAATTCTTGCAGATTTTCTGAACACAGAGCCTGGGATTTTTAGTTTGCCCTCAGCTCCACAAATGATGTAACAGATCTTGAATGGGACATCATGATGTTCAGCATGGTCCTTAGTTACTGAAGGACTCTTCTATGGAAAGAGAAGCATGTTTATGCTGCTAGTAAGACGAATTACAGATGTTATAAAGCAGGCAGACCTCAGTCTGATGTATGGAAGGACTTCCTGCCTGTGACAGTGGCTCTAAATGAGCTGCCTCCAAAGAGAGTGTTACTCTGTGCCAAGCATTCAGCCCGCATCAATGCACTTACCCTTCACCATAACCTGATGAAGAAGGAGCTCTTATCCCCATTTTGCAGAGGAGAGAAACTGAGGCTCCACAGATTTCATTAGCTTGCCCCATGTCACTCAGCTAGTTAGCAGTGATGCTGGGACTTGAAACCAAGTTTGACTCACTCAGAGTTGGCATCCACCACCAGAGTCCCCAGAGCTTCAAGCTGCAGGCGGCACATCTGGGGCCCGTGGAGGGGCTTTCAGCCCTGGAGCTGCAGGGCTTCAGAGCTCAAGGTGGAGATTTCAGGATTTCAAACACAGACGGGAGGCAAAGCAAAGAACTCCAGGGCAATTACTGTGTGCCAGCCACAGAGCACCACCCCCCACCCCATCACAGGTTGCTGGCATGGGGACCGGGGACAAAGCTGCTCAGGGCATTCAGGAGCTGGCAGGACATGAGTAAAGCTGACGTGTGTAGCACTGGGGAGGGGTGGGGGCCAAGGCAATTCATGTTTAAAAATGTTCAAATACCATGCCGGCAAAACCAAAACCCCTCCTCCAGGCTGCGAACAGGTCACCATTAGTGGCTCCTGCTTTAGACTGCCAGCCCCATGAGTGCAGGGAGAGTGTGTCACGCCCAGCACTGCCCCCACCAGCCCAGCACAGGGCCACATGTCCCATAAACATAGTCTGTTTATGGGACATGTGGCCCCAAGGGCTGTCCGTCTCACCGCCCCTCTTCCTGCCCAATGCCACCCCACAGGGCTGGACCATGCCACAGGCGGCAGGACCCCAGTTCACCTGGCTCTCCTCACCCACTGGATTCCTATCTCCTCCCTTCTCTCCCAAATCCCAGCAGCACAGGCCTGACTTAGAACGTTCTTGGAAAAGAACGTCTGAGTACTAGAAAGGTATTAGGACAGCGCCTCGGTTAAGAACAAGGGCCCCGGGAGTCAACAGACCTGGATTTGAATCAAGCCCCTCCACCTCCTAGCCACGCGACCTTAGAAAAGTTACCTCGTCTCTCTCTGCCTTGGTTTCCACATCTGCAAAGTAGGAATAATAACAGTGCATAATTTGCTTTTTGTGAGTTACACGAGTTATAATTCTGTTAATATTAAATTGCATGTAATACATATGAAATGGCCAGAACACCACTTTACACATAATAGGCATTTCATCAGTGCTGTCTGTTGTTCTTTGCTGTTGCTGCTGTTGGAGACAGGGTCTCGCTCTGTCACCCAGGCTGAAGTACAATGGCACAATCATAGCTTACTGCAGCCTCACACTCCTGGGCTCAAGTCATCCTCCCACCTCAGCCTCCCAATTAACCGGGACTACTGGCAGGCACCAAGACACCTGGCTAATATACTTTTGTCTTTCTTTTTCTTTTTTTTTCTCTCTCTCTATTTTTTTTTAAGAGATGAGGTCCCACCACTGTTGCCCAGGGGTCTCAAACTCCTGGGCTCAAGCAATAATCCTGCCTCAGACTCCCAAAGTGCTAAGAGTGCAGGTGTGAGCCGCCGCGCCTGCCCTGCTGCTCTTTACTGCATGAACAGTTGCCGTTTATCAAACACCTCCTACGTGTTAAGCTCTGTGCTGAGAATTAGCCTTTACAATAATTATTCAGAAAGTACATATTGAATATAACCCAGGGCAGCCCTTCCTCAAGGCACATGGGTACCTCTCCATGGAGCTCACACCCTTTAGGAGAGACACAAGAGCTAGGATGGGCCACAGCAGTGGGGAGGAAGGGGAGGTAATGTTGAGCCACTGCCCATGGTTACAGAGGCAGCAGGCCTGGGACTCCCCACGCTTCCCTCCTGCCTTCTACCTGATCCCAGAGGGCCCTGCCCGGCACATAGTACAGTAGATGCTCAGCAAATGTCTGTTGAAGGGCTGGATCCTCACAAAATACTACTTATAGAGGCTCAGCGAGGCTGACTGACTTGCCCAAGATCCTAAGAGGTGGTGGAGGAATCGCCTTTCCCAGAAAAGAACAAGCACTTGGGAGCCGCAGCTGCAGTCCCCGCGAACCCTAAGCCTTTAAACACCTAGGCCCCGCGCCCCGCCCCGCAGCCACCACGTGGATTTAAAACCCACGCAGCTACGGGGCTCCTGCCCCTCTCCCACCATTGGCAGAGGCCGCCAGCACTTGTATCCAATAGAACTGGCTCCTCTCGAAATCCAAACTTGGGATTGGCCCTTCCTCTGTGTCATTTCGGGCTGCTCATGACGTCAGCCTGTCTGGCACCCCCGCCTCTTCGGTGTCTTGACTGCTGTTAAAGGAGCCGCAGGAGGCAGGATGTGAAAGTTGCTTCAGAGGTACTATTAAGTAACCTTTAAAAATTTTTCTAAATGACGCTTCATTGTAAAAAAATATGGCACAAGATATGAGAAATATATTGCATTTAATCCATTACACAAAGCTGATCACTGTTACTATTTTGGCATTTATATGTCATTCCTATCCTTTTTCTAATAATATTTTTGTACAAAGTTGAGATCAGTTCTGCAGCCAGTTTTTACATTCAGTTTATATGGGACTTTATATCATCAGATGACTTTTGAAACCATTACTTTGAACAGTTTTATTATCTCTGACTTTTATTCCCCCGTTCCCTATTTGTTTTTCTTAATTTCATTACACTTCTGTTTTTACAAATGAAGATAGGATCAACATCCTCCTTAAAACTCTGTTCACTTCTCTGATTATTTCCTTAAGATATGCGGCAGAAATGGACCTACTATAGATGCACATGCTTTGAGGCACTAGTCCACATTGCAAGATTGTTTTACATTCATTTCTTCAGCAAATACTTACTGGGTGTGACCATATGCCAGTCACTGCTAGGGGCTGTGGACACGGAGAATAAGACATGTAGCCCGTGCCACCTTCAAGGACGCAATGCCAGTTTCATTGCCTTTGAAGCCAGCTCTTGGACATCTATTCTCAAGCCCCAAACTGATGACAGATTCACCCAGTGCGAGAGCTCCCTGTGCAGATGAGACAGGACCGCGTCACCATCCCTGGCATGGAGATGCAGGTGAAGGGCACAGAGTGTTTTCCTGGTGCCACCCCCTTGCGGGGAGTGCTGGGCACCATCGCGCCCTGTTCCTCTGGATTCCCACAGTGTGCGCCTGGCGTTCTGGACAACTTGCAGACATCTCAGCAATCCTTCCTAGACAAGACACTGGGGACGCCAAGGGCGCAGTCTAGCTGGGGCAAGAAACTGAACAAAGCCACTCACAGATTCACACACAAAATTTGGGGTAAGTTCTCCAAAGGGAAGAAGAAGGTCCGTTTGCATTTTGACCAGGACGAGGAGCCCCTGGAGTGCACAGCACGCAGTCTCCCCTCCTACCCGTGGCGGGGGTACGTTTTAAGATTCCCAGCGGATGCCTGAAACGTCGGATAGCCCGAAACCTATACACTAATTTTTTCCTACACATGGAGACCTACAATAAGGTTTGATTTATAAATTAGGGATAGTAACAGATTAACAACAGCTAACAATAAAATAGAACAATTATAACAATATAATATAATTGTAATAAGAATTATGTGGATGTGGTCTCTCCCTCTCTCGCTCCCTCTCAAAATATCTTACTGTACTGTACCCACTATTTTTGGACCTCAGCTGACCATGGGTAACTGAAACCTTGGAAAGGGAAGCCCTGCATAATGGGGGAACTACTGTAATTAACTTTTTCAAGAGCTTGTTCCAAGCCAGGCCCAGTGCTGAGTGCCCTGCGTGAGTTCCCCATAGAATTCTTCCAGTGGCCCTATGAGTGGATACGTGTCAGATGTCCACTTTTTTCTTTTTTTTTTTTTGAGATGGAATCTCGCTCTGTTGCCAGGCTGGAGTGCAGTGGCTCAATCTCGGCTCACTGCAACCTCCGCCTCCTGGGTTCAAGTGATTCTCCTGCCTCAGCCTCCAGTGTAGCTGGGACTACAGGCGTGTGCCACCACGCCCAGCTAATTTTTGTATTTTCAGTAGAAACGGGGTTTCACCATATTGGCCAGGATGGTCTCGATCTCTTGACCTCATGATCCGCCCGCCTCCCAAAGTGCTGGGATTACAGGGGTGAGCCACTCAAAATGAAGGGATTACAGGCGTAGCTACCACACCCAGCCAGATCGCCACTTAAAAGGTGAGGAAACTGAGGCCGGGAATAGTTGGTTACTTTCTCCAGCAAGGTCACACAGAAGTGGTGACATATACTTGCCTGAGCTCACAGTTTTCAGCATGCAGAATTCAGTGTTTGGGGCAATGGGTCGATGAATGAGTAAGCCCATCAGAGGGGAGACTGTGGAGGTGGAGCTGGCCCGCGCTCGTCACTGTGGTGCCCCGCGGCTTGTTGCAACGCCTAGCATGAGGTACGGAATAGTCTCTGTGCCAGGTGAGGTGCCTGGCATTGGCACTGCACAGAGCCAGGCAGACACAGTCATCTCCTAGTCCTCTGTGATCAGCGTGGCATTTGCTGTCACGCCCAGCCCACTCCACCTGCTTCCCCTCAAACCCAGCAGCAGAGCACCAAAGGCCAGCCTTGGCTAAATCTCTTTCGTGTCATTGAGAAGCACAGTTTTATATTATTAATTACCCCTAACCACAGTACAATGTGTCATTCATGACAAGACAGACGCAAAACACTTTTGGTTGGGTATTTGTGGTCCACGAAATCAGCTTGAATGACTAATAGTTCTTTCTGAAAGTGTTTCAGACATGAGTTAAACATCTGGAATCTTCCATTGCCCTCTCAAGCTCAACCTGTCATAGAAAGGTCTGTGTATTAAGCTATTTAAGGTAACCAAAGAGCCTGTGGGGCCTGGGTCACTGTCGGGCACTGGATGGATCCTAGCTCAGCTCTGCCTTTCACTCGCACCAGTATTACTGGAGTAAATACGCATTTACTCCACCTTCTCCAGGTCATGGCCCTCTTTGGGCTTTAGTTTGCCCATCTGTCAGAAGGCAAAATTGGCTGTAATATTTCCTCTGTCCCCTCCTTCTGCCCACCTCTGTTTCCCTGCCTGGCCCCCAAAGCCCTATCTTCTCGGGGAGAATTCAGTTCCCTGCTGGAAATGAACAATTGGATGGAGAAGAAAATGGGATGGCACCCTGGGGTGGAGGTGGGGGTGTCATCTGTGGCCAATTTAGCAAGCTTCTTTGGCTTCCTGTTGGAAAACTCAACCATCTGACATTTGCCTAGCAGCTAAGTTCCTACATCAGCGCCTAAACACACACAACGCGACTAAGAAAACGCGCACGCACACACATATGCACACACAACACACACACCCCATAGCATGAATACTCACATGCGTACCCCACACATATATACAACGCAACATGCACCCTCAACACAGATGGCACACACCACACACATACTTACAGCCCCACAGCATGAATATGCACACATACGTCCCACGTATACATGCAACACATGCCCAGAAGCTCCCGGTGTAGACCATACATACGCAACACATCCTTCTGGCCGAGACTTCTGGTTCCGGTCGATACCACGTGAGCACTCCTTGCTCTTCTCAGTAGGTGCTAGCCCAGGTGACTGGCTTCCGGATACTTGGTTGGAAGAGGATACTCGGTTGGAGGTGGAGAGGGTGAGTGAGCGGGAAGAATTGTTAGCTAGTCATGAAGGCAGCCAAAATGGGATTTGGATGTTTTTGTGGGTAGGTGCCACTCACGCATTTACTCCACAGAGGTTTGCCAAACACCCACTGCAGGCCGGACCCCAATTGAGGCACCGGATGCCAGACTGGCTTGTCCCCTAGAGCTACCAGTCAAGTGAGGAGATGGTGAACTCACAGATGCCATGTCCGAGGGCCGCTGGACCCTGTGCTGTCGGCTCTCCACACTGCCTCTCCCTCATGGTGAAAGCCTACTCCTCCCCGTGCAGTGGTGGCGGGGACGCAGGTTCAGTGAGCTGAAGCAGCCCGCCAAGGCCACCCAAGCTGGACACAGAGCAGGTGCTGGAGGGGCCTCTCTCACCAGCCTGGCCGCTCTAGCCTCACTCCTCTGCAGAGTCGGCTGCCTCTCATCATTGGAGATGAGGTTTTATGAACGAACACCACCAGCGGGGCGGCAAATGGTGGATCCCAGGGAGACTTTACGGAGCCACAGGGGACAGAGCTACTGGAGTCCAGCGGGATGGCCAGGGAGGACCCAGTCAGAAGCAGTGAGGATGGAGAGGGTGCAGAAGGCGCCATTTGCTGAGGTCAGCCCATGGGTTTTGGGGTCCGAGTACCTGCTTCACATCCCAGCTCCACCTCATCCTTGGGTCTCTGAGCCTCAGTGTCCCCATCTATCAAGTGGGAATGTTCGCTTGGACCTCAGAGGGCTGTTGTGGGGATCCAGTGAGCTCATTCCTGGCTCACCATAGGGTCCCCGTGCATATCTGTTGAATGACTAGATGGAAGAATGTTAAGTGGTTAGAACAGGGCTTGGCACGGCACATGGGCAGTGCCAATAAACATCAGCTCCTACAAGTGTTTAAAAGTAAAACAAGACAAAAACAACAACAACAAAACACTGAGGTCCGAAGACACTAAGCTGTGAAACACACACAGTTAACCCCAACCTGAGGAATGAGATGACCCTGCCGGACGGCGTTTCCGAAGGTGCTGAGTTGGGAGGGGAGGTCGTTAAGCTGCTTAAGGCTTCCCAAGACCAATTCTGCAGAGGCAGCTCCGTCCAAGCAGGCCAGGGTGTGGCAAGCAGACAGCAGCACAGCTG
Organism: Sapajus apella; assembly: GCF_009761245.1. Classification (NCBI taxonomy): domain Eukaryota; kingdom Metazoa; phylum Chordata; class Mammalia; order Primates; family Cebidae; genus Sapajus; species Sapajus apella. The sequence goes on from NW_022437036.1 coordinate 6,311,778, forward strand.
GCCCTGAGCAGGACTCTGCCGTGTCCCCACAGCTGGCTCCCCAAGCAGGACCTTTGTTGGCTCAGCCAGGCACTCTCCACAGTGGCCAGCCACCCTCGGCCAGCGGACACAGTCAGGACACTGCCAGCCACCCTGGGGTGTGGCCGAAACCCACACTGACTTCCACGGGGTCCCAACTGGCTGCCAGTGTGGGCCTGGCATCTGCGCAGGACTGAGTACAGATTTGCAGGTCCCCGAGTTCAGAAATTGTTGACTATTAGGAATTTCAAGATGTCGACGGTAGAGAATTAAAGAAATCCAAAAATAAAATCAACCCCCAACCCTTCAGAGCGTGGGGCCATGGCGAGTGTGGGGAGTCACACACCCACAAAGTTGGCTCTGCACCGAAGCCTGGCGCAGCACATATGGCGCCACTGGAAGCAAAGCCCCACCTGCTGAAACAGGACCTTTCCTCTGGAGATAGCCCCCTGCCACAGATTCAACCCACGGGCAGGGCAGATGGTGGCACATGCTGTCTGGAGTCTCTGAAAGGCACCTGTTTCACAATCCATTTGCTTCACACGCTCATTTCACAACCTGTGACCACAGCCAGGCTGGGAAATGTGTCCCACACTCCAGACCTGCTGGGACCACGAGTCTCTTAGTTCCTGCGGCCCCCACTGTCCCCTACATGCCCAGCCCACATCTCCCCAGACAGGGCCCAACCCCTTGGGCTCAAGTCACCTCCAAATCCCCATCTTCCTTCATATTGTTCCCAGGTCTTGTCCCTCTCTGAAATTATCACCTGGACTCATCTTTTTATATATGTGACATCAGCCTTACCTGTGAGCCACAGTATGGCTGGGGCTGCACCTGTGGGTGCTTGGTAACTCCAGGTGGAATGAGATGCCACCTCCTCAAGGAGGGCTTCCTTGATCTCACTCCAACTCTTGCCTTTGGCCTGTCATCACCGTATCTGAAATCTGCTCCTGACCTCATTAAGCTATGAGTTTGCATGTGCATCTCTAGTCCCTTTGTCCCCCACAATGTCACTCGAGGTCAGGGAGCTTGTTTTCTTCCCAGCCCTGGGCCTAATACCCAGCACAGAGCTTCACACTGAAGAGTAGGAGCAGGACATTTGTTGAATGAGGGAACAAAATCGTGTTTTGTCTCTGATTTGTGGCCTTCCTCCCAGGGACTCAGGCCTGCCCAATCATGGTGACCCCTCCCCACTCCCACTCCCAGCTGTGAGCCCTAACTCCTCAGCCATGAACACCATGGCTGTGCCTATTTTCCCCTGGGTAGAATCGGCGAGTTGTGATCTCCTCTGCCTGTGCCTGACAGTGGGCTCTGCCCCTCATGCCCAAATTGCCAGCATCACAATCCCTGGTACATCTAGGTTATCCGATTTCACAAAGAAAAATACAGGATATTCAGTTAAATTTGAATTTCAGATAAGAAATATATAAATTTTTAGTATAAGTATGTCCCAAATATTGCATGAGATATGCTTACACTCAACATTATTCATAGTTTATCGGAAATTCAAACTTACCTGGGTGTCCCATGTTTAATCTGGCAGTCCTGAGCACACACGAGGCCTCCTGTGGGTGCTGGCAGTCCAGCCCATGCTCCTTCCAAAGCCACTCTCCTTTCCTACTGCCCCGCCAGAGGTCCTGTCTGTGCTGGAATCATCATTCCCCTCACCTGTAAAATGTAAAATAAAATGATAGTGGTTCCTCCCTCCCAGGGTTGCCAAGAGGATTAAATAACGTAACGACTAAGATGTATCCAGCCCTCTTCTCCCCCACCTGCAAGGCATCGATCCCTTCATTCTTCACAATCACACCACGTGAAGGTGCCATGAAGCCACCCCATTTGCAGAAGAGGAAACTGAGATTGGAGAGGTGAAAGCACTCAGCTGAGGTCTCACAGCTCTGTCTCACTCATCTTTGGGTGACCCTCTGTTTCGGACCCTCAGGTCTGAACACTGCAGACAGTGTTCTCTCTCCAGACAGAATCAACTTTGGAACTAGCGCCACAGACCACTAAGTCAATCCCAGGTGACCCCATCAGCGCTCAGTAAACGGTGGCTATGGCTGTTGTCACAGACAGATCAATGGGAGGTCAAGTGCTGTGGGTAGGTTTGCTTTTTTTTTAATCCACTGAATTAACTGGTTATTTTTGCCTGCTGGCGGTGCAGCCTCCATTGTGTAAATGCCGTCTCACTTCCAAGACAATCAACGTGTGATTTCTCCCGGCCAGACTTGCCAGGTCTCCGGAGACTTCCCGGAGGGCAGGGGCTGTGTCTGGCATGGCTGAATCCCATGCTCCAGCTCGGGGATGCAGCTCAGCCAGAGTTTGTTGACTGAATGAATAAAGAAATGGCTGAAAGGAGGGGTGGTAGTGACGACTTCCTTCACCCTAAGAAATGAATGGGATCCACGGGTTATCTCCAGGCCCAGCCAGCATTTTCAGTGCCCCCCAAGGGATGCTCAGGACCCCCCAGCTTTTCTCTTAAGTTGCAGAGGCCAAAAACAAGATCTTCCCTGATGAAAGTCATGCTGGTGATATTGCCCCTTCCTCAAGGCAGGGGCTGAGGGTGCCTGGTTCACAGCAGGGTGCCATCTGAGGTAGACTCTGGGTATTGCCCCACTCCCGGGCCAGGGCCTGGGTCCTGACCTAGTGTTGACTGTGGCTCCAAGAGAGCTTCTTCTCCCAAAAGATGACGGTCACTGCCTCTGAACCTCCTGGGCTGGAGGACTCCTCCAAAGAGCCTGGACCAGCCTGAGCCACATCCCTGGGCTTGAATTCCCCAGAACAAGTCTCCTGTTCTTTCTGGGAGAGCTCTGGAGGCTGTGGCTGTGTAAGGTGCCTCGGAACCACTTCCCACACTGGCTTTCTCTGAGTTCTCCCGCGAGGCCTCCTTCACTTCCCAAATTCCAGCTTTTCCTTCTCTATCCAATCCATTACAAACACAGTAACAATAATTTTTAAAAGTCTTTTTTTGCTCCCAACACACACCACAAAGTCCCTGCTAATTAGGAAAACTCCAGGCATTACAGGAATATGTGGATATTTAAAGAACCAGGACTGTGGGGGAGAGGGAGAGGCAGCTACCTAAGCGTCCTGGGTGGGAACGCAGGCTCCACCACTGTGTGACCTTCAGAAAGCGACTTCCCTGGCCAGCTTCCTGCTCTGTAAAATGGGGCTAGTAATATTCGGTCACACCGAGTGGGTGTCAGGTTGAGTGAATATCTGGAAAGTTCCTGGCACAGGTAGGTGCTCCTTAAGTGCTTGTTAAATAAGTGAAGCTTTGAGAAAGTGTCTAAGAGGCGACCCACCAAATTCTTAAGAGGCTGGAGGTGGGCCAGGGAGGGGAGGTCTCTTATGTAATATTTTAATACCTTTTTAAACCAGAAGGATGTGTTCTTGCAGCACTCCTGTAATTAAAACTTAATGAAATAAAAGTACATCCCTCCCGCTCAGACCCCTTTAGGACTCTAGAGCCGCGCACGCAGCCGGTGGCCCTCGGGCGGCAGACAATGGGTGTGGATTCGCCCCAGGTCCCGCCGGCTGGAGCAGCGACAATACAACAGTCCCCGACAGCTATTTACATGACAAGGGCTTCCGGGCGTGTCTACGCGAGTTCCAGTCTTTCCTGGTAGCCCTCCTTCGGTTCAGGTGAAAGCGCTCGGGGGTTCAGTGGGCCAGGATCCCCGAGCTGCCTTCGGAACTCAAGGCAGACAGTCTCCTGCGAAATCAGGAAATGGGTGATCGATCCTGGGGGCTTCCTCCTGCTTTCTCCAATTTCCCTTCCCGGAGCCCCCAGGGACCTTGTGCTCCTCGGAAGATAGGCTAGCCCCAGAAGCCTGGGTCAGGGACCCAGGGACGGGGGCGAGGGGAGGGCGCACCAGACACCCGCCCCGTGCGGCTGGCACCGAGTCCGGCTTCCCGGGCCCCGGCGTGCGCCGGGCAGGCGTTGCAAGCTGACCCCCGTTGGGGAGAAGGCACAGCGCCCCTCCTCCGCTGCGCGGGTGCCGGGTCTACGTGGGCCGCCCTTCTCTGGCCCTTTAAGAGCCCGCCCCGTTCCCCGTCACCCCGCCCCGCGGCTCTGGGAGGGGGTGCGGGGGAACCTCGGCGGGGATTGGCGCAGCGCGCGCCCCCTCCCCGGCCCCCGCGCGGTGGGAACCGGCAGCCCCGTCTAGCGCTGACGTCAGACCGTCTGCCTGCCTCCGACCGCGGTCTCGGAGCGAAACCCGATCTCCTTGGACTTGAATGAGGAGGAGGCGGCGGCGGCGGCGGCGGCGGAGGCGCTCGGCTGGGGAAAGCTAGCGGCGGAGGCTCAGCCCCGGCGGCCGCGCGCGCCCCGCTGCCAGCCCATTCTCCGGACGCCACCGGAGAGCACTGCTGACGCCCCCGGGGCTGCCGAGGGGCGGCCGTGGGGGGCGCCGAGGAGCGCGGTCCCGCGCACTGAGCCCAGCGGCGCCCCGGTAACTTGGCGGCGACCCGAGCCCGGCGAGCCGGGGCGCGCCTCCCCCGCCGCGCGCCTCCTGCATGCGGGGCCCCGGCTCCGGGCGCCGGCCGGAGCCCCCCCCGGCCGCCCCCGCGCCCCCCGCGCACCGCGCCGCGCCGCCGCGCCGTCCATGCACCGCTTGATGGGGGTCAACAGCACCGCCGCCGCCGCCGCCGGGCAGCCCAATGTCTCCTGCACGTGCAACTGCAAACGCTCTTTGTTCCAGAGCATGGAGATCAGTGAGTGACCCCACGCCCCCCTCCCCGGAGACTCCTTGGGGCTCGGACCCTGTGTCCGGGCGCAGCTGCGGGCGGGGGTCCGGGCCGAGCGCGCCCCCTCGGACCGAACGCCCTGCGCCCCGGCAGCGCCCGCCGCACCCCGGGCGCGCCCTCCCGGCTCGCGGCAGCTGGCGGCCGGCCCGGCTTTGTCCCGCGGCGCTGTGAGCCTGGCACGGCCCCGGCTGTCCGCGCCCCGCCCGCCCGCCGGGACTCGGACCCGGGGCCCAGCGGCGGCGCTCGGCGCGGGAGGGCCGGGGCGGGCGGATCCGTGAAGTTTCCATTTTATTTCCCTAAGGGGCAGTCGCGATGGAGCAATTAGGCCGGCTCTTTATCAACTTTGGGCGGGGGTGGAGGGGCGTGTGAGACACTGTCTGGTCTGCGAGGTGTCTGGGGCTCCGGGCGTGTGTCGGGAGTGTTCGCGGCGCTGTGTCTCGGGCTCTGAGTGGATGTCCGTGCGTCTGTGGAGTGTGCGTGGCTGCGTGACTCTGTCTGGGTCTTCGGCGTCTCTCGGGGCGTTTGGGGGTCTGAGTCGAGGTCTTGCCCGAGAGCGCGTGTCTCCGAGTCGTCCTGCCTCTCTGTGTCTTTCCCGAGTCTGGGCCGGGGTGCCTTTCTTCAGCGTGTGCGTCTTTCCGGGGGTCTGGACTGGTTGGGCCAGATCTGAGGACCGTGTGTGTCCAGGTGTCTGAATCCAGGGCTTGGCGCTGGTGCGTCTGGCCCAGCGTGGATCTTGAATGTGTGTGTGTCATTGTGCCAGTGTCTGTGTCCCCGACGCACCTATAAATAGCCTCTGTCTGGACAGCTTGGTTCAGTCTGGCTGGGACCGCCGTGGTTACAAAGGAGTCAAAGTTTGAGGCTGTTTGTGTTTGGGACCGCCTGGCCCTAAAAGGGGTCAGTGAACCAACAGTGGGGAGTGGGGTTTTGAACTTTGTGACCAGTGCAGCAGCCTGGACACCCAAAAGTTGAAACAAGTAATTTCTCCACCTCCTGCACACACAGCCCACCAAGGTGGACATTTGGTTGAGTGGGGAATTGAACCACTACCTCCTGGATTCTAGCTTCTAGCCTACACCCTGTCCCCCAGCCCACCTTTTTGGGGACCTTTTGCTTCCCTGAGCTTTAGTTTCCCCATCCCCACCCCGAAGAAGCACCCGGTGAAGCACATAGCCCTTCTCTGCTCGGGCAAACCTGCCTGTATCTGGGGCCAGGAGCTGAGAAGCAGTCACCGTGGAATGAAGGCAGTGTCTGGGAGGCTCATAAGCGAGTGTCTGCAGGCGGCTGCCAGTTTGTGGCCACTGAGGCTATACGATGAGCTTTGAGTGGTAAAAATAACCAGACTGGCCGGGCTTTGGTGGTGGGTCCTTCTGTCCATCCACCTCTCGACACTCTCTCCCAGCCTGGAATGGAAAGCTCTCTCCCGACCCAACCCTAGCTGCGCTGCGCCAGGCCAGCTAGGTGCCAGGAGGACCTGCCCAGAGCCAGCGTTTGCGGAACCGACTTGCCTTCCCAGAGGCCCTTTGTGAACTCGGGAGGCTAATGAAATGCACGAGGATGCTATTAAAATCCGTTGGCACATGTTTGGAGAGTCTTGCCTTAGATAGGTTGCTGCTTCGGGGCCCTCGCTGCCTCACTTTTCCCCCTTCACTCTTGAAAGCTGCCTTGGGGACCTCCTGCTCAAGGGACACACATCCTTATGCCACCCTTGTTCCAAAGGCTGGGCACAGTGCAGCATTTTGCTCTTGTTCTATTTATGGTTCAGGACTTCGGGGAAAAAAAAGCTTTGTTCTTATTTCTGTCCTTTCTTAGGCTCGTCAGTCCTTCCTGATGTTTTTACTTGACATCAAGGCCTCTTGTTAAATGCCTTGCACGTCACCCACTGCATTTTGCCCCGCTGCCCCCAGCAGCCTTTGAGTGGGACCTTTGGGGTTAATGCCTGGAACCCTAGCCTGTTCCAGCTGGTCCCTGGGTGCCCGGGTTAGTCCTGTGCTGTGTATACACAGCCTGTACTTACTGGAAGAAAGCTGCAAGGCGGGAGGGAAACTGCCAATCTTCAAAATGCAGGTATACTGTAACAGTTTGTTGTAAGCCTGTGTCAGATTTCCCCTAACGACTCGGGTGAGGAAGTGGTAAGGCCTGGTGTCTACTGGAGTTTCTTTACACTGAAAGATAGGAAGGAAGGAGGAAACGGAAAAAGAAAGGAAAGACGTTAGTACTTGGTTTTTCTTTTAACTAGTAGGGGCTGCTGTGTTTTTCATCCAGGGCATGCCGGGAGTTGTTTGCAACTGGAACATGATGGATGGTTTGGAGCTGGGCTTTGAGGCGTTGTCCATGTGGCTTCTATTCTGTAAGATGCCTTGTTTTTTTTATGAGACAGAGTTTTGCTCTTGTTGTCCAGGCTGGAGTGCAGTGGCACAATCTCAGCTCACCACAACCTCTGCCTCCCGGGTTCAAGCGATTCTCCTGCCTCAACCTCCCACATAGCTGGGATTACAGGCATGCACCACCACACCCAGCTAATTTTGTATTTTAAATAGTGACGTGGTTTCTCCATGTTGGTCAGGCTGGTCTTGAACTCCCAATCTCAGGTGACTCAGGATTACAGCCGTGAGCCACTGGGCGCAGCCTGTAAGATACCTTTTTTCGGCGAAAGGAAATTGACCTTGCTAGGTCCTTAAGCCACGACGGACCTCACTTTCCTCATCTGAAGAATGAGACTATGGTGGATGAAATCTGAAATTCTACAGTCTTTCAAGATAGGGTCTCTGCCCCACTGAGCCTGGCTGGAGGTCTTCGGGCTGGACCAGACTTCCCACCCACTGCCGGTTCCCCTGTGTGGTCTGCAGCTACCCCAAATTTCTGACCTGAGAAGACCCTAGGCAAGCTTGGGTTTCACATCCCTGGCTTAGAGATGAGGAAAGTCCACTGTGGAAAGTTTTGCCCGAGGTCCAAAACCCACACCACCCCCAGGCCAGGGTGTTTCTCGTGGACCGCACACACTCTTGAATTTGGAACTTGGTCCCCAGAGCAGGTCCCCCTTGAAATTGCGGGCTGAGGGAAATTGTCAGAGCCCCTTTGTACCCTGGGAACCATGTCTCCTCTCAGGATGCTGAATGCAGTGGGCTCATGTGGAACAGGACACTCCTGGGGCCCTATTTTTTTGAGAGTCAAGGGATGAGGTTGCTATCTGGTGGGAATCCAGCGTTCCCAAAACATGCCCATGGGAAAAGTCTTTCTTTTAAAAAGCCGGGGGTCTTGGGATTAAAGCAGGCAGCATGAGTGACAGCCGGGAGCTTGATGCAGCTACTTTTGAGGAAAGAACTCCTGGCACCCACTTTTCCCAGCATTCTCGTCTACCTCGTTCAGCCCTGCTGCATCTCAGAGATCACCCCTGGCCTTTCTCCTCCGGCTGTTGCCTCAAACTTTTCGGGGCCAGATGGATGCTAAGTTAGCCCTTGGGACAGACTGAACCTGGGGCCATGGGGTGTCTGCTCACGTGGCAGGCGTTTCCCAAGGGTCCTGGGAGGTGCCCCTGCCCTGGGCCCATCTCTGGTGGCATCTACAGTGATGGCTGCCTTTTTAACACCACCCATGGCCAGAGTCACCCAGCCTCTGATTCCTTTTCTCCAACCTGTTCCAAACAAAATGAGAAAACGTCAGAAACTCACAGGACACCCAGGTTTCCATGGGCTCGCCTGGCACATGCTGTTTGACGCTTGAATCAAGTGAGGGTGTAGAGACAGTGCCTTGGCACTGTGACTTTCTGAGCGGCGTAATTCTTTGTTGGGGGGGGGAAGGCTGTGCTGGGCTCTGTAAGGTGTAAGCAGCACCCCTGGCCTCCACCCACTAGATACCAGCACCCCTCTCCCAGTGTGACAGCCAGAAATGTGTCCAGACATCATGCCCCTTGCTGGGAACCACTGTTTAATCAATTAGCGGTCTCTCCTAATGGGCTTGGGGGCCAGAGGGCAGCATCTGGGTTGCCAGGAGATGACCCTCAGTTCCCTTCGGACATCATCCCTGCGCAGGCCTGTGGTCACCCTGCAGCCACTCATCCACTCAACTTTTAATGAGTGCCTGTTTTGTGCCATGGGGGAAAGATAGGGGCTTCCACTTGATGAAGGTTTCCTGTTTTCATCTTGGATTTGCGTTTATAAAGAGAGACCCTGGCATCCGTGAAAGCTGACGTTTCAGGATTGGGGTTAAAATATAGACGTCTAGCACCGGCTATTTTCCCCTGTGGGCCCTGTAAACCCTGGGGCTTTTCACCCGCAGGTTTTCCGACTGTCTGGGTTTTAGGTCGTGGTGCAATAAGGGAGTTATTAAGGGAGTTGATTTCTGTGGCCCAAATCTTAAGTCAGACAGTTGGCCTCAGCTTCCCAGGAGGTCTGGGTTAAGACGGCTACCCTGCCTAGTGTGACCCAGGGTCAGGGTGAGCTTAGCGTTTATCAAGACACAAAATAACTAATCGTTCCTGTGCAAACACACACATGCCTGAGTGGGTGCTTGCATGCGCACACGTGCAGACACACACACGTGCGCACACGCGTTCATACAGATGTACACATAGCTTCTACCCCTCTGTCTTTCCGGTCCCCTTCTCTTTGGGTGGGGAATGGTTAAAACTTCTGGGCATGTAAGAAGAAAAGGGGGAAGAGTGCACACTCTCCCCTGTGAGAGGTGCAAATGTATGCCCTCTCTTTCAAAATGAAGGCACGAGCCGTGTGTGCAGCTGCCCAGGAGAAGGGAGGCTGTCACGTCAGTGGAGGCTGGACGTGCCTACAGCAGAGCTGCCTCCCTCAGGAGCCCCGAGGCAGCCTCCATGCTGCAAGATGCACCCACCACCAAATGGCCCCAGAGCCGTGGGCTCAGGTGTGCCCCCATGCCTGCCCCCACCATTTCCACTCCCATCTTGGCCCAAGGCCAGGGGGTTTAAATGTTTATGGTCTGGTCAATAATATAAAAGCCAGAAAATGTTCAGGGGAGGGTGCTTGGTGGCAGGGTCCAAACCTGAGGATTGGGGTGGCCTTCTCTCTCGGTCTTAGCATCCAGAGACCAAGTTTGCAGGCACCCGGGTGTCTGGGATCCTAACCAAAGAGAAGGAACTCTTACACAGTGAATTTCAGAGGCTGTGCTGCTGCCAGCACTGGGTTCTATACGGTGCACATGCTGAGAGGGGGAGATTGAAGCTGAGGGCCCATTTTTTGCTTTTTACAAGGTGTTGCGTAACACGCGCATGGTTGGGGCACGTGCGGGAGCTGTGCGGGAGGCAGGCCTGCTCTTCATGCACCCTCTGGAGCAACGAGGACGGTACCGTGCTGTGCCAGGGGCTCCTGGAGGCTGGGGGAGCATGGTTCGGGGAAGCAAACTCAGTTGTCTTTGGGGTGGGCTTCGGGGAACCGGGGGCAAGGGTCCAGTTTAAAGGCACTGTGGCCGCTGCTTAGCCCATCATTGCCACGTGGGCCCTGCGCCGGATCTTTCCATCCCAGGACAGCCAAACAGTTAGATTTTGACATGAAACTCCTGGGTTTTAAGTGCTGGCAGTTCCTTTTGTTCCCCCCATCACCAAGAGGCCCCACAGAACCTGCCGGCAGACCCCATCTGTCCCATCAAGTGACCTGCCCTGCTGTGGGTGAGTTAGGAGTGTGGCTGAGGGCCAGAGGGATGGAGGCATCAAAACTTGCTGGCTGCATGCCTTTGTGTCGCCCTTCACTGTCACCTCATGGGTCTATAAAGTGGGGCAACAATGGCCCCTGTGCTGAGGGGGCCAAGAATATTGAGAGAGATTCTGGCCGTGTGTCGCCTGGTGTCTGGTGCAGCTGCGTGTTTGTGGAGGTGGGAGCTGGTGGTGTGGGCTGGTGATGATGGCGGGGGCGATTGGACTCGATGGTGTGTTCTGCCTGGTTCCCTCGTGGTCACTCTCTAACAGAGTGCCTAATGATGAGAAGGCCTTCACTAGAAAATGGTCGCCCATCCTCGGACTGGCTGGGAAAGTTGGAATCAACAGGCCCGTCTGTGGCCCATGGCCTTGAACATGGAGGTAATTGACTATCTGTGTGATACTCCTTGTCCTTGCCAGGGCCACCACAGACCTGGCTGGCAATGACCCCAGCGTGCCAGCTACTGGCCCAGGAGGCCCCAGACGGTCTCTTCAGGCCTGCCAGCAGGGTTCCCTTAATCCACTGCCAGGCTTGGTGGACAGACGGTGGAAGAGGGGGTACAAAGCAAGGCACACAACTGGAGGTGTGAGGTCAACACCGCCCTGATGTCCAGAAGCACCACTGGGTCCAAGTCCTAAGACAGCCTAACCTGGGAGCAGAAAGCCTGGAAGCTTCTGATAGTTTGTGGCTCTCTTTTTTGAGGATCAACTGAAAATTTTAACAGGTGAGTGTATGTGGGGACAAACCATTAAAATAGAGGCTTTGATCTCTCCCACCTCCACCAACAGGTGCAGCAGGGTAGGAGGGCTGGGGAGGGGCCAGTCTTCAGTTTCACTTCTGCTCCGAGCACTCCTCCCTGCCGTCTCCCCAGGGTGGGCTGCTGGGCTGCACCCCGTTGTGAAGCCATGACAAAGATGAGTACTGACAGTCAACCTCATTTTCCCATTGGATGACACTACAAAGCCAAACCTTGACACCTCAGGGGTCTCATCAGGGTCTTGTCAGGCACTGGTAGAACTGTTTGTCAACAACGTGGGAAAAATCCGAGAATGACTTGCCAGGCGGGGCAGGGGCTTCGGCACCTGGGGTGGGCCTGCAAGAGCTTGGGGGCATCCCCAGGCTATCCAAGAGCTGCAGGATGGCTTCTCGTTTCTCTTTTCCGGGTGACTGATGGATTTCTTTTGCTTCTGCTCTTTTTCCTAGTTGGATGTGAAGAGATTATTATATGCCAGGTATTAGTGACGCATTTTTTCAGTGTTCAGAACAACCCTGAGAGAGCTATTGCACCAATTTGCAGATGCAAAAATAGGATCAGAGAGGGTAAGATACTCGCTCGGGGTCACACAGCCAGGAACTGATGCTCCGTTGGGATTCAAACCCAGCTTCTCTGACCTTGCAACCCACCCTCCCAGGCTCTCTCTCCCACACACCGACCTCCTGAGCTCCAGGGCTTTCTTTGCAGGACTGGCCATTGCAGTGGTATTTTAGGATTCCAAGACTGCAAGCCCGTATTGGACCATTTGTTAGGGAAGAGCACATACGAATTGGCCACCCCTCAGAGCAATTGGGTCTGCTCTACTCTGGCAAGACACTGGCTGATGTTCACTGGAAGTGTCTCCCCGAAACACATGTGCCTTGTCAGGCTGCAAGAGGGGCCGGTGTCTCTGTCTCCAGCTCCTCTATGCTTCTCTACACGCCAGCACCAACGGATGTCGCGGCAGGAGCTTAGGAAGCAGCTGGGGAATGTTCCCCAGAGAATCAAATGTAGACTGGATAGGGGGCATCACTAGACACAGCCTCCGCAGGGGCTCAGCGTTCAGCACCGTTTGCCACGCACCTCTGGCCTCCTGCGCTGTTCCTGGGGCTGCAGAACATCAGGGAACAACACAGGCAAATCCCTGCCCTCTGCGAGCTGCTGCTCTTATACGGAGACAGGTTAAAGAAGGGAGGCTGAGAGGCCACACTCAGGGGCACCCCCAGGGCCTCGCCTAGTGAGACCCCCAGCCTGGCGACCTGTTTGGGGCCCAGGAGCACCCTGGCCTTCCTCCTGTTGCGCCTTTCATGGCAGTAGTCGAATCTTTGTGTCGTTAGCTATGCCTCTTCTGCTTTCCCTGCAGGCGCTGAGCACCGATGGGTTGTTTTCTTGGTTGTCACCAAATGTGGTAGGAGCCTCATATGCGTTGGGTGCAGGGACGAAGTGGGCAGGTGAACTTCTAAGAGATTCCAGATTCTTAGGGTCAAGATACAGGCTTTGAAGACCTTCATTTTGGGGGTGAGGGTGGTATCCTCCCAAGCCTCCAGTTGACCCTCTGTAAAGTGGAAGGAAGAATGACATCTGTTTTATGGGATTGTCAAGACTGTTACATGAAAAGCATCTCTGGCACACAGTGTGATTTTTAGTGCTCCAAAGTTTCCGCTGTTTGGGGCAGGGAGCTGTGCCCGAGTTTCCTACCTGCCCTCTCTTCCGGGTCCAAGGGGTAGGTACAGAAGTCAATGTGGACCCACCTCCCCTGCGCCCGCTCCAGTTGTCCTGGGTGGCCGGGGTTTCACAGTGATGGCTTCAGTCCTACTGAGGGCATCTGATGGAAAAACGCATTGCCAGCGCTTGCCTCAGGCCCCCGGAAGAATTCCTAGGGTGGTTCTTGGCACACACTGACTTCAGACTGGGAATGCTTTGGGGTTATTCCCCTCATGGAGGAAGGTGGAGTTTGCTTGGAGGTGATGTTGAGATGCCGCATGTTGAACCGAGCTACGCAGCTATTGTGGCTCAGCTTCGCCGAATCGGGTGGTGGTCGGCTACTCCTGATGCTCCAGCACGTTCTAGTACGAATTTGTTGCTCATGGGGATGGGGGTAGGAAGAAAGGCGGCTTGGAATCGGTACCTGACATAAACTAATAAGGAGGTCCGGAAGATTGGGAAGTATAGTCTGATTTTCTTTCTTTCTTTTTTTTGATGTCTTTCTTTTTTTTCTTTTTTTTAAACATTGCTTTATTTTTTGAGATGGAGTCTCACTCCGACACCCAAACTGGAGTGCAGTGGTGTGATTTCAGCTCCCCACAACCTCTACCGCCTGTGTTCAAGCCATTTTCGTACCTCAGCCTCCCAAGCAGCTGGGACTATAGGCCTGAGCCATCACACCCGGATAATTTTTTTGTACTTTTAGTAGAGAGAGGGTTTTGCCATTTTGGCCAGGCTGGTCTTGAACTCCTGACTTCAGGTGATCCGTGCACCTCGGCCTCCCAAAGTGCTGGGATTACAGGTATGAGCCACCATGCCTGGCCTCTTTTTAAATGTCTTTTAACTAAAATCATTCGCGATTGTTTCAGTGGGCTTGGGAATTGGCTCTACTGGCAGAAAAGAGAATTTTAATTATTGGTAACAAGTTGAAAATACCCCGTGGCTTCAGGATCTGGATGCCGGATAAAGGTTGCTGCGACCGCCACAAACCAAGTCCTCACCATTACCAAGAAGCACCTTGCAATCTTCCTTGGTAGCAGCGCCAGGCCCGCAGGCTGGATGGCTACAGCTGGAACCAGCTAGCAGTCATCCAGGTTCGAGGTGCCGCTTTGCCTTTTAAGTCTTAAGAAACTGTCCTGTATCCTTTGTCCCCAGTGTAGGCTTTTTGGGGTTTCAGGGGAGGTGGCTGTGCAAGTGATTATTTGTATTGATAAAAGTTGCATGATCTTGGCACCAAATAGATCAATACACATTTTGACAGTTGGTGAAAGTGGAGCTGTTGTGTGTCTCAGTTTCCCTGTTCCCCCGAACACGCTCCGTAAAGCATGGGCCTGTGATGGGATCTGTCAGTGGCAGCTGTCAGCCTCTGTTGTCATTGATGGGTTGTCCTGGATTCCCAGTGTGGGGGTCGCATCAGTATCAGGAGTGGAAGAATCTCTGTTGGTCCTTAAGGTCTCCAGGAGGGACCAGTTCCATCGATGGCTTGGAGAGCGTGAAAGTGACAAACCCAGCCATGAATCTGTCTGAGTGTCAGTGGTTAAGATTAAAAAAGGATTTTTTTAAAATTTAAAGCCACGTATCTTTACATATATACAATATATATCTGTATTTTGTGTATGATATATGTACAATATGGACTGTCTAAATGTGTGAGTTCCAACCACCCAGGCCAGGAGGCCTCTCTGAGGTGCCTTGATGGAGCCTGCCGTGGGCACCCCACCTCCCACAGGTGTGCCGCAGGGTGAGCTCAGGTGAGCCTGACCTTCTCCTGGCTTTGCCCTGGGTTCCCCCAGGGCAGATGAAATCAGATTTTCCAGGCTCTGTCCTGAGCAGCAAGTGGGAAGCTGAATCCCTTTGTCAGAAATGTTGAGCAATGCAAACTGCTCTTTCCCCCAGGTGGTTTTCAGCACCAACTGGTCTCAGTTGCCTGGTTATCCTCTGCTCATCTAGACCGGATCCCAAAAGACTGCCCTGCACCCCACTCACCTTGCTCAGCCCATGGGGCAGTCCTGGCAGCTGGTAGTTGTGTAGGGAGAGAGACTGTGGCGAGGTCCAGGGGCGTTTCAGAGCCCAGACCCTTTGTATGTATGTAGTCCTTGGTCAGCCCCTTACTCTCCCCGATCTTGGCTGCCTCATCTATAAACTGGGATTTATAATTACGGTGTGGGGGTGATTAAATAAATAGCCTTTAAGCACCTAACACAGGGCTTAGTACCTAGTAGATGCTCCATAAATGGCCACGAGGGTGCTGACGGTGAGTAGGGGTTGGTGGTAAGCGGGACGGCTGCCGAGAGTGTGAGCTGGGCGGAGCTCAGGTTGACCCTCTCTCGAATCAAGCTGCCCACTGGGCTTGCACATCCGTGATGTGGGTGACGCCACAGACTGCACAGCTGGCCCATAAGGTTCAGATGCCCAGACAACAACATTCAGTTTGAACCCTGTGTGGTGATTTCATCCCAGAGGTCACACGTCCTTTAGGGAGACTCAGAATTTGCATGGGGCCACAGCAAATGCCTTTTCTTCATCACCCTGCGTTATACAGCAGGCAACAGAGCTTCGATCTGAAACACCTCGTGGAAGTCAATTGAGAGATGGCGTGAGAGTTTGGTTGTGATCAGCGATGTGCTTCAAACTCCCAGAGAAGGGAGAATCTCAGTGTACTCTTATGACCGCTACATTTAAAGAATAAAAAGTAAAAGTGAATACATACAGGGACTTTAGTCAAGCCTGTGTGTGTTTCTGTATGCACATGCTCACTTCTCAGGATTTCTACAGGGTCCGAAGCAGCTTTCCAGAAGAAGGTGGAAAGCGAAGCCAGGGAGCTTTGCGCAGGTCTGGGAACCCTGCAGGAACTCGGTGCCCGCCCCGCCTGTTCTGCAGATTCCCCTCACCGGGCTGAGCTGATGTCTGTAGCTGGCCAGAGCTCTAATTGCCTTCCTAAAAACAATTTAGTCGGTAATAATTCTATAAACCTCTGAATCAACTTTGCGCAAACACCCTGAGTAATTTCTTTGTTCTTTTCTTTCTACTTTGTGATTGGTGTCTGTAAAAGCCAAAGGTTTGGTCTTGCGGAAGGCGTGATTCATTTATTGGTGTCTGTGCCTCCTCCTTATTGAGTCATTTCAGATGCCATCGTGGTGAGCCAGGGCTGATGCATATGGGGCTGAGCTTAGAAGCCAGTGGGGTCATGGCCATAGGAAGAAACTGTTTCTCTAATCTGCTTATGATACGGGAGAAAGAGGCGGGTCTATTGAGATGATGGAGAGCGTGTCAATTACATGGGTGAATATAACCGATGGAACAACAGCGACCAACCTTTAAACACCACTCCATTTGCTGCTGTCGATCATTAGATCACAGCTCAATGTACTCCTAGCTATGGTGCATCTCTCCCCATGTTTATGAATCTTGAGGTCTGAGCAGGCTGACGTGGGAGGGATACCCACACCAAACCCGGAGAGATGGTTCAAGTCATAAGCCACAGATGCAGAGAATGTGGCTTCTTTAACAAGTTTATCAGCTGGACCTACCATGAAACAAATGTTTAAATGTTTAGGCTTATGTGTAAGGGAGTCACTGCCTCATTCCCCACTCATTTCTCTAACAGTGACAATCATTAGAGGTTTGCAGTTGGTAGGTCTTAGCATTATTCTCCACTGTGTGAACTTACACATGGTGCCACTTGCTTTGCCTTATTTTATTAGTTGCTTTGGTCCTAAAGTGTCCCTGCCCTCCTGTCTAGAGGGTAATCAGCATTGCTTACCACATGGCCCAGAGGTGTGATTATGAGTCAAAATTCCGATCGTCTGTGTAGATCTAGGCTCTGCCTGCAAGAGGAATATGTATTCCTGTGGGGTATTTCCTCCCTGCAGTGCTTTCTCTGGTTGGTTCCCATTTCCATTGCTCCACTGTCTCCTCCACTCTGCATCGGGAAACAAGGGCCTGGCTCAGGTCGTTTTGAACCTCCAGCTCCTAGCTCAGGGCCAAGTACAAAGCCTGTCTGTCTAGCTGCTGGCTGGATGACTATGAGAAAGTTCACTGGAGGAGACTCCAGCCAGTATTTTTTGAGCTGCCTGGTGACTTTCAAAGTATAGATCAGGGGAGTTGAGTGCATGGCATTCGATCCAGCATCCCCCACTTGCTGTCCGTGACAGACATTGCTAATCAATTGCACCCTCCACCCTTGCCGGCTCGGGTCCTCACCCAGGTGGTACTCCCGGTGTCTGCTCTCAGTCGGGGTTCAGACAGGGCTTGAGTGATGACATCTGTTGGCCTTCAGGATGTGGATGATCCTTTTGGGGAAAACTGGAAGTTGTGCAGAGAAATGGCTGACTGAAAGACTAGTGGGGCTGCAGAAATCCTGGTGCATGCAGCCATCAGGACCAAATCCCGTCTGCTCCTCCTCGTCACTCTGTGTGAGTCCCAAGGCAGTTCCTTCCATGAGTTCTAAGGACATTCCCCAGCTGTGGATGGCCCAGCCCCACACTTCAGCCGCCTGTGGCAGGAACCTCCCAGCACTGTAATGAAGCAGCATCCAAGTGTGACTCCACGAGCAAGGCTCCCCCAAGAGCACGCTCTGTCCGAGTAAGCATTACTCCTTGGTTCCTTGAAGATATGTCAGTTTTCTTTAAAATCAGGGTGCAAACAGGAACGTGCATAGAGGCCTCCGTTTTCTTTTGCCAGCCTCTCTCTGCGGAAGGCTTGAGCTCTGCTCTGAGCACTTGGCTGCATTCCCTTTCACTTTAGCGACAATGGTCTCTGGATCCTCTTCCCAAAATAGACTCAGAGGGGAGTTGACAGTGGGGTTCAGGAACAAGGACGAGAAACAGGAGAATCCGGGAGGCAGTCAGTATTTAGGGAATGAACCTGACACCCAACAACTTTGTCTTCTTGGTTGTTTTTCTGGTTTCTTGCCTGTGAAATCGTGGCTTTTTGAACCCGAGCGATTCCTGCTAACAGCAGCAGGTGCTCACAGAGCACTTTGCACACCCTGTCTCATTAATCCTCATGGCAACCCCGTCGCATGGAGAAACGGAGCTAAGTCACTTGCCAGGGATCACCCAGCACACCGCAGAGCAGGATTTGAGCTTGGGCTGCGGTATCTTGGCACGACAGGGAGGGAGAGTCACAGAGAAGCAGGACCGCTGGCCAGCCTGGGGTCCAAGGGGAAAGTTTTGGACACGAGGTTTTCCTCGTGTTCCTGTAGCCCCAGGGGCACCCAGGCTCATACCTCTTTCTTCCTGAAGCCTGTGCTTCGCTCCTAGGCAGGGACGAGCCCACTTTCCCGTGAGCCTCAGAACCACCTGTCACTCGGTTAAAGGAATGTGGCTGGCTGGGGGCCCTGCTCCTTCCTCCTCCCCCCATCCTCCGCACACCTCCCTCCTTGGAAGGGGGCTGGGCAGCGATCCCTGTGGCTCAGAGTGGTGGCGAGCAGAAATTGTCTGCTAACAGGTTGCTGCTGAAGGGAGAAAGTGGTCCCTGTGACCAGTGGGGTGCTTGGGCAGGTTCTGAGCTCCCTAGAAGGGGAGAAGAGAGAGTCCAGAGAACATCTGGGCTGGAGGACTCTCTAGCCTTAAAATGCAGCAGTTCTCAGTCCTGGCTGCACATTCACACCACCCAAGGGGCTGTGGCTGCACCCAGACCCACTACATCAGAGCCTCTGGGAGGGGGTCAGGCCATCCAGATTTCCTAAAACTGCCCAGCTAATTCCTGGTGTGGCAGAGTTAAGCACGCTCGGCTGCCCCCAGCCCCAAGCTTGCAGATAGGTAAGTTGAGGTCTGGTGAGGGGGAAAAGGAAACTCGGGCCACTCTTCAGCCACAAAGTCCTTCTGGCGCTAAACAGAGGAGTACTGCCAGGTGGCTCACGCCCGTAATCCCAGCACTTTGAGAGGCCGAGCAGCTGGATCACCTGAGGTCAGGAGTTTAAGACCAGCCTGGCCAACATGGTGAAACTCCATCTCCATTAGAAATGCAAAAACTCCATGTCCATTAGAAATGCAAAAATTAGCTGTGCTGGTGGTGAGTGCCTGTAATCCCAGCTACTCAAGAGGCTGAGGCAGGAGAATCGCCTGATCCCAGGAGGCGGAGGTTGCAGTAAGCTGAAATCATGCCACTGCACTCCAGCCTGGTGACAGAGTGAGACTCTGTCTCAAAACAAAATAAAAAAGAGGAGCGCTGCTGATAGTGTTCTCACTGTAAGGACCCCATGTCAGTGGCTCTGTGCGTGCGCCCTGCACCTTGTGTGCCTGCTCTCGGACAGGCAGGCATCCCACAGGTGTGGGAGTGCAGGCATCACCTAGTTCAGGCCAAAGACACTGGAGGGGCAAACCAACCGGGCGTATGGTTTCACCAGCATCAGGCTGGACTCTGAGCATCCCGGCTCTTTTTTGCCCCCTGTTCCTGGCTGGACACAACCTTAAACGTGGGCTTCAGGTTGAAGCCGGCCCAACCTTACCTTCTGGGTTCTCGGTAACCTATGCATTGCGTTCTGCTTCTCCCGGGGGTGGTGGAATCGCATCTTCAAAGGCACCTTAGCCAGAGTGAAAGGGAGAATCACTGAAAATGAGAACAGGGCACTGGCAAGCCCAAGGTCGAAGGGGAATGTTCTGGACATGAGGTTTTCTTCATGCCCCTGCAGCCCCCGGTGAGCATAGGTTCATTCCTCTCTCCCTCTCTGCGCTCTCCTCACCTGTCTTCCCCATAAAATGGGCAGAACCCATGAGGAGGACCCCCAGGTTGCTGGAAGAAGGGAGACACTGCAAAGGGCCCCCGCAGGCGGCTCGGCTACCTTTCCTCTTCTCTTAGAAACCTGTGTCTCCCTCTGCTGTGACGTGTTTACTGACGTGGAATTTACAGACAGGAAAATGCACACTGATCATAGGTGTGCGGTGTGATGGGTTTGGGCCAGCATGTATATGCAGCCGTGGCCAGGTTTAGGTCTGGGATCTTTCATCTCCCTTCCCAGGCTGGGACTGCACCTGCCCCGAGAGGCAGTGGCGCTATGGATTTGATCATCACAGATGACGTTTTTCTCCTGTAGATGTTGCGTAAATGGAATAATTCTGTATGTTCACGGTTTTTGATTGGCTCCTCGGTGACTGACATGCACCTGTGTTGTCGCATGTGTTGATGGTGGCTTCTTTTTATTTTGAGAAGCATTGCATTGTGGATGTGAACCACAGGCCCGCAGTTTTGTTTGTTTGTTTTGAGACGGAGTCTCACTCTGTTGCCCAGGCTGGAGTGCAGTGGCAGAGTCTCTGCTTGCTGCAACCTCTGCTTCCTGGGTTCAAGCAATTCTTCTGCCTCAGCCTCCTGAGTAGCTGGGATTACAGGCATATGCCACCATGCCCAGCTAATTTTTGCATTTTTAGTGGAGACAGGGTTTCACCATGTTGGCTAGGCTGGTCTTGAACTTCTGACTCCAAGTGATCTTCCTGCCTTGGCCTCCCAAAGTGCTGGGATTTCAAGCATGAGCCACCAAGCCTGGCCAGGCCTGCAGTTTTAAGCAGGGCTGAAGGATTGTGAAGGGGCTGAGGAATCTGGGCCCATAACGGGTACCAGAGACCTGGGTGTCTGTCCCAGCCACGGCCAGGGTGCTCAGGGTGGAGGCAGAGCCTTGGAGACGGGACAGATTCCAGGAACTCTGGGGTTGGGTTGACTGATGCCAGCCTCGCTGGGCTCCAGCCCAGAGCAACTGCCTGCCTGCCTCACCTGGCCTGCATTCCTTTGCAGGGAACGAGGATGTGGGTGACCCCAGACGGGTGTGAATCATGTCTTGGGGAGGTGGTTACTCAGAGGTGGCAAACGCCAAGGCCGCCTTCCTCCCAGACGGTGCGGACCTCAGCGTGGAGCTTCCATCCTGGGCTTGGGCATGGCTGCTGAGGTGGGTGTTTGAAGGGCTTCATTGGAGTCAGTGGGGCTAACAGGCAGGGTCCCTGTCCCCTAGACTGCAGCATGCTCTGTAGAAGAAAAAGAACACAGCAATGTGGCTGTTGTCTCAGAGGCCAGGTCACAGTCTCGGCAGGCTTACTTGCCAGCTTTGTGGCCCTCCGGCCTGTTTTTCATCTATGAGATGGGGTGTGTGGAAGCAGTGCTGACTACCTGTTGTGAGGGCCACACGGACCTCCTTACTTTTATTTCCCAAGTGTCTGCCGTGTGCCAGGCACGACGCCACATGCAACCCTCCGAGAGCTACTAGACCTGTTTTACAGACAGGGAGGCTGAGGCTCGGAGGGCAGAAGTCAGTTGCCCAAGGGTGCATGACTTGTAATTGTCTCGGCTGGATGTGGAACCTGATGCACCCACCTGTGTCCCAGCCACCTCCCGTGTCAGTTCCAAGAAATCTACAAACCCAAAGCAAATGGTAGCCCTTGAGAAAATTGGAGATGGCACAAGGATGGGCAATTAAAATTTAATAGTTCCTTACTCACGTGAATGTATGTATGTTAGGCAAAATATAACAAGCACGTTGTCAGTTTCATGAGTGTTATTACTTAAGATCGGGTTAAGTAATAAGTAAACCAATTGACTTTTATTTCAGTTGAAAAGAAAAATATTTAAGAATTTTAGTTTTTTTTTTTAAGATTTTTATAGTTGAATCCCTTTTTAAAAATTATTTATTTTTATTTTTCTTTTAAAGATGGGGTTTCACCATGTTGGTCAGGCTGGTATTGAACTCCCGACCTCAGGTGATCCGCCCGCCTTGGCCTGCAAAGTGCTTGGATTACAGGCGTGAACCACCACGCCCGGCAAATTTTAGTTCTTTAATGGGGTACTTGGGTATGGCAAAAATCAAGAAGGCTGAGGGTGACATTTGGGAGCTGTGTCCCAAGCCCCTCGTGGGTCTTTAATCAGCAGGCATAGATCCACAGCTCCTCTGGCAGGGCGGAAGCACTTTGCTCCTTGGCCTTTTGAGGTCACCCAGCTATTCAAAGGTCAGGGTCAACTTGATTCTAATGAGATCAAGGTCACAGGGTCATGTTGCCCTCAGGAAAGTGGGGGATAGAGCTCTGTGGCTCAGGCTGTGGCCCTGCTACAAGGCTGGGAGGTGGGGAGGTATGGACAGAGAAGGGCCTCCCGTCCTCACCTGCACAGAAAGCTCAGAGGTGCTCCCGGCTGGTGATGGGGGTTCGGCCTGAATCTCAGCATGCTGCTGATAATGGAGAAGCCAGCACCTCACTGAGTGCTTCCTTGGTGCCCTGTCAGCACTCAGCTGGGCTCTTCTGACACCTCACAAGGCTTGCAGAAGAGCCTGCTGAGACTCAGAGTGTCTGTAACCACACAGGTCACAGCTGTGTGGCATCTTGATCTCTGCATTTCAGCAAGATCTCTGTGTTCTCTTTTTGTAATGAAAAAAAAACCTCCTTAATTTAATTGGTCTACGATGTCTGACATGGCTGGATATTCTGCAGAATAGTTCTGTGACTTCTTATCTGGCCCCTAATGTACCTTTTCAGCTCTGGGGAGAGGGAAAAGCAATTGGAAGCAAGTGAAGAAAAGGGCTCAGGTGTGTCCCGGCCCCAGGTCTCACAGTTACACCTGCCATCTGCTGGCTCCCACCTTTGCCCAGTTACTGCTAGGAAAAGTCCCGGGGAGGGGAGGAGTTGGGGAAGTTCTGCCGCCTGTCTGGCTTGCGGTTTGGCAGACTTTCCTGGACCCAGGTCTCAGATCCTGGACTTGGGCCTCATCCTACAAGAACTGGGGGGAAAGGTTGAGGAGTCAACTCCCCAGCCCCCTGGCTCTGACTTGTGTGGGGCAGGGAGGGCACCTGGCACTCTGTGCCTGGCCTCTCTGCTCGTCCTGTGGGTCTGCCTACCTGACTACCTGTCTAGGAATTTTTATTGCAGCCCACAGAGGCACTGCAGGTCAGCTGGAATGTGAGATCCTGGCCCTGGGAGGAGTGGGGTGGGCGGGCTTCAGACACAGCGCCTGGCTGCTGGGCAGGAACACCAGCGAGGCGGCAGCCCCCTGGCCGGCTCACAACATGAGCGTGGACGACGTGGTTTTGCCGCTTCGGGACTTGTCTGGGCTTTGCAGTGTTTCTTTATGCCCAGATTCTGCCAGGTTAATTTAGGTTTCGGTTTGACTACTGCCTGGGACACCTTGACCCACAGCAGGGATTGGGACGAGCAGTTGGTTATGACAGGTTGTGAAGCCAGGAGACTAGTCCTGAGAGCAGCAGCACCTCGGCAGTTCCCCGTGCCCCTGAGACATTGCTGAGCGCTGTCCTGTAGTACAGAATCCTCCCAGCGCCAGGGGCGCGGAGCACCATCCGTCCCATTGTACTGACGTGAACAGTGAGATGCCTTAGGTCTCAGGGCTGCTGTCAGTGGCAGACCCCGGCAGTCTGGCTCTAGCACCCCCAAATTGAACTGAGCGTGGATTAGGTGCTGACCAAGGGGCTGTTATGGCCCCTTGCTGTTGTGGTTGGCCTTGCCAGTCCCCGCCAGTTGCTGCGATGCTGTTGGCCCAGGGCCTCACTGTGCAGGGGAGACAGCACCCAGACTGGACTAAGGCCTGCCAGGCCCTGGCCTGGATCTCTGCCTTTTCTTTCTACCAGGAAGGGTATTCAGGCAAGAGGAGGTGGACGGAGTTTCCTCAGGCTCTAGGTGACCGTGGCTTCCACAGGCTGCCCTGCCAGTGGCACCCGCTGGCATGGGGTGGGACAGCCTCTCGGCCTTCTCTGCATCTGGCAGCCCTGGCCCTCGAGTAATTAAATCTTCCTGGAGCCAAAAGTGGCCGTGCTCATGCCCTCCCCGCTCCCCAGCCACAGCCAGGTATAGACCTGGGCTCTTGGAAGGAGCAGTGGCCTGGCACGGAGGGGCTTCGGGGGACCAGGCTCAGGGGTACTGGGCACCCTGGTCATGAGATTGGACCTCCCCTCCCCTGTCCGGGCTGCCCTGTGGGTTCCCGCCCCCAGCCCTGACCGCCAGTGCCCACCTGCCCCCACGACTCTTCCACACCTGGTGGGCTGCACCTTGGTGTCTGCAGCTGGCCCAGGTCCAGGTGAGGCCACATGCTGTCTGCAGGGAGTGAGTGACCACCACATGAGAGTGTCCTCAGGGTTTCATCTCTTCTCTGAGCCTCTGTTTCTTCATCTGTAAAATGGGGGTAATAATAAGCACCCGCTACACGGGGGCAGTTGTACGAATTAAACGAGACAGTTTGTGGCAAGGGCTCAGCTCAGTGCCAGGTGCTTTGTAAATGCTCGAGAAATGCAGCCTCTCCTGCGAGGAAGACGTGGCCAGTACTGGGGGAGCAGTGGCTCCGTAAGCCCCGGGACCTACCTATGAAAAGGGAGAAGAGGATGGTGGGATGTGCAAAGTTGGGGGGCTCATTGGGGAAGGAGATGTCAGAAGGAGCTCTGCGGCGTGAGTAGGAGTTCTCCCCGGAGGCCGGGGGTGGGCGCTCAGGAACCTGCCCCTCCAAGGCACACCCAGGGTTCTGTTCTCTCTGCTTTGCAGATAGAGGCAGCTGTTCAAGGCCACACATGGCGGGAAGGGGGGGGTCCTAACGGGGTGGCTTGGGAACGGGGGCTGCAGTCACTATCGAGGTGGGTCTGAGCGCCTCTGTGAGCAGGAAATGGACACAGTCTGGACTGGGAGATGGTGCACCTGGCCCTAGCTGGCAGCTGACCATGGGCAGCTTCTTCCTCGCTCTGCTCTGGGAGGGGTGAGAGTGACAGGGAGGTCCTGCCTCCCCCGTCCTGTTGCCACCTCTGCTATGACCTGTGTAACACTCAACAGCAGAGTCATGACTTTTTGGGCGGGAAACGTTCTCTCCTACCCCATCCCTGAGGAAGCAAGAAAGGAGTTTTCGGGCATAGGAGCTGACATCAGCTCAGGGGAGGGGAGTGGTGCCAGTAGCTCTGCGGGCCCTGTCCCTGGGTGTCCGGGGCTGCTGTAACCTGGGTACCTCCTTCCACCTCCTAGACTGGCCCAGGGACCCTTCGTGATTTGACTCTCAGTCAGGCTGGGGCCTTGGCCGGTCCTTGGTCTGCCACCCGTCTTCAGCACCTGCACAAGAAACCCCAGCCCCGCCCCACTTCTGGAGGGCCCTTCGGAAGAGTTGGGGGGAAGGCAGCTCCTCACATACCATATTAATGGGAGGCGACACCAGAAGGCTGGGTGGCATTTGCCATTTTATACAATTAAGAGCGTTACTAATGGGTAATTTTACTTAATATTTCACTCCATTCGTGAGTTCATCTGAAACATTTATTGAGCACCTGCTATGTGATGGGCACACAACCACTAAAAAGACAGGCCAGCTGTAGTGTGGCAGACCAGAAATCAGCCAGAAAACCAGTGACTGTAGAACAGCTTTTCAAAAGTCCTGCAGGAAAAGACTGAGGGGCCAGTAGGGACAAGGAGGGGCTTGCTTTCTCTAACCCCACTTCTCAGGTAGCTGTGTAAGCGGGATCCCTGGGTCTCGGGGTATAGAGGTGTCAGCATTTATCAGGCGCGGCAGTTCTTCCCTCGGATGTGAGCTGAAGTGGGGTGAGTGCAGGAACTGGCACGGTCACACATTTCCCCCCGGGAGGTGCAGGTTCCAGACCCCCCGGCCCCTGGACCCTGACCAGATGAGGGGGGGTGAGCAGTACACAACCAGGTTCCACCCCAGAGCTCCAGCAGGTGGGGGTCAGCTGGGCGTGTCACTCACAAAACTCAGAAGAAGCCGGATCTTCCTCCCCACTGCATGTTTCCTGGACAGAGCCCAGGCTCGGGTGTGTACCTGCTCTCCCGGCCTTGCCACCTGTTTTCAAATGACCCTCCAGACCCCACGCAGCAATGTGGACCCTGCTCCTGCTACAATTAGTTAATCATTCTTTTTGCTTCACAATAAAAATCGCATTGCTCTTCTGATTATAAAAAGTGATATACACTCTTTCTTGAACCAGAAATTCAAAGAATTTGATAAATAACAGGCGAAAAGTCAAAATGCCTGCAATTCCAGCACGTGGAGGTGAGTTCGTTCTGTGGGTTATATTCTCAGGTGCATTTGCATGTGTAGGGCTGATGCAGGGCAGTGACACTGGTTGGGGGGTTGCAGGCGCTGAGCCCGGCACCGCCGGCTGGTCTGTGCCCTGCACCACCGCCTAGCGTCTCTTCCCTAGGAGGTGAGATCAGGGGCTCCCTTGGGGTCTTCTCTGGATTCCGGAGCAGACCCGCTAGCAAAGGCAGGGAGGGTTCCACATGGAGGTACCCGGGCTGGATGCCTGGCAGGTGGGGGTTAGATCCAGCAGGCTGTGCCTTCACCTGAGAGCCTCACCCTCCTTATCTGTAAAATGAGGTGACACCAACAGTTCCTACCTCGTGGAGCCGGAGTGAGGAGGGCATCGGGTGTTGGGAGAAGTTCAGCAAATGCCCAGCACACAGTAAGCACCCCATGGACCTCGACTGCCACCAGGCCATGAAGTCCCTGGCCCTGGGACCCACATCAGCCCGAGCAGTGCCACGTGTGCATCCCCCCTATGTAGGGAGCTGCTGAATCAGGCTTTGATTCACAGTCGAAGGCTTCTGTGGTCAAACACGTCTGAAAAGCCACAGCCCATCTTTTTACAGACAGGTCCCTGAGACCCAGAGAGGGTGACTAGGAGGCTGGTCCTGGCCTCCAGGAGTACCTCCCCCACTCCCTATGGTCTTGAGAGGCAGATGCAGGGCCGCCCCTGGGTCCCCTTGTCCCCAAAGCTGGAAATGCACTCAAAACTTCTACGTGGATCTTCATGAGAAATAGCTATTTATGTGGGCACAGTTCTGAAGACTCTCCTTGAACTAGATCCTCTAGTGACCGGGAGAGAGAGGGGATTCCCCAGGTTTTTTTTGGAGACTGTCCCATCTTGGCACTGACCTAGGTCCGATTGCCAGTGCTGGGTTCGATGCTGGACTCCCCAGAGGGAACGGGGTGGTGTCTGGTGCCACAGAGGTGGACCAGGCCAGAGCCGTCCCTCACCTTGCCCCACTCCCCGACCGACCTTTCCGCCTGGGAAGGCCAGGCCTCTGTCCTGGTCATACAATACCCCATTCTCACGTTCAGACTGGCGGTCTAGACGCTCATGCTCCCTTTGTTCCGAAGGGTCAGGGGTTGGGGGAGGGCTCCAGAAAGTGGGATTTGGGCCGAGACAGAAGAGAGGGGGTGGGTGGTGGGTGAGGGGAGACTGACTTCAAAGGAGGCAGCCGGTTCTCCCTCCGCCTGCCCGGCGAGTGACCAGCCTCACCGACAAAACGTGCACCAATTTCTAATGATAGAGGCAGCTCCCAACAGAAACGCGTTTTGAAACCCAATCAAGCTGACGCCCACTCGGGCCTATGCGCCCAGAGCTGTTTAGCTGACACCGTCTAAATAAAACCCCACAGCCTGTGCCAGTAAGTCTGGGGCAGGCTGCCAGCAGGGATCGAAGGCCCGGAGGCAGCGCTCAGCCAGGTCTGAGCCAAAGAAACCCCTGGGGAAAGATGCAGAATTCCTGCCCCCACCCGCTCCGGGATGCTCGCCGTGCCTGGATGCTCCGTAAAGGAGAGGGCACGTGGAGACGCCCCTGAAGCCACCTTGTCCTCATGGTTGTTGGTGACAAGAAACTCCAAGTGCTAACCCAGGAGAGATGCAGAGTCTCCAGTTCGATTCCCAGGCTCTAGGCTTAGTTCTTGCCCAGCAAGCCCTGTATACCTCTTGTAGCCTCAGCCGCCTCCTCTGTAAAATGGGAGTGTGAGTGTTCGCCATGGCTCCTGAGGGAGAATGAATGTGAGGCCCTGCCTGGCACAGAGTTCCCTGCCTCGCAGAGTGAGTTTGACCACTGGGTGCTGAGGATGACCGTGTGCTCGTCTTTCAGCCCTTGCTGCCGGCCGTTGTTCGTAGCTGCCTGATACTCTGACTCTGGGGTTCTCAACTGCCCCCTGAGACATTGGCAGTGTCTGGAGACTTTGATTGTCACAACCTGAGGCATGGAGGAAGTGCCTACCCAGCAGGCATCTAGTGGGTAGAGGCCAGGGATACAGCTAAAAAGCCTGTAATGCCCAGAACAGCCCACCCCACTCTACCCCACAAAGAAGTGTCTCCTTCCTAAGGTCAGGCAGGAGGTTGAGGAACCCTGATTGAAGTCAATTCAGGCCCCAGACACCCGCTCTCCAACTTGCTGCCTGCATAAGGAGGAGCTAACCTGAGGCTAAATAGAAAACCATTGTACTGACCTGAGCAGGAAAACGGAGGAATCTTGGAATGGGGAGAAACACCTGGCTGCCTCCTCCCCTGGGGAATTCAACACCAGCAGAGGCTGCGCCGAGGCCATCCCAAGGTGAGGGCAGAGGTGGCAGAGAGACGTGAACCACCTGGGCTGACCTCATGGTGCTCACAGTGAGAGAGAAGAGGGAGAGACTCTGAACCTAGAGTGGGTGCAAGGGTACGGCCCAATCTAGACACGGGGCCAGACTGACATCCCTGGACAGGGAACCCACAGACTGAGAGCTCCCAGCTCAGGAGCCCTGCAGGAGGGCCTTGTGGGCTGGAAATGAGCTTGGGCAAGCTTGGATCAGCTTGGGGTTGAGAAGGGCAGGCCAGGCAGCGCCCTGGGTGGCACAGGTGCAGAGGCCGACCTTGCTGTGGGTATTTCTGGTGACTCCTGAAGCCCAGCTGTGTCACTTGCTCCCCAGATGCCCCGATCTTGTCCTGCTGGATTTCTCATCTTTCCTCTGAATATTTTATCCTTTCTTTTCAGGTCAACCGCCCCATGACTGTGTTTGGGGAAGAGTTGGCCAAAAAAGTTGTATTTGCCTGATGGACAGAGCCTTCCTGGCACACTGGGGAGAGGAAGCTCCTGGAGGCAGGGCTGGGCTCTTTGAGAAGGAGTGTGGCAATTGATTAGTAATGTCTGCCATGTTGCCAGACCAGGGAGTGGCCATAGGTGTGTGTAGGGGAAATCACACATGCAAAGCACCTGGGTTCTTTCCTGACCTGGTTGGGTCACTCTGGGCAAGTCACATCCCCTCTGGCCTTGGGGTCCCTCTGTTAAACAGCCGGGCTGAGTCAGTGGCTTCTGGGTCACTGATGTGCTATCATGCTGAGCGTTGGACCAGCCTCAGGCACAGGGGATCATCTGGAGAAGAAGGAAGTCGCTCAGTTAAACCCCTTAACAGGAAAAGAACATTGCTCCACGTCTTGATCTCGTTCCTCTGCACTGACAGATCCCTTCTAGAACCTACGCATCCGTGCCTGGGGCAGGACCAGAGGCCGTGCCTCATACAGCAGTGCCCCTGGGCTGCTGCTGCAGGAGGAGTGAAGGTTAGAAACAGTCGTTTAAACCAATTATTAGAAGTGAGAGTGTGGAAACCAAAGTCAGAAATGGGGGGAAACCCTTCAGTCCGCTGACAGCCCATCACCCTTTTGGGAGCTGCTGTAGGGGCCAGCCGGAGCGGTCCTCTCGGGCTGTGTCTCCCTGTTGCACTGTCCTCCCCAGGGGATTGGTGTGGATGTTATTTTGGTGGGGGCCTAAGCCTGACCATGGTTTTGTTTGTGGGTTGCTCACCGCGGTCCAGCACCGAGCCCCACTCTGTGTGCGCTGTCATCTCCTCCTCATTGCATGGGATTGAGGCAGGTACTTCCGGTCACCCCACCCCACAGGTGAGGGCCCCAGAGATGGGGGAGGGGCCTGCCCGGGGCCTCGCTGTTGAAAGAGGCCAACGGAAGCCCTGCTAGTGCCCTGGTGCATTTAACCCTCACAACAGCCCTTCAGGACAGGTGGTTGAGACCCCATTTCACGGCTGGGTAAACTGAGGCACAGGGAGGTGACTTCCCTTGGACCACACAGCCTGAAAGTGGTGGAGATGGGCTTCGTCTGGATCCAGCGTCTGGGCTTTACAACATTTGAGAGAGAAGAAGGAAGGGAGGGAGGGCAGGAAGGAGAGCAGACCAGTCTCAAATAGAAGGTGCGGCGAGCAGGGCAGGCATTGGAAGGAAGTGACCGTTTGGCACCCCACCAGAGAAAGCCTTCGATTGTGGAGCGAATGCGCCTTCACTGGGCATCTGGCAGGCAGCAGGTCTTGCTCCAGTTTAGAAGCTGGCAGTCCCAGGGGAAAAATTAGTGCCCTCCCCCATTTAGGAGAGCCGCCCCTGTCCAGCTGCCCCTGAGTGTAACCTGCAGGAGAGGTCGGCGCACGGCCTGTGTTGAGCTCCTGGAGGCGGTCCCCCTTTTCTTGGAACCCACTCTTGGCGCCCTGGCTGCATGGAGGCCCACTCCCTAGTTTTGAGGTGTCACCTTGAGCATGCCCCAGGGCCACACCCTTGCAGCCAGCCCACCTCCAACCCCGGCCTTCTTTCCTGGGAAGGAAGGGTGACTCATTTTACAGCGACCCTTTGTGTAACAAGGGCTAAAATGCTAAGTTGGAGGTGAGACCAGATTCCTCTCCTCCGGTCCTGGTCCACCCAGAGCAGGTGGAGACAAGCTCCCACTGCTCCCCCACGATTTTCGTGTAACCGTTTTTTAAGTGAACAGTGCTACAACAAAATTGCTGCTACGAGGTGTTAGAAACGTCTTAGCAGGCGCCTTCCTAGAACAAGAAGAGCCAGAATTATGTGCTGGGCGGCCACGTACAGTCCTATTTTAAGAGCGACCTGGAGGGCAGCCCAATCACAGATGATGGTTTCTAGTTCTCTGGAGCAGCCAGCCCCCTCCCCCCAGCCAGTCCACCAGCAGACCCCAAACCAGACCGGTAACTTAGCATTTTCATTTAAGTCCATCTGACAAATCGTTTTAGGCCGAGAAAGCAATACTGCATCTTTAAATGGCTACTTTGTCAGCGCGTCTCTGCGCGCTGTAAAAAGTCCTTTGTTATCTGTGTCTAGACAGCACGCCAGCGGAATATTTGGTCTGCGTGAGGGGAGAGAGATCTGACAAGGTTGAATTCATTTACCGGCTTATTTAAAGCGGGATTTCAAAACACTTGCTCATAAACTGTTTTCGGCCCAGACACCCCGGCCTCTTCGTAGCCCGCGCTGGCTTTTCTTGCTTTTATAATTTTTCACCTGCTTGGGCAGTTGGCTGGAGGTTGCAGCCGGGCGGGCACCCTGGCGAGGAGAGCGACCGCGGCTTGCCGCTTTTTTCTTTTTTTAATCGTCCTCTTTACGACTGTCTAGACGTTCTGCAGATGTACGTTCTCGGGGGAAATGGCTTTTCCCTCTGGCTACAGTACTCGGGACGGCTGCAGATGGCACCCGGTCCAACCATTGGACCGCCCAGCCCCTTCCCCAAATTCCCCTTCAGCCATTCCTCCTCTCCGTCATTTAAGGCACTTTGCCTCCTGGCAGCGTCTCTGTGTTTATAACACATTTACTTGACTGTGCTAATTTTATACCATCATCAAAAAAGGAAAAGTGACATTCCAGGTTTTCTTCTCTCTGAGGGGCGGGCAGAGACCCCCCCCAGCTCCTCCCCACAGCTTCCCCCATTTCTTTTGATAGCTCCTCCTTTTGTGGTGGTGGTTTTGTTTTGCGGCACGCCTACATGCCTAGACAAATAAAACACCAGAGGTTGGCTTTTTTAAGGATGGAAATATCAGGGCTACTTGAATGCGTCCGAGGATTTAGGTCTGCCAAATACATGCATTAATTAACCTCATTGCCATAGTGACTAGCTCATTGTTACCGGCGTGAAAAGGGGGCAAGCCGTGGGGGTGGAGGGTTCCCCGGGCCCCTCAGTCACCCACCACCCGCCCCACAGGAGCTGGTGCCAAGGCCAAATAGGCATTGTCCTGCCAGCGACCAGAAAGTGGGTCCACTTTGCCTCCCTCAGACTTTGCAGTGGGTGGTGGGGGCGGTTTTCAGAGCCCCTGCTCCTCCTTAGGCGGCCACAAGGCCCAGTGGACTTGGAAAATTCATTTGACCTCCAAGCCAGCTACCCGTTCAGGCCAGGAGGGAAGCTGGCTTCAGAGTCCCCTTTTGGAGCAAGGGCCGCAGGGCTGAGAGAAGACGTCACCCTGCCCCCTCCCCGCTAGACCCCTAACTCCCCCACCCCCACCCCCACCCCCACCCCTGAAAACTATTGTCATTACCATTGACCTGCTGCAAAGCCATAAATTTCCACCCGCCTCCCCTCGCACAGCCATCAGTCTGCCCTCTGGTTTTTACTTGGTAGGGGGCACAAAAGGTGGCAAGGGGGTGTCAGGGGTGGGCAGCTGACCAGATGTCTCCTGGGATCCCTAAACTGCATCTAATTTCTGCCAGATGAAGCAAGTCCAACCTATCAGCCTACTTTCCTGGGGTGTTGCAGGGGGGTGGGGCGGCGGGACTTTTCATCCGCAGGAGATAGAGAAAAGGACGTCCCATGACACTTGGCCAGATCTTTTTATTTCCACTCCCAAAACAGACAGTCCACAGGCAGGAGTGGCGTGTGGAGCAGCTACTCCCATTGTGCCCCGCATGGGATTATGACGGGCTTTGTGCAGGCGGCTGGACAATGTGCTTTGGAGGCCGAGAACCCCGAGAGCTGCAGGGCTCCAGCTCTTTCCTCTTCGTGGCAGCCTGGAAGCCTGTAAATTTCCCCGTGGAGTGGGGAAGTTGGATGACTGAGCTTGTCATGTTTCAAGTTATACAGCCATTCAGAGGTTTCTTTCTGCTCTCTCATAATTACAGCATCTTTAAGAAGAAAAATCAAAATGAAGTATTTTCAGGGGAAGGGACTTTTAAAAGAAACACACACACACACACACACACACACACACACACACACACACACACAGTCCAGAACACCACCACCGAGTTAGTATAGTAATGCAAGTTCACAACGCATACGGAGCCGCTCTTTCCAGGAAGTTCTCAAGCAGGAATGTTCCTGAAGGATGGGCTATTAAATATTGGATCCTGAGGCTGGCAGATGCGTCTGCGCTGTAATTGGGTCTGTCCTGGAGTAATTAAAAGAAAATAATGATATTAACCCAGTCACCAGGCCAGCATGGCGTGGAGAAGTGAACGGCAGCGGTATTGATATTTCCCTCCAAAAATTGGCCTTTCTCAGCACATCAAAAACGCACCCTTGGCTTGAGTTTAGGGAGCCTTTTTTCCTTTGCACTTTTTATAATTGATCGAGTGTCTCCTGGCCTTCTTTTTCTTTTTAAACAGCAGTGGGTGGGGGCGGTGTCCGTGCCCTCTAATTCGAGCAGCCTCTACCTGCTCGGGGAGATCTGAGCTTGAGGACGTGCGTGGCACAAATGCCCCAGGAGACTGCGGCGTGAGAGACGACATTGAAAAAGGTCTGGCTTTTAAAGCTCAAATCTAGGAGGCCTGGACTCTTTTTTTCTTCTTTTCTGGAGTTGGAGAAGCCGGAGTTTCAAGACCGTCTTGGTGTGCTGCCTTATTTAGGAGGCGAGTTGCTGCTCATTTGTCAGGCAAAACAGATGTGGTGGGGAGACAACATCTATTTTCATAATTCGAAACAAATCTGGCGAGCCGCCTTCCTTTTCAGCGGGGCCTGCTCATGCAGAAAGCCCAGCTCCCAGGCAGCATCTAGCAGAAATATTTATAGCTCATCCATTGAACTTTCCTTCCTCCAGGAGGAGTTGCTTTCTGCTGGTGATGGGGACACAGACTTGATAGGGAGTGGGTGCTGTTTCAGGGATTTTTTTTTTTTAAATCAAAAACTGGAGGAGTGTGGGTCACAGCCAGCGACGCAGCTGTGCCTCTCCCTCTCATGTCCTTTCGTCTTGCAGGTGTGGGGCGTTGGCCACGGGAGCCTGCTCTGTAGCGTTCCAGAGCCTCTCTACTGGGAGGGCAGTTGGCGGCTGACTTTGAAACTCCTCTGGGCGGGCGCTGGGAGCCCAACTCTTCAGGGAGACCCAAGAACCTGGCCCTCAGTTACCAGCGACTCTATGCTTAGCTGTGCAAGGGTAGCGGGCTGTCATTTCATCATTTTATGGATGAAACCACCGAGGCTTAGAGAACAGCTTGCCCAAGGTCACGCAAGGGACGGTTGGTGGAGCTGGTCCCCTGCTCTGAGCACCATTCACACTCAGCTCAAGCCTTTGGTCCTATCAGGAGCCTTTGCCATGCCGTCACCTCCCATCAAAGGTAGCCGTGTCTGTGTATAGCAGTGACCTAAGGAAGGCAGACAGACCAGGGGTTTGGGCGCGTCAGCCATCGCCAGTGCATTTACCCAGGAGCTGCGCTCCTTCCCTGTGCCACTGGAGATGGGAGGACCTGGTGAATGGAACAGGCCTGAGCCTGCCCTCAGGGAGCTCCCATCTGGTGCAGGCAGGAAACAGAGTCAGGTACTGAACGGAGGAGGAGATTTGACAGCATTACATGACTGTGCTTGGGGGCTGCTTTACTGGAGGTCTGAGGATCTCTCAGTAGGGCTGACCTTTTGCTGAGAATTGAGGGATGAGAAAGAGTCAGCAGTGGGAAGATCTTGGGAGGAGAGAACCTCGGGCAGAGGGGAGAAGCTGGGAGGGTGGGGGTCACACGGGAGAAGCTGGGAGCGTGGAGTCTGCTAACGTAGGTGTGGTGGCCATGCCCAGTTCCCAGCTGGCCATGTCGCCTTAAGGGGGGACTGACCAGGTTTCAGTTCCCTTTTCTATAAAATGAGGGGGTGACTAAAAAGTACACCAGCTTCTGATTCTGGGAAAACCACAGAGCATGGATTTTTGTAAGGTGTTGCCAGTAGGGGAAGCGGTGGAGGGATATGGAGAGCTCCATTATTTCTTACAAAATTCAATGTGAAACTGCAATGGTCACTGAATTAAAACGTTGGTTATTTTAAGCAGTGAAAGGTCTGGGAGGGCCCTTCCCTCTTGGTGCTGGGACCACCCTAGTCCGAGGCAGCGCTGCACCACCCTCATGGGCGTCTCGGGAGGGAACACCCTAGAGAGGTCTCTCGCTGTCACCTGCAGATGGTAGAAGTGGGACCAGCTTCGGGGCAGCCCCCGGCTGCCTAGCACAGGGCTCCCTCCCTGGCAGGAAGGAGGCCCATGCAGGGCGAGGGTGCCCTCAGGAGTTCAGGCAGGCAGCAGGTTTGGAGGGGCAGGGGTTCCCAGTGGCAGCGATGGAGGTGGGTGTTTCTCAATCCCCCCTCCCGTGATTCCACGCAAGTGGATGAAGGAGAGGTCAGGAAGGAAAACAGGCACCTGCCTCACACCTGCCCCACCGGAACTCAGGCAGGCGGTCACGAATAGCACTGGACTCTGTCCCTGGTAGCACCCAGGGTAGATGAATGGGGACTCCCTTGTCACCTGAGTAAGCAGCAATAGAGATCGCCCTTTGGAGCTCACAGCCAGTCAGAGCACAACTCTGAAATTTGGAGGCCGCCCAGGGCCATTCCAGGCCTTTATAAAGACTGAATAAGGCCCGTGGTCTCTTAGAGGCCCTTTGGCTTAGGGTGTCCTATGCATTTGGGTAAAAAGACTCTTCAGTGACTGCCCTTTGTGCAAAAGGTGGAAGCTAGAGTTGTGCTAGTCTCCTGTTTTCTGGCAGATGGACCTTCTTAGAACTCCTTCCCTCCCTTTCTCACTGACCTGGCCCCGACCAGTACGATCATTTTCATTCTCCTGCCTCCAGAGAGGGACCTGTAAGGCGATGCTTACGTCCTCACACGGACTGCTCTCCGCCACTTTCCCTCACTCATGTATTCATTTCACAAGCATTTACAAAACGCCTCCTGTGTGTCTGGCATGGTGGTCCGTGCCAGAGTGCCCTGATCGCTGATCAAGGTAGTCGCGGCTCCAGCCTTCAGAAACGTACGATCCAAGTGTGAAATGAGCAACTGCCCTTTCCTAAGCGTTTGCTTTCAAAGCAGATTGTTTTTAGAGTAAGTTGTTATTCTTTAAACCGACTGTGTGTGATGTAAGTCCCTGCTGCTGTCTTCATATTGAGGCCTAATTAGGAATCAGCTGTTGCCTGGCTAATGTTTATTGAGCAGGCACTATGCACTCGGCACTGGGCCTTAGATGCCCACTATCGTCTAATTTAATCCAGAGTTTCTTGACCTTGGCACTGACATTTGGGCTGGATAATTCTTTTCTGTGGGGGACTTTCCTGTGCGTGGCAGGGTGGATGTTTAGCCACTTCCCCTCACCCACTGGATGCCAGTAACACCCCCTCCCAGTTGTGGCAACCACAAATGTTTCTAGATATGGCCAGATGTCCCCTGGGGGCAGAAGCATCTCCGGTATAAGAACCACACCTTAGCCCCAGCAGCTGCCCTTGAGGTCCCAGTCCCTTCATCTGCGGAATGCGGGCGATGACAGGCATCCCCAAAGCGGCTCCTTGGGAGCCTTGAATGAAATAATGCACTTAAAGCTCTTAGCATGACCCAGCTGGAGCTGGAGTGGCCGCAGCTCTCCCCGATGGCGTGTCTGAGTGTCTGACTGGCAGCGGTCATTTTTACGATCCTCTCATCCCCCCACAGTTCACTGGGGCTTGTAGTCCTAGCCAGCCTCCATGCCACAAGCCAGGCTCACCTTGCAAAGATGGGCAAGGACACAGCCATTATGCCCCTCACTCCCACTGGGGATGCCAGCGTGGACAGCCTGTCCCCAAGGAACTCAAAGTCATAGGCTCCGGCTCTAGCCAGCTTTGCTTGGTTGCTGTGTCCCTGGGCAACTCCCTTCCCCGCCTTGGCCCCATCCTTTTCTCATTGGACCCATTTCAGGGGCTTCTAAGCCACTCTCCCCACTAGAGACTCAATATCTACCAGGTCACTCACAATTCTGATCACTTAGGGATCTCTGAGCTGCTCACAGTGCCAGGCGACCTCCCCCTTCCGCCGTAAACCATTCACCTGTTTGGCTCTAGCAGTTGCTTTTACATTTTGGGCTTCATAATTGAACTAGTGGTTCCTCCACTGAGGGAGTGAACAGTTGGTTGGGATCTGTTCATCCATAGTGGGGCGCTTGTGAGTCCATTCGCTGCAGGTCCCGAACCCACCACTGCATAATGTGGATTTCAACCTGTGTGCTTCCCGCATTGTCTGAAAGGAGCTTCCCCAGCAGTTGTGATGTGTGCCGTGTTTGGAAAATCACGCTGGAGAATGATACCTGAATCGTTTCAGGTTCATGCTGTCTGTGCCGTCTTTGCCCCAACACACACAGCCACCCACAGGAAATCTCCATGCAGCTTTGCCAAGCCCCAAAGCAGCCACCTCCTCATGGCATCTTCATGCTATGCCCCGGAAGGCAGGCTTTCTTGCCCTTGAATGAGACCAAGGTTCCTACCTCAGGGCATTTGCACTTGCCGTCGTTCACCCAGGAGTGTTCGTTCCCCAGCTCCCCTCATCTTTCAGGTCTCAGCTGAAAAGCCACCTCCTCCAAAAGACTGTCCCTAACCAGATCGGCTAAGGAGGTCCCCCCTCCCAGGTGTTCATTATCACAGACCCGCTCTAGTTCTGTTCCGTGTTCTGGAGAATACAGGAGGACTCCTCTTCAAAGACACTCGTGTCGTTCAGAGACCCCTGCAGCTCCTGGCTCTTCTGTACCTGAAGTGCTCGCTGGAAGAGAAGTTTGCCATTTTTCCTGAGCAATACATTGATACTTTACAGCCACACTTTCTCTTGGGGATATAGTGGTACTTTGGGACATCCTACTGGGAGTATTTGATTGTGCTGGGGAGGCAGTGACACTTTACATCCGGGAAACCGAAGCTGCCCTCCCTCCCCTGGCTCCCATCACCTTTAAGAAAGAGGTTGGAGGTTCCGTGCTTATTACTTGCGGGCAGGAGCCAGTGCTTCCAGGTTACTTAAAATCTCCTTTCCTCGTTTCTAAATTTTAAATGACATGTTTAGAATTTAATCTTCAAACCTGGGAGCCAGACCTGCAAGCGGAGAGATGACAGCCGAGAGATAGTTTCATGTGGCTGCAGCAGCCAGATGGCAGGTGCTGTGAGCGGGAGGCGAGGGAGGCTGGAGAGAGGGAAGCGGCTTCTGTTTCGGCTCTTACCTCCTGCTGCAGGAAACCACCCTCCCACTGCCAGGCCTGGGCCCGGCCCTAAGCACCGCTTATGGCTGCTGGCCCCAGCCTCTGCCAGCGTGATCCTAGTGACACCGAGGGACAGGGCACTCCCAGACCGTTCACTTGTTTTCAGAAAACTTTTTATTTTGAGTTAATTGTTTTTTAGCATGCGGTTGTAAAAAATAATGTGGAGAGGTGCTGTGTAGACACGCTCCAGCTTCCCCCCCGGTGGTGCCGTCTTACATAACCGTGTAAGTGCCAACGCCAGCGCTGACGTTTGTCACAAACCATCAACTTGAGTCGCCTTTCCCCAGTTTTACACGCACTCATTCGAGTGTGTGTGTGTTTCATTCGATGCAGTTTCAACGCATGCGTAGATTTGTGTAACCGCTGGTCACGACACAGCAGTCCCACCACAAAAAACTCTCATTCTACCCGTTCCTAGCCGTATCCATTCTCTTACCCATGAAACCACTCACCTCTTCTCCATTTTTATAATACTGTCATTTCGAGTGTGTTATAGAAATGGAGTCATACACCGGGTAGCATTTTGAGATTGGCTTTTTCACTTAACGTGATTCCCTGAAGACGTCTCCAGGTCGCCGTAGGTATCAATCGTTCATTCCTCCTTGTTGCTGTGTAGTATTCCAAGGTAGGAATGCACCGTGGTTAGCTTCACCATTCCCCTGTTGAGGGACATCTGGATTGCTTCCAGTTTTGTTTTGTTTTTTGCTGTGAAAAGTAGCTGCCGTGAACACTCACGCACAGGTTTTCGTGTGAACATGAAGCCATCGTTTCTCTAGAATAAATGCCCGGGAGTGCAGTTGCTGGGTCGGATAGTAGCTGCAGGTTTGGTTTTGAAAGATCCTTCAGTTTGGGTCCACCTCCATGCCCTCCTCTGGTCTCTGGCTTTGATGGGGAGATGTGAGTACTGGGGAATGGACGCTGTGCGTGGATTTCTTCCTCCTCCACATATTAATCGAGGGCCACTTCCCGTGTTGGGTTTGGTGTTAGCCCTCATAGGTACAGTGCCAGGATGAATAAGGGTCATCGAGGCGCTTTCTTGCTGGTGAGGTGCACTTGATAACGAAGAAGCAAGCACTTCTAAAGAAGCCGTCTGCCACAGCAGCCAACATGCACTCTGTGCTTCCTACACGCCAGGTGCTTCCCGGGTTCTTTACGATCCTCGAACACCCAACGAGACAGGGCCATCGTTCATTCCGTGGTAAGACAGGGAAGCAGAGACACACAGCTGCTCCCACAGCCAGGATAACCCATACTCCTGATCACACCCTGCACTGCCCCTCGTGACCAAGATAGGCACCAGGCGATGCTGAGTGAAAGAGGTGAGGGTGCATTTGGGATGACAGACCCAGGGAAAGTCTTCCCACAGACAAAACTGTATGTGCAAAGGCCCTGGGATGGGAGCAGGCAAAAGGCCAGGCTAGCTGGCGCGTGGTGAGCGAGAAAGGAGATGGGAGGTGCAGTGGTGAGGCCGGGTGAGCCTCGCAGGGTTTTAAACTGAGCATGGTGCGGGAAATCAAGACTGGATTTTGTTTTGTTTTTGAGACGAAGTCCCGCTCTGTTGCCCAGGCTGGAGTGCAGTGGCACGATCTCAGCTCACTGCAACCTCCACCTCCTTCAAGAACCTTCAAGGTTCAAGAGATGCTCCTGCCTCAGCCTCCCAAGTAGCTGGGATACCGGCGCCCACCATGTAGCGCCACAATATTTTATATTTTTAGTAGAGACGGGGTTTTGCCAAGCTGGTCTCAAACTCCTGACCTCAAGTCATCCGCCTGCCTTGGCCTCCCAAAGTGCTGGGATTGCAGGTGTGAGCCACCGCCCCCGACCGAGACTGGATTGTTTTTAAATATTGCTCCGGCTGCAGGTTGCAGAGTAGACTGGGGGCATGTTTGCAAAGGAGGAAGTAGGCAGACAAGGAGGCCATGTGGACAAACCTTCTGCTCTTGAGGGATGAGCCCCAGGTTCCTTCTCCTCCCCCTGTGGGTGCTCAACAATGCAGGGAGGCATCTCCTCGTGGAGGGACCAGAGCCAGCTCAGAGTGGCTCTCCCGGAGCTCCGCCCCTCTCAGGCAGGAGGGCTGATCCTCAGCCAGTCCGCCCCTTGAGCCTCTACCGCTGGACCAGGAGCTCCCATCTAGGTCTTCTGATGAATTTTTCTTGTTTCTGGAGTTTTCTCAGGGCTTCTCTTTCTTCCTCTCTCCGTGCCAGTCGTGATTCTATAAATTGAATTTACCTGCTCAATATCAGTCTCACTTCAGGTCGTTAATAAATGTGCACCTGACATCCTTGATGCATTCACCATGCTTGCCCTGTCAGGCGAGGACACCTGTGTTGCCGTGTAATGATGGTTACCATTTATTACGCACTTGCTGTATACCAGCTAGTGTTCAGAGAGCTAGTGCCTATGTCGCTGTTCACTTCACCCTTAAGCAGTCCTGTGGGGCTGGTACTGTTGTTGATTAGTGCCTTACTGTAAAGAAGCAAGGCAAAGGGCCAGGTCACTGCAGACGCCACACGTACAGGAGGTGGCTGCACCTGGGTTCGGACCCAGGGCCGGGCCGCCTGCCTTCCACAGTTTTGCTGTGTCCCCATCTCAATGCTTAGAGAAAAGACGCCTCCAGAAACTTCCCCTGCTCCCTTCGCAGAACAGTTGGTCAGAACCTCGCCTTTCCAGAATTTGGGATTTTCTGCTTCTGGAAGATGCCACTTCAAAAGGAAGTGATAGCAGGGTCTGGAATAGCCTCGCCCGGGGGGCGGGGACAGGGAGAGGCGGCTGGCGTCTGAGAGGCTTAGAACTTCCTTCTTGTAATCTGTTTTTCGTGTTGCCTGAAAAAGAAAGAGGAAGAGACTCATACAGATGGAGACTCAGGGAAAGATTCAACAGATTTAGACCCCAAACACACCGGAGTCAGACAGACAGATAGACAGTCACACACCGGAGACAGACAGACAGACAGACAGACAGATGCCTCAGAGGGAAGGGCACACCTCAAACAGAGGTGGGAGGTGGCCACACTGACACTCTCCGACACATGTTTGGTGCCCCAGAGTCCCCCCTCTAGCGAGATCTCCCTTCCCACCTGAGCCCCTCCCCTCCTCGGGCTGTGGCCAGGCTCAGTGGTCCCTTCAGCGGCCGACCGTCAGTGTAGCCAGCAGCATTTCCCAGACCCTCCCTCCCAAAAATGGAAAACGCTTTTAGCAAGGAATGCCTCCCCTGTGGCCCAGGGGCCTTCCAGGGCCTCTGATCCTCATATGAAGGTGATGAGCTAGCTGCCAGGCCAGGTTCAGCAAGTTGGCATCATGACACCACTCATGATGGCAGTGACCTTCCAGCTCGATCGGGACCCTGATGCACTCAGGTCTTTGCCTTTTGCTGCTTCCAAGGGGTCGGAGGAGGTGAGGATATCGCTGTCAGTGGAGGGGTCGGGGCTGCTGGAGGCTGCTTTTCGGGGCGGGTGCTTTGTTTTGAGTTTGTTGTCCACTCTTGTGACTAGGGAGAATGGCGGTCACAGCACCAGGCTCTGTGTCCCAGACACAGGGAAAGTCTGACCCTGCCACCTGAACTTTTGTGACGTTTCTGGGGGGCACACTGTTGCACCTCCCTGAGCCTCAGATTCCTTACCCTGAAAATGGGATGACAGTAAGACAAGTGTACTTCCTGGGAAGCTGCTGAGAAAATTAAATGAGATGACGGAAACCCCTTCATATGGGGCATGAAGCACAGCAGGAGTTCAGGGTACCTGACTGCAGGTGCGCTGTGATCAGAACAGCTTTAGAAGATTCCAAGCCATTCCTCGTATGTCCACATTCGTCTGTCCAGATATATGTCCAGTCTGACTTCTGGGGTACAGGTTCAAGTTGCTTTGCCCCAAAGAGGGCAGATCATAGTAGGATTTGCATGCCCCAGCTCCCGGGGCCTGGCCTCAATCGTCATGAATTCTCAGCACTTGTGCAGGGCCTGGCATACAGCAGGGGCACGATAAATCTATGCGCTGCTGCAGTGAGTGAATAGGAAGGGAAAAGCCCCGAGGATAGATTTACACGACAGAAGAAAATGTCTTTCGTGGAAAATAAAATCAGACACCCCCCGGGTGTCCCTGCATGGAGACAGAGGGCAGGTTGCTGATATTCTGTTCCAAAGGGGTGCAGCTGGGATTCTGCAGGTTCATCGCCCAGGGCAGCGGTCCTGCCTCCACGCCTTACAGCTCATTTCCCTCCATTCAGCCCCCTCTGTCTGTCTACACAAGGTGCATTATTCTGCTCAGACCACTGTAATAAAATAATCCCGGACTATATGGCTTAGACAATAGACATTTGTTTTCCTGCAGCTCTGGAGGCTGAGAAGTCCCAGATCAAGGGACCAGCAAGTGTAGGTTCTGGTGAGGGCTGCTTTGTGGCTTTAGATGGCCACCTCCTGGCTGTGTCCTCACCTGGCCTTTCCTTGGGGCCAGCACGTGTTGGAGGGAGTGGGGAGAGAAAGAGCTCTCTGCTGTTTCTTCTTATCAGGTCACTAATCCTGTTGGATCAGGGTCCCACCCTTATGACCTCTTTTAACCTTAATTACTTCCTTAGAGACAGTAATTCAAATGCAGCCACACCAGGGGTCAGGGCTTCAACATAGGATGTTGGAGGGCATAGAGGTCTGTAGCACAAGGTCCTTTGCTTTCTGCTCCAAACAGGGTTCACGAAGGAAGGTGGGAATGGCCATCTCTATAATGTTACTGTTAGCAACAACCCAAGAGTGGCTACCACTTGCTGGGCTTTGGGAGAGGCATTTACCATGGTACTGTCATGTTGGTTGCATGAGTGAGGCCCCATTTGCTCATGAGGGCTGACGGTGGGAAAACAAGCCCAGAGAGGGGAGGGTAGCACTCAGGTAGCAGGGTCCACCAGGGGTGCAGGTTTGTGCCACGGCCAGGCTCACACCTTGAGCCCCTGCACTGCACTGGACGTCGCTTGGCTGATCGTGTTGATTGGCTGTGGGTCTCTTTGCTGCCTGTGGACCAGGTGTCAGAGACACTGGTGAGGGGACACTCATGATGGGACACTGTCTTCCCTGTAGCTGGGAGTCCCACATGGTGGTGGCCTATGCTTGACACCACAGTAGTTACTACTACTATGCAGGATGTGGCAGTTCTCGGGCGACCAGGCCTGGGCTTTGAGGGTTAAAGAGGAGTCTACCAGTTAGGCTGGATCGAAGGGCCCCTGTGTGCCAGGCTCGTGCCAGCCTTGAGGAGGCTGCAGAATGATGTGATTGCGTCTGACAGAGTGGCCAGACCAATGATGGCAGCAAGACATAGACTGAGGAAAGGCTAAGTCATGACTTAGACATTTTCTTAGAAGTCATAGCAGATGTCTTGGGTGGTATTTACAAAATTAACCACCACATGGGAGAGTTTAAAACTGCCAGAGACAGCCAGAGAAGGAAGTGGCTGCAGGGGCTGGGCCGTTGGAAATGGGGTAGGTGCAGGCCACTGAGAATGGGCAGCACAAGGGGGGCAGGCACCCCAGGCAGGTGTGCCAGGCTGGGCAAAGATATGGCACCAGGAAAGCACCCTGGCTTCTGCTCCCAGGGTGGCCAGGGTGCTGATGGCCGAGAGGCATGGACCACAGTCAGGGGCGATTGGTGATAAAGTCGGGGTGAGGGGCCCAGGAGAGCTGGCATGTTGGACCCAGCAAGCAGCCCTCTTACTGGCAGCTGA
Source organism: Sapajus apella (assembly GCF_009761245.1). Lineage (NCBI taxonomy): Eukaryota > Metazoa > Chordata > Mammalia > Primates > Cebidae > Sapajus > Sapajus apella. Next base: position 6,355,305 of record NW_022437036.1, read on the forward strand.
TACTTACTGCCCACCCAAGTATGCACAGGTGCTGGCTGTTCACTCTGCTGCATCCACACGGCAGCTCAGGCAGTGGGTGCTAGTGGTATTCCGTTTTTCCAGATGTGGAAACTGAGGCACAGGGAATGAATGAATGACTTCCTGATGTCCCATGTTTGGCCATGGGGAGAGCTGGGGGTTGGATGCAGGCAGGCCAGCGCCAGGGCTCCTGCTAACCACTAAGCGACTCCCCTCCGAGTATTTACTGAATCGGATTCAACTCGGAGCCCGATGGTGCAAGGGGCCTGTTGAGACCCTCGCTGCTCCCTGCAGCCTCTCTGACATCCGACCTTGGCAATCAGCCCATCTCCCTGCCTCTCCCCCAGGGGAGAACAAGAATAGCTGGGCCCCTCTTGCTCCTGAAAGGCAGAGCCACCCCTGGATAGCACTGAGACCCCTCCAGACGGTGCCCATCGCCGGCTGACCCTTAGAGGCTCTCCAACACGCGGCAGGCATCAATGAGGCCCCGAGGATTGAATGAGGCACTATTGAGAAGTGGCTAAATACCGGCCGCATTGTGCTGCCTGATTCAGGGCCTCGCTTTTTTGTCCGAGAGGCTTGGAAACGGAGCCCCGGTTCACTTCCCCTCCCCCGGGCGCCGCCCGCCGTCCTGGCTCATGTCAGGAAACACCAGGCTCTTGAAAATCAGTAATTGAGAGAAACATCTGCTGGTTACCAAGGAGCACGAGGTGCTTGCCGAGTGGCGAGGGCATGCGTGCGTCACTGTCGGCCGGCACTTGGAAACACACATGTGAGCGCATGCAGGCACACACGTGCATGGGCAAGAGTCTTTTGGGTATGTTATTAAGATTTTAAAAATTAAAATTGTCATGTCTGTGCTAAAACTGCAAACAATTTACTAATACAAAAAAAGTAAAAGGAATAGCCCCCCTCATCTAGAAGTAGCCATCATGAACAATTTAATTTTTAATCCTCTCATTTGCTATAAAAACAGATCCATGTTTTATTTACCGTTCCAGTTTCATTATTTCTGCCCCACAATAATTGCTAACATCCATCCATTGTCAGACTGAATTGGTTTCAATTCCCGGGAGCTGGATGGTGGACCAAGCAGTCCTCAGCCAGGGGTGACTTGCTGCACAGGGGACATGGGCAATGTCTGCAGACACGTTTGAGCATCACATGGGGAGGTGATGGTGCTTCTGGCCTCTCGCGGGCAGAGTCCAGGGTTGCCGCTGAACACCCTGCTGCGTGGGATGGCCCCACAATAGAGATGACCCAGCTCCAGGCGCAGTGACCCCTGCTCAGAGCTGAGCGTAGATTTATGTCATCAGTTTTAATGGCCTCATCCCATCATGTGATGTATCAAGGTATGTTTGGTGGCATTTAGATGGTCTCTAGTTGTTCATTTAAAAAAACACGCCTGTCGGGCCTGGTGGCTCACGTCTGTAATCCCAGCACTTTGGGAGGCCAAGGCGGGAGGATCACGAGGTCAAGAGATCGAGACCATGCTGGTCAGCATGGTGAAACCCCATCTCCACTAAAAATACAAAAATTAGCAGGGTGTGGTGGCGTGCACCTGTAGTCCCAGCTACTCGGAGGCTGAGGCAGGAGAATCACTTGGACCCAGGAGGAGGAGGTTGCAGTGAGCCAAGATCATGCCACTGCACTCCAGCCTGGCAACAGAGAGAGACTCCGTCTAAAAAAAAAAAAAACTGGGCCGGGCGCGGTGGCTCACGCCTGTAATCCCAGCACTGTGGGAGGCCGAGGCGGGTGGATCACGAGGTCAAGAGATCGAGACCATCCTGGTCAACATGGTGAAACCCCGTCTCTACTAAAAATACAAAAAATTAGCTGGGCATGGTGGCGCGTGCCTGTAATCCCAGCTACTCAGGAGGCTGAGGCAGGAGAATTGCCTGAACCCAGGAGGCGGAGGTTTCGGTGAGCCGAGATCGCGCCATTGCACTCCAGCCTGGGTAACAAGAGCGAAACTCCGTCTT
>NW_022437036.1:6357704-6388487 GCF_009761245.1 Sapajus apella
TGTGTGTGTGTGTGTGTATGTGCGTATGTTTTATATATATGTGAGCGAGGGTGTGTGTGTGTGTGTGCATGTGTGTATGTGCGTATGTTTTATATATATTTATGAGCGAGGATGTGTGTGTGTGTGTGCGTGTGTGTATGTGCGTATGTTTTGTGTATATATGTATGTTTTCCATTAGATGTGATTCTGGAGGTTGAACTTGCTGGGTTGAAAGGTCAAGTGCATGTGTAATGTTGACAGGCACGGCTCAATGTCCTCCAAGAAGACTGTGGCCGTCGGCACCACAGACTCCCTCACCCACGCCCACCCACTCCCCATTTGTCCTCTGCTCTCCTCAATTAACAAACGCATTTGGTTTATTTTAAATAACTTTTGCATGTTATGCACTTCCAATGTGTCTGTTAACAGAGGCTGCTCCCTCTCCGTGAATTCACTCCATTCTGCCAATAACTCAAACAGTGATTGATACTTTGCTGACAGTGGATGTTTAAAGGTGCTCGATGTCAGTGACAATAGAAACAAAAATTCCATTAGTTCTTTCCATTTGATCATAGCAAGAAAGATAAAAAGCACAGCTTTGTCTTTTCTTATTGAAGGAGTATTCTGAAATCATCAGGTTCTAAAATGATTCTAGAGGCCATTTACTTTCCTGTTCCCCGAACACACTTTAAGACCCAGGGCTCACCCACGGCCGCAGCTGCAGCCTTCTCCGGGTCCACCTCCTGCAAGATGATGGGGGACACTGGTTGGGGGTTGGGGTGTGGCAGGGGAAGAACATGTGTCTCTGTGTTGCTTGGGAACTCCCGAAGCCTCAGAAATGAAGGGAGTTCTGCCCAGTTCTCCCTGGGTGGTATAAAAAGTAGCTCGGCCAGGCACGATGGCTCACGCCTATAATCCTAGCACTTTGGGAGGCCAAGGCAGGTGGATCACTTGAGGTCAGGAGTTCAAGACCAGCCTGACCAACATGGAGAAACCCCGTCTCTACCAAAAATACAAAATTAGCTGGGCGTGGTGGCACATGCCTGTAATCCCAGCTACTCGGGAGGCTGAGGCAGGAGAATCGCATGAACCTGGGAGGCGGAGGTTGCAGTGAGCCGATATTGTGTCATTGCAGTCCAGCCTGGGCAAAACTCCATCTCAAAAAAAAAAAAAAAAAACAGCTCACCCCTAACCTGAGTGGCAAACCAGCACAAGGTGCCAGCTAACAGAAGCACACGCAGGCCGGGCATGTGCCGTTCATTGCTCTCTAAATCTCTCTGGGGTCCGTGCTGGCTGGGGACAGAGTACAACGCTGAGTCAGGCACACCTGTCCTGAGAGGCTCAGGCCAGAGGGCGGGGTGCCGAGTGGGAGTTACTGTGGGAGCCTGGGGGGAGAGGACCAAGCCCAACAGGGAAGCGCAGGTGCACATGCGACCCGAGGTTGGAGGCAGGCCAGGCATGTCAGTCTCAATCCTGGCACCCAGGAGGGAGGGAGAGTGAAGGGGTGGAGGAAAGGCTGTGGTGAGTCAGCCAGGTGAGGGAGGGAAAGTTGGAATTGGCCTCTAGACAGCAGGCATGAGTGTGGATCCTGGGGCTTGAGGCAGGGTAGTGAGACAGCGCCCGTAGAACCACCATCTGCCATCGCATTTTCTGGCTGCATTATGGAGGCCCAGAAAGGACACCTTTCTCCCTGGAGTGGCCCAGCTAAGGAGAGGCAGTAGACCATTGGGTGTCACAGGGTAGCCTGTATGCCTGGATCCATGTACTGCCACCCCACACCACCCCTACCTCCAGGGCGGGAGAGGGAAGGCCCAGGGAACCTGGATGACTGGTGCCTGGATGTCACCTTGGGGCCTTAGCTGGGGGCACGGGGAGGGCTGATCAGGTGCCCCTCCCAGGCCCACCCATTCCCAGTTCAGTATCTGCTCCTAGGGCCAGGCAGAGGCTGTCCGGCTTCCCACCCTGATTCTGAGCCCCTCCTAAAGCAGCCCTCATCAGCCCAGGTGACGGCACCTCCCAGAGACCACCTGGGAAACCACCTTACCGGAGCAGCTGTCTGTTTTGGATACTGACAGATACTTCTTACCTCTTTTTTTTCCTCTTTTACTATAAATCTAATTGTATGCACCTCAGAGCACTGGGATTGCAGAAGTGTGTTAGGTGGAAGGGGACATCCCTCCTGTCTGTGGTTCCTTCTCGAGGGACCCACAGCTGGCAGTTTCACGTGTGCCCTGCTGGTCCCTGGTCTAAGCAGACGCAGAGAGACACTCATAAATGTCGGTGTGCATCAGAGGATTTCACCTGTGTTTTTAAAAATATATTTGTTGTTCTTTTTTAACCCAGTTTGGGCTCATCCTGTGAGAACGCAGATCGACCGGTGGCTGTGCCTCGGGGTGGTGTCAGCCCTGCCGGGGACATTTCAGTGGTTCTCAGTTGATTGTGACCTTTTGTGCAGACCTGCAGGGGACCTTCTTGCACCCTCACCTGTGTACACCAGAATAAATGTGCTTTGGCCCCGTGCGGTGGCTCACGCCTGTAATCTCAGCATTTTTGGAGGCTGAGACAGGTGGATCACTTGAGGTCAGGAGTTCGAGACCAGCCTGGCCAAGAAGGTGAAACCCTGCCTTTACTAAAAATACAAAAATTAACTGGGCATGATGGTGGGCACCTGTAGTCCCAGCTACTTGGGAGGTTGAGGCACAAGAATTGCTTGACTGGGAGGTGGAGGTTGCAGTGAGCTGAGATCCCACCACTGCACTCCAGCCTGGGTGACACCGCAAGACTCCGCCTCAAAAAAAAAATAAAGAATAATCATGCTTCTTTATTCAATGTAGTCATTGCATGCTTGCCTTGGGGAAGGCACCATTCTAGGTGCTGAGGACGCCTGAATCCGCTCTGGGGCACTGATATTCCAGAGGGGAGAGGCAGAGGGTGCAGTGTTGGGTGGGTCAAATACAGCTTCCAGATCAGGGCTACAGAGATCAGTAAAGCAGGTACAGGGATGGGGGTCCTGGAGGCTGGAGGGCGGAGGGTTGTTTTAGTCCGAGGCGGGGACGTGGGGACCGGGATCAAGGCAATGAAGGGCGCAAGCCATGTGGATATTGAGGAAAGATCATTCCAGGCAGGAGGAACAGCGTGTGCCGGGGTCCTGAGGTGGGTCGTGCTTGGTGCTTTTACAGAACAAAAAACAGGTGGCTAGAACAGAGGGGAGGAGCCTAGGGGACCTGGAAACAGGTGATCAGCACCCAGCCATCAATATGCTGGAGCAAAGGTTCACACCTGCAAATGTCCCGAGACTGCTGTTTCACTCTGCAGAGGTGCTGCAGCTGACACTGTCCATAAGCGATGGTGCTGGACTGGGGCCGCTCAAGGGAACCTTCACCACCCACTGTGTGTTTGGATGTCTGCAGCTCCCGCCCTGTGGGGAGAGGGGACAGGTGTAGGAGGAGCCCAGCCCAGAGCTTGGAGTTCTTGACTCAAGAGGTTCCATCTGAGAAGTTGACTCAAGTAATTCTAGCTACGGCCTTGTGAACAGGGGACTTCGTTATCTCTCCATTTTCTTCCCAGCTGAGGGTACTGGGAGATTTACTTAAGGTCACAGCAAATGGCAAGGCAGGGACTCGAACCCAGGACCACTGGGTGCAGGCTGCATGCTCTTAACCTCTACCCTAAGATTCTACCAAGAGCAGCAGGGCAGGAAGTCAGCTCAGGCCCTGATGTGGGCCCCAGTCCCCACCCTCACTGACCACGTGAATTGTCCCCTCTCAGTGTACCTCCCCAACGTGGGACAGTGTCCCAGGGTTACCTGTCCAAGTGCCAGGCGCTCAGCCATGTGCTCGCCACAAAGCAAGCACTCTGAAAGCAGTGCAGTCTGGTTTTAAAAATGAGAAAACCGGCCTAGATTTGCCACCCACCCCCCAAACCTCAAGAGAAAGAGCACATTTTTTTTTTTTTTACCCATAAAAGTTCTTACCCTAAGAAATAGACGTGCCGTCGGGGGTGTTTGAAATGGCACCAAGAGCGATCAGAAAGTTATTCCTTTGACGGCTGGTTTGATTGTACTTAAAATTTGGGGGACTGGAATGGGAGGGCGGGGAGCTGGGTTCCTAGTCAAATGTAGTGGGGGTGGGCGGGAAGGTGGGGGCAGTAAATGAAGTGGCTGGAACCCCAGGCCCGCTGGGGCTCTGCGGAATGACAATGAGGCCTCGCCAGGCGGGTCTCATCCAGGCAGATCTAACAAGATTAGATTTTCATAAATTTCAGACAGTGCCAATTCCTAATTCCTCGGTGTGCGGCCAGGAGGCCAGACAGGGCCGCATGCACGGGCTGCTTGTTAACCAGGAAGGACGGGACAGACTCCTGGGGGCAGTGTAGGGGGGTCGTCTGGTCTGGAAACCTCCGTGGGGCTGGCAGGAGCCAGGTGGACTCTGCCCCCAGCTCCCCCGCTGAGGAGAGAGAAATGAGCCCCAGCACCATCATCATCCCCGCTATTTCTGAGAAACTCCATCACGGGAGCACCCCCTCCAGTGCTCCCATGGGTGGCGTGGTTCTTCCTGCACATTAACAAATTCTCCAGCGACCCTCTCCCCATTTACAGCCAAGAAGCATCCACACGGGGATCCGAACCCTGAGGCCCCTGCTCTGCCCTCAGCTCAGGCCCAGGCTCTACCCCAAGAGCAGAGGTCCAGAAACTTGGACCGGAAAGAATTGTGCCTTTGCCTTACCTGAGCTCTAACTGAAAAGGGGGGTTCCCTCAGATCCCAAATGCAGGCACTTGACCATCATCACCTGACTGCACTGAAGACACTACAGGAGGTGGGAACCACTCCCTTCATTCCACAGGCCCGGGTCCCTTCCAGCCCTTCCAGCTCTGGACTCTGTGGTGACCACTGCAAGGTTATTTAATGTGATATGTATTTCTGTGGCACACGTGTCACCCTGTGTATCGTTCCTGTGTCACAAATCTGCAGAGTTTGAGACTGTTTCTATATGATTGGCTTCATTTTTTAACCAATGTCTCTTCAACTCTGTTTTGTGAGAGAGGGTCCATAGGCCGTCCCTTCACCAAGGGCTCCCAGAGAGAGAAGGCGAAGGACTCGGAAGCCAGGACGTGGGGGTTTTCGGACCTGGCCTGTCCCCTGGCCTGTGATTGGGGCCAATGCCGCCCCTCGGGGCTTGTCATGAAAAATTCAGAGACAGGGTGAAGTCTTTCGTGGAGGTGGGCTTGGCACACTGGAAGTGGCCAAGGAGAGGGCAGCTGTCAGTGTCCACATGATGCAATGGGAGGTGCCCGGACCTCCTGGCACCTGGTTCCTTCCTCACTGTCTGGGTTTTGCTCTGCGCTGACAGGGAGGTGGGCACCACAGGCCATAAATACCAGCTTCATGGGCCGTACTGGGGGCAACACTCCAGGCAGTTTTTATTGACCCTGAAGACCAGTCACATTCAACACAAGCCCCAGCACCCAGCTTGATCTCCTGCTGTTTCTGACATTCTGTGATAATCACACTCAGGACTGCTGGGGCTGGGGCCGTGGGTCCTAAAACCCGGGAACGCTCTGGCTTTGGGGTCACAGGAACTTGGGTCTGAGCCCTGGACTGTGTGGTCTTTGGCAGCCACCTCGCCTCTTCCAGCCTCGGTCTCCTCCTCTGCAAAGTGGGAGTCCTATGAGTGCTGACCTGGCAAAATGACGGTGAGAACCCAAGATGATGTGTGTAAACGGTTTGGCCTCCCTGCCTGGCATCTAGGGAGCTGCCAGCTCACGGTTCTTCTCTTGCCAGGGTAGGGCGAGCCAGGACAGGGGCAGAGCTGCCCCCGCTCCCCCAGAGGGACTGCACCTGTCTCTGGAGGAGACCGCTAAACGAAGGAGGATGGGGCCTCTCCAGCAAGGCACACGAACCTGTGAATGTGAAATTATTCACAAAAAAAGAGGACACTAAATTAAATTAGAGTGACCTTATTTTGTGTGTGTAAGATGGGCTTGGTCGCCTCCGAGAACCTGCCATATTCATCACCCTCCCCAAGGGGGAAATTACAAAGAAAAATGGCAGGAGCCCCCGGCCCTCCACGTCAGGAGCACAGGCTTGATGCCCAGAGCAGGAGAGCGAGGGAATGTTCCCTTCCCAGTGGCTTCTGTGGGCACTGCGGGCCCTTGGCATGGGGTCCAGCGCCTGTTAGCTCCCTAGGGACCTTGGGTCCAGCCACCATCCTAGGTAATCTTTTGGGACTGACTTGAGCTCCAGCCTTCCACCTTGGGGACAGAAGCCCATCAGGAAATGCCGGGCTGAGCAGGCTTGTACTCTGCAGCTGGCAAACCTCAGCGTGTCCAGGGAGCATCGTGGAATGAGGGATGCTTCTGTCCCCAGAGGAGTGTCAGTAGTTGTGACATTGGAGGCAGCTGAGTGCTCTGTGTTCTGCCCGGTTCTGAGCGCTCACATCCAGTATTCCACCCCTGCCCCCTGGTCGGTTCTTTTCTTACAGATGAGGTAACTTCGGCTCGCAGGGGTAGAGGCACCCAGTGAGCGTCACACAGACAACGGATGCATGAGGACAGGGCCAGGACATGAGAACCACAACCTCAGATTCCCGGGGCAGGAGGCCGGCGGACTTACACCGTGGGAGAGCTAGGAAAACTTAGCAGGGGGATGAAGCCCTTCCCCCTTTAGAGTTCCTAGATGGTGGCTCTGGGTTCAAGACTCAGCCCTGCTCCTAGTTGCATCATCTGGTACTACTTGTCCCTCAGCCTCAGCTTCTCCATCTGCAAAATGGGCATGGCGGTAGCACTGAAGTTGGGGAGGCTCAGCTCAGTGGGCCTGGGGCATGTGTTAGAGTCATGACAGTACTTACGGTGACTACAGTGAGTGTGGGTGTGGACCCAATCACCCGCCCTCTCCTGCTCCGGGTCCTGTGGTCTGTGACTGCTTGGCAGTGAGTCCTGTGGTCACAACAGAGTGGAACCTAGGTCAGAGACAGGGGTAGGACCCACCCCTGCAGCTGTCATACTGGGCATTTGACCTGGGATGTCTTTGCCCCATGCCTTGGTAAAGGAGCAGGCTGTCAGATTAGGGAAACCGAGGCAGGACTGATGTGACTCCATATCTGCTGGTAGTCACTGAATGACCTGGGGCCCAACGCACGGCCAGAAGTCCTGAAGCTGCCCGCCCCACAGATGCCTTGGGTGTGGCCCTGCTTGGCCTTTGTAAAACTTTTGCATGAGGTTCCAGCCGTAAAGGACCACAGCTTCACAGCCAGCTCCAAGGTCCTCTGGAGAGAGGGAGGGATATGGGCGCGCCGGCCGCCTCTCCTTCCGCTTCTCCTTCGCTGTCCTGCTGGGGTTTCTTTCCTTGCCCACAAGGCATCTGATCCTGAGAGTCCAGCTCTCGAGCTTCGACTGGGAATGGGCCCCACCAGCCTCCCTGCACTCCTCGGAACAAATACAGGCGCACAAGAGGATTCTCTGAGCCGCTGTGGGTGGAGAGCCGTGTCTGTCTGTGCCGTGGGTGGAGAGCCGTGTCTGTATCCGTGCCGTTTCATGCACACATCATATTTTGAACTTGACTCCGAGGCCCTTTTGGGGAGGCACCCTTCTCTCCCCCAGGGGGTCTTTGCTGGTGCATTCACGGTGCCTGTCCAGAGGGACGTGCGGACTTAGTTGGGGAGGGAGCCCAAGCTTGATGAAGGGCTGCAGTGGGCCCGGGAGTGAGCCGTACAGGCCCGAATGCTGAGGCCCAGGCATCCCGGGGGGGTGTGGTGGGGGAAGCAGACAGTGTCAGGGCGTGGCTGCCCCAGGACAGGTGGGTCCTGGGACCAGGACTGTGGAGAGGGTGGCTGCCCACAGCCCTGCTCCTGTGATGCCAGGTGGGAACACGACGGGGGCCGGGGATCGTCAGGGCACTTGCCTTTGGGTCTCCAGTTTGCAGCTGACCTCACCAGCAGGCACTCACCTGGTCCGCTTCCCAGAGAAATGTGTTCGTGTTCCCTAAAGCTGAGTGTCCCCTGGAAGCAGCACCGTAGGTGCGAAGGTGCATGGGAGGGTGCCCCCTAACCCCATGGCCAAGGGTGGTCTTCGCTGGGCCTGCTCATGGGCCCCGATGATGCTGTGCCTGACCATCCTTCCTCAAACACAGCATCCCGGCTGGGTGGGGCTTGGATGGAGATCTCGGGGCCTCCTTGGCCAGAATACTCAGCCCAGGGTGTTCCCTTCCTGATGGGTGGCGGTGACCCAGCTGGCTGGGGTGCCTCCCCTGTCCCCCTCAACACTTCCATGTATGGAAGTGGCATCCAGGAGCATCCAGCTCCCAGCCTCTGCTCACCTGCGCCCTCTGCCTCTCCCTCTGTGCTCTGCATCAAAAGCCCCAGTGCCCACCTTACAGGGAGCCCTCCAGGTCTTCCGTTATGTGCTCCGTCTGCGTTTCCAGAGCAGGTCCGTGTCTCTTTGAGGACGAATGGGTTTGGGCCACGCTTGTTCTGGTGGAGCCGGTGCGGAAGGGAGCATCCCGTGCATCTGGGTCCGCCTCCAGGGGGCACTGTGCACCAAGTTCACCCCCCCCAACATCCTGCTGCACAGTCCCCCCGCTGACACAGGGAGACTGCCATGGACTCAGCTAGGGCCTCCCAGAGCCAGGCCAGGACCCGGACCCGCTGAGCCAGCCACTGAGCCTCCCTGCCACCGCCCCGGCCCTCTCCAGGGTGCCCCTGATCTGTAGTCTCAAGAACCCTTGCTAATCTCCCTCTCCCTAAGCCTGGACCCAGGCCCTTGGCTCACCAAGTCTAGCCAGCAGTCAGTTGTAATTTCTCTTTTCTGGAGAGTTTTTCCCTCTCCTCCCCCATGCGAATTTTCCTGGGCCTGTGACTCAGTGGAGGTTGGTGGCCCGGGGACCAAGGTGACGCTTTTATGTCCTACTGAGCCTGGTGCTCATTTCTGGGAGTGATTTTCTCACTCTGTGGACACAGGCATCCGGAAGTCAGATCCTCCTGCCCCAGGGCCGAGCCTGGAGGGGCCGGGAGAGCCACGAGGGTTTGTCCTCACCCCTTCAGTCTGCAGGGGTTTGTCCTCACCCCTTCCTCCTTTGCCCTGCGTCCCACCGGCCCTGCAAACCCAGCTACTGTCTCACCGCTGCTGTCTGGGTCCTGCGGGTTACCAGGGCCCGGGACAGGGACAAAGATAGCCACACACCTCCCTCCCTCCAGGTCTGCTGTGGGCAGGGCCCCTGGAGACAGCTGGGGACTGGGTGGACTGGGGTGAAGAGTGCACAGGGTTGGGGGGCAGGGAACTGCAGGCCCCAGGGGTGGGGGGGTGTGGGCGTTGCACAAAGCCAGCCCTGTGTGTCCCCTGAATGCGGCTTTATCCTGAGCGCTGACAGACGGACATGAGCCCTACAGAATCAGGCCAGGCTGCACGGGCCCTGGACCTGCCTCATCTGGGGAGACAGGAGGTGTGGCCACAGGGACCTGGGTCTGAAACCTGGGTTGTCCTGGCCAGGAACGTTCAGGTGTCCCACAGGCAGCCAGGGCTTGGGGCCTGAGTTCCCAGCAGGCAGGGCCCCAGCCTTCTCAGGGCTTGGGACAGTCTCACCAAAGCCCTTGGGTAGTTCCTCCTCTTCCTCCTGGCCCCACCAGGGTGAGATGGGGACGCATCTCACCCAGAAACCCCAACCCAGGCCTAGGCTCAGATTGAATCTCCTGGTGCAGAGGCCGGCCGCCTAGTGGGAGGACCCCGCCAACTCGAGGGTCTTGGACTTGGTGAGGGAGTCACTTTCCTTCTGAGCCGTGTCTCCTCACCTGTGGAATGGGGATGATAAGCCTGTTTTAGGTCGGGCACGGCAGGTCATGCCTGTAATCCCAGCACTTTGGGAAGCTGAGGCAGGTAGATCACCTGAGGTTGGGAGTTCCAGACCAGCCTGACCAACATGGAGAAACCCGATCTCTACTAAAAATACGAAATTAGTGGGTGCAGTGGCACATGCCTATAATTCCAGCTACTCAGGAGGCTGAGCAGGAGAATCGTTTGAACCTGGGAGGTGGAGGTTGCGGTGAGCCGAGATCGTGCCACTGAACTGCAGCCTGGGTGATAAGAGCAAAACTCCATCTCAAAAAAAAAAAAAAAAATGCCCGTTCTTAGGTGTGCCCGGCCCACAGCACGACCCACTGGATCGAATATTCTTTGTCCTGGGGGATGGTCCTGTCGGTACAGGACGGTTACCACAACCCACTCAATGCCAGGAGCACCCTCCAGTTGTGACAACCAAAAGTGTTTCCAGACATTGCCACGTGTCCCCTGGGTGCGAGACGCAGCCCCAGCTGAGAAGCACTGGCTCAATAATGTCCTCTAGACAGCGGCGCTGAGTGGTTGAGTAGATGCATGAAGTGCCCCGCCGCTGGGAAGTTCTGGAAAACCTGGGGGGGAAGAAGGGGCAGCTGTGGCCACGGGTGTGGGAGTGCTTCTTTGTGGAGAGGCGCCCGCCGCTTCACAGACAGTGCCGTTCCCACCTAGGATGCCTTGCTTTCCTGCCTTGGGGAAATCGAGGCTGGTGGCAGGAGGCGGTTGGCCTTACGAGGCTTGGAGTGCACCTGCGTGGGCCGTCGGAGGGCCTGAGCACCTGGCGTCGGCTCTGCACTGCATGTCGTGTCTGCAGTTCCCACCTGACACCTGTCCCCCACCCACCCATCCCCTCCTCAGCTTTGGTTCCTCCGTCCTGGGAGGAGAAGGAGCCAAATCAGTGGCACTGAGCTTGAACCTGGGCCCCCAGGGAGCCCGGGTAATTGGTTGTGAGTGCCAGGGAGCCCTGGGGAGTCCTCCCTGCCCCCATGCCAGCCTGGGTCTGGGGAGTCACATTCCTGCACACCTTGGCCAGGGTGTCCTGGGCCAGGCAAGGCTGGAGGAGCTTTGGCCCTGGACGCTGCGGCTGGTGCCCACTCTGCCGTGTCACCTCCAAGGGACCCGGCGCCTTGCCCATTGCTGGGGGCTCTGCTGGCACCGAGCTCGGCCAGCTGCCGAGGCCGCTTCGGCACAGACCCGCTGGAGTCAGCAGAAACTGCCCGGCTCAGGCAGGATCAAAATAACCTTCTTCCTATTCCAGCACTTGAGGGTTTTTCCGCCTTCTAGGTGAAAAACAAACTAAAAACGAAAAAAAAAAACCTTAAAAAATGCGAATTGCAACATCTGCGGCCATCTGGAGTGTGGTTTTTCTGAGGCCTTTTCACTAAGAGGAGGGTCCTGACAGCCCCGCCTGTTGAGCATGGCGTTGTTTGTGAGTCGTGGGATAGACCTGTATGTGAGTGGGTATGTGTGGTGCGCGGTGTCTATGTTAGTGTGTTATTTATGTTTGTGTCTGTTGGGAAGTGTGTGTTGGGATGTTGACCTGTGTGTAGCAGTGTTGTTGAGCGTGAGTTGGTGTTGACGTGTGTGCAGGAGTGTTCGGTGTTTGTTGGTGTTGACATATGTAGGAGTGTTGGGGGTATTTGTTGGGGTGTTATTTGTGTGGGAGTGTTGGGTGAGTGTTAGTGTTGATGTGTGTGTAGGAGTGTTGGGGTGTGTGTGTTGAGGTATTGATGTGTATGTAGGAGTGTTGGGGCATGTGTGTTGGGGTGTTGACGTATGTGTAGGAGTGTCAGGTGTGCATAGGTTTGGGTACACATGTTCACATGTAGCTCTTCCTTGTTTAATTCCACAAAGCTCCAACTCCAAACTTGGTGCCAACTTCCTCTCTCTGCACTCAGGGGTCCCTTTCTTCTCCCAACCGCCCCCTCCCTGGGCCCCCAAAACAGGTGAAGGGTCTGTGACCGTCTGCCTGAGCCTTTGCCCAGTGACAGGAGCTGGTGCGCAGGGCTCTCTTTCTGCTGGTCACTTCATGCTGTGCATTCGTAGAGCAGCTCCAGGAGGTTCTGAGGCAGAGAGCAGGGCCCCTCCTGCGTGTTCCATTACCTCTTTCGGGTCAGTCCCTACAGAGTGGGTGCTGGGGTCCCAGGACACCTTTGAGGCACTCTCCCAACCAACACTCCCCCCTCCCCCACCAGGAGAGCTGCTTCCCTGCAGCACCCCAGCCCCAGTCATCGCCTGTGACCTTGCCGGGAGAGTGGCGGGCGGGGGCTTTCCTGAGTCTGGGGTGCACTCTCGTCCCCCCTAGGTGGGTGCAAAAGCTCAGAAGGGCTGAGCCCTGAGCACGGCAGCCTGCGGGTGTGCAGGGTCTCGGGTGTCCAGGGTCTCACGTGTCCCTCTTTGTCTCCACAGCGGAGCTGGAGTTTGTTCAGATCATCATCATCGTGGTGGTGATGATGGTGATGGTGGTGGTGATCACGTGCCTGCTGAGCCACTACAAGCTGTCTGCACGGTCCTTCATCAGCCGGCACAGCCAGGGGCGGAGGAGAGAAGACGCCCTGTCCTCAGTAAGTGCCACACCCTCCCGTCTGTGGCCCAAGGCCTCAGCGGCAGCGGGGCGCCTCTTATAAAAACACGGATGGGGTCCAGTGGTGGCCTTTGCAGGAAACAGATTGAGGGCAGGAAGACACGGGCTGAGCAGCCCACCCTGAAATGGGAGGAACGCACCCACCAGGCGGGCCTCTGAGATGCTGGAGGAGGGCGGGGAGTGAGGAGCTGGCTGGGAAGAGGCTTGGTGCTCCACTCACATACTCAGCTGGCTCCTGAGCAGCCTCGGGTGCCAGGCTCTGTGTGGGGTCCCGGGGCGTGGGCAGCACACAGGTCCTTGCTGTCACGGAGCTGACGTTCCAGGAGGGACATGAGGAGCTGCCCGGTGGTGATAGTGCCATTGCAGGAGATGTGACCGTGGGGGCCTCGGGGAGCCCCTGTGAGTACCCCTCGGCTGGGGAGGCAGGGCTGGGTCACAAGCAGCTCAGGCTGACCCCCATCCCGACCCACATCCCTCAGGGCTCAGTGGAGACAGTCCTGGCAGGATGCGGCTGAAAGCAGGGAGGCACCCGGGCAGGCGGGGCAGGAGGGCGCTCCAGGTCCACGCAGACAGCTGATGCAACAGGATGGTGGAGACCAGGGGCTGGCTTTGGGCTCTGCGCCCGCCAGGGTTGTGGAGGGAAAGGTGCCTGCAGCCCAGGCCCAGACGGAAGGAAAGTTGCGGCTCTGCCCTCGCACCTGTGCTCCACCGGCAGCCGGTCCTGTGGTCACAGTGCCACGGAGAGCTGTAGAGGCAACAGGACACCAGGTCCCGGGTCTGAGTTTAATCCCAGCTCCACCAGTACTGGCCACATGCCGTCAGACCTGTCCCTGATCCCCAGAATGGGGCTTCAGGTACCCCATGTGTGAAATGGGCTGACAGTCGCGTCCACCCCCTGGGGATTTAGGGCTTTAGCACAGAGCACAGGTCCAGCCACTGCTGGCTGTGAAAGCACGTCCATCCGTCCGTCTGTCCACTCGACAAATCTCTACCCAGCACATTCACAGGGTGCGCAGAACTCCCCTTGCGTTTGGGAAGTGGCTGTGCGCCAGTCCCAGGGGGCGATGCTGCTGAGTTGGATGGGCGCAGACAGGAGCAGGTGCACGCATGAAGGACGCCGAGGGCCGTGGCCGGGAAGCCAGGGCGAGCTGCTCTTGAGACCGAGCTGTGAAGTACCCAGTGAAGTGGGTGCAGGAGTGTGAGAGGACAGAGCCCTGCAGGAGGGACCCCACTCCCCGCTCCAGTCCTGCGTGTTGATTAGCTGTCAGAGTTGTGGGCATTGGTGGGCATTCTGGAAACTCCAAGAATTTCCCCTTCGAGCCTCCACAAGTCAGAGGCAGGCAGGGCAGGGTCAGTGGGAACTTGCCCCCCTTCTGACGGTGGACTCCCGGCTCCACGTCGGCTGCCCAGAGCCCTGCCGTTGGGATATCTTTCAGCAGGTAGACCAGAGGGCAGAGCAGAGTTAATCTCTTAATGGCTTCCATCTCTGCACCCACGATGTGTAACTCCACAATGTGAGGCAGGAATCGGCTGTTTAAAGAGCAGGCTGGGAACCGCGGGGAGGAGGTGGCACGTGGGCAGCCCTGGGGCTGTGGCATATCTCTGAGCCTGGGCTCACCAGGTGTGGGGAGGACTCATGGAACAGGCAGCACAGGGTGTGGTCTCCCCACTTCTGGGGATGCCCGGGGTTGGTGGCGGAGCCCAGAGTCCCTGGGCTGAGCCAAGTCGGCTGAGGAGCCTGTTGGCCACAGTCCCTAGCCGGCAGGCCTGCCACTGGCAGGTCTGGGCACCTCTGCTTGCATCAGGCCCCAGCCTCAGTGCGTCACCCGGTTACCAGGGCAGGGAGCATAAGCCTGGGACCTCTGATGGGAACGCCCGCCTCTCCAGACCCAGGCCCCCTGTGCGCCCAGCACGTGTCCGGAGGGCGCGCTGCTGACGGGCTGCTCTCCAGGCACTGCGTGTGAATGTGCTGTTGCCACTGCTCCAGCGACAAGCGCTGCTGCCTGCCCGGGGATGCGGTCAGGGGCGTCAAGGGTTCACCCCACTTTCCAGAGAGGAAACTGGGGATTGGAGAGGTGGGACGTTTGCCTGGCGCCACGCCGCTTGTCACTGCCAGTTTGAAGAGCCCACAGCCTATTCTGTCCTCCCTCAAATGCTGGGGAGAGTGACGGCGACCTGGACATTGCAGAGGACGGCAGCCTTGGAGGGGCACGCACCGCAGCCAGGCTCACCTTGCTCGTTGGGCCTGTGTGTGCGTCTGTAGAGTGGGTTGAACCTAGGCCTGTGCGTCCATGGCCATGGGGAGGCTGGGGTTAGCGGAGAGTGTACAGGGCCCGAGGTGGACTGGAGGGACCTGACTGTTGGGGAGTGGGAGACAGCCCCCGGGGCTCCGCTGCCTGGAAGGAGGTAGGATTCTGTCCTGGCTCCCGGACACCTGTGGCCAACAGAAAGTCTCCTCCCACTGTTCACCCAGCCACCTGCACAGGCCTCCCAGAATGCCTGGCTGGGTAAACATGGAGCCTTACTAGGCCTGAAGCAGAATGTGGCAGCTCCTCTGGGGACCCCCTGCCAGACTGGAGTCCTTGGGCTCCGTGGCCTTCCACAGAGACCCAAGCACAGCTCCTGTCTGCCTGGGACCCAGTCTGCGCCCCACCAGTCCACCCATGCCCCATCTCTAGTGTGGCTATCTGGCCATGGCCCCTTTTCAGGGTGACCCTGGGGGGTCCCCTCTTGCCTGTATGGAGCCAAGAGCTCAAGCCCCACCCACCTGCCTCACACTCGTGGGTAAGACCCCCAGCTCTGAGCTCCAGTCCCAGCCTGGTCACCTCCTCATGGTGTGACGCTGGGCAAGGATCTGCCCTTTGAGGGTGACACTGCAGTGCAGGTGAGCACCCCGGCCAAGGATGGCACTTCCTCCCTGGCACTGCTCCGAGGGCATTTGGGACACGATGCATAATGTCACCACAGTGACCACCCAGCCACTGAGTGACACAGACCTCGGTTTACCCAGAAAGGCAGTCCCAGTCTTTGTGCCCAAGGCCTGCTCAGACCGGGACCTCAGGCCTTGAATAGGGCAACCCTTTGTCCTCTTTGTCCCCAAATCAGTCCTCAGTGTGAGTCCTCCCGAGAGAACTCAGCCCACCAAGGATCCATTTCCCAGCGGCAGGGACAAGACTGTGGGCACGCCAGTGGGCGACAACCAGCCAGTAGCCGGAGCCAAAGACCTTGCGTCCACTCCCATGGCCTCAGGAGATACTGAATTCCCCCAGGCCCCTTGTGCTGACCCAGGTCCCGGCCGGAGTCATCTTTTATTCTTTAGCAACATCTCCGAGTCCTTGCAGTGGGGCGGAAGGCCATCCCGTCTCCTGGGGTGGGAAGATTGTGTCTGGGGAGTCCAGGAGTAGAATTGGGAGCTGCGTCCGGCCTCGTGGCGTGAAGACTCTGGAGGGGACTGGTGGGAGCTGCCTGGACGTCAACTCACTGCAGCTGCCTGGTTTTGTCAACGAGCACGAATGAAGTCTCTTTGAGTACATTTTGCCCACAGCTGCCCTTGACTGCAGCAGCAGAGTTGAGTGGTGTGACAGAGACCTGGAGACCCGCCGGCCCACAAAGCAGACAGTATTTTACTCTCTGGCCCTTTATGGAAACAGTTTTCAGGCCCTTGGTGGAGAAGCATCTAGATGGGGAAGGCACAGGCGGGCCGGGTGTGTTCAAAGAAAAGCAGTCCCCGCCGAGCCCTGGGAGGCTGGGAGTGCTTGGAGGCTGCTGGGAGCCAGGGCTGGTCAGCAGTGGCTGCAGGATTGAAACCTGTCCTCGTCCTCCACCTGGATGTGACTGCCAGATGCAGCCAGAGGCTGGAGAAGGTTCCAGACAATTCTGAAGCTGCCCCACCCCCACTTCTCAGGTCACTTTGGGACCTAATTCCACAAAGACGACTTGCACAGGTCACCCAGCAGCATTCGCACATGAGTAGCAACCTGAGCCCTGACCGACGGCATGCCACGCCAGTGCCTGGCACTGGGGAAACGGTAGCGACTCCTGCAGGCGGGCGAGACGCATGAATAGGCCACTACGGGCAGAGGGACAAAGGCCCTGGTGCAGGGAGGGGACTGGAGGAGACTGGAAGAGGGGCCTGACCCACCTGCAGGGCTAACGGAGAGCTCGGGGTTACCATGCCTCCGCAGAGCCTTGGGGGCAGGTCAACGTTCTTCCGGAAAGAGGGGCGATTGGTCCAGGCCCAGGGTGGGCTCAGATCCAGAGCTTGCGTGCATTATGCAGCTGGCAGAGTCAGCCCACTCTGCAGACAGGAAAACTCGTTAAAGGAAACAGCTGTACGGCAGCTGTAGACGTCTACAGGGGCATGGGTCTCGGTCGGGAGTTGGATCTTTCTCCTGGAGGCAGCGGGGGCCCCAGAGGGTTTAAGCAGAGGAGTGACCGGGTGAGGGGTGGGGGGCGTGAGGGAGATGTTCCTACTTCTGTGAGGAGGAAGGGCCATGGGGAAGGGCAAAAGTGGAGGAGGAGACCCCAGGAGACCCCTCACGCACCTCGAAGGCCAGCGGTGCTCGCAGCCTCTGCGAGGTTGTGAGACGCGCAGCGTCGCCGGCCCTCCTGCCACAGAATCTGCATTTTGGCAGTCTGCTGGTGGACTGTCCACATGGAGGTTCTGGAGGACTTTGCTGTCCACCAGGCCCAGATGCTGGGGAGGGAGGTGGGTAGAACTGCCTAATGGAGGGAGAGGCGAGCAGGGACAGGGGTGGGTGGAACCAGGGTGGTGGGGAGAAGAGCTCTCTGTCAGGAATGATTCCGTGAGTCTGGCTTTGCACCTTGAAGGATGTCAGAGTCATTCCCTACATCAGGAGATGAGGCGGGATAGGACCTCCTTGAGGGGCGGGAGCCTTCCTGATGGGACAGTTTCGAGGGCCACAGAGCCCTCTAGTGGTCATATGGGAAATTACCGCCCTCTTCTGTTCCTGCCCAGGCTGCAGGTGAGCGGGATCCTACCTGGGACCCCTCAAAAAACCTGCCCCAAGGGAATTTTCAAGGTGATGGACATGCTCATTGTCTTGAATGTGGTAAGAGGTTCTTGGTATAAATATATGCATGAGCTTACGAAATTGTATGCTTTGAATATGTACATTTATTTGCCTATCAGTTACATTTCAATGAAGCTAGAAAAGTCGTAGACATCCCTTTCCCTGGGCCCAGACCTCACCATCATGGTATCTGGGGCATCTCAGAGAAGCCAGTCCAGCGTGGGGTCTCATTTTCCTGGGACGAGATCCAGGACCCTGCTGTCATCTCGGAGTAGATGGCATAAGCTCCATGAACTGGCAGCTGTGCCCCTGCACCTAGACCAGAGCTTGGCACTGCCGTGGCACCACATGCCCCCTTTGCCAGAGACTGAATCACTGTTTTACGGCAGAGCAGCTGCCTTGGGCACTTTCATTAACTCTCCTGTTTTTCACCTGTGAACTGGGGCATCCGTAATGATGGGCCCACTAGATGGAGGGAGAGAGACTGTAGAGAAATGAACTTGTAGAAGTGGTGATTAAGGGGGGACAGTGCTGTGAAGGGAATCAGCAGCGGACGGGGGTTCACGGGAGAAGCCCTTTCGATGCTGGTCTCCGAGAGTCTGCAGGGGACAGTGGAACGGAATGTGGACAGGAACCGGCTCTGCAGCCTGGCTGCCGTGCAAAGGCCCTGCGGCTGGGGCTAAGCTTGTGGAGCTGCACGGCACCACTCAGCGTGGCTGGTGGGAGTGTGGAGGTGACACCCAACACCTTCACGTGCTCCCTGAGTGCCCCACGGCCTCTGGGTGGGTTTCACGTTAAACTTTAGCACATGCCCAAGCAACTCGTGAGGCAAGTGCTATAATCGCCCGAGTTTCCAGGTACAGAAACCACAGCACTGAAGTTAAGTAACTTGCCACAGGTCACACAACCAGCAGGGGGCCCAGGCTGGGGGGAGCAGGGCCAGGGGCGAGGGGCTGTGGCCACACTCTGTGTCGTGAGAAGCCATGAAGGCCTACGGGAAGCTGTGGTAGGCTTTGAGAAGGGGACCCCAGGAGTTGGCATGTTTCAGAAAGTGTCAGGCTGGATTTTCTGGGGACAGCAGTGGGCGCCTTAGGGATCAGTGAGGAGGCGATTGTGGTCATGTCCTCAGAAAGCCTCCAGGGGCAGGCTAGGGAAGCCAGTTCGGACTCGGAGAGGTGGGTGGGTTCAAGAGCTAATTCCAGGGTAAAGACCTGAGTGTCGAAGTTGGGTTGAGCCTTTGCTGTCCCTCCTGCCCACCTCACTGACCCTGCTTGTATGTTTCTTCTTGTACAGGAAGGATGCCTGTGGCCCTCAGAGAGCACAGTGTCAGGCAACGGGATCACAGAGGTGAGACCTCCCTCCACCTCCCCTCCAACGCCCCCACCCGGGCTGCTCCCGCTGCGGCTGGAGGAGTGCTGGCTGCCAAGGCTCACCCCTCCACCCTTCTCTGAGTGTCCTTGCTGCTGGGATCCTCCTGGCCCGAGATCATCTGTTCTCTGCCCCTGTGGAGGCAGCCCACACTCTGCAGCACGGGAGCGTGGACACTGCCCCTATTTCAAGGAGGGTGATGCAGCGCTGCAGTGCTGCCCACGTGCCAGGGCTCCTGCGGGATCAGCCTCCTGGCTTCTGCTCCCTCCACCCCTGCCGCCTTCTCCCTCTCCCCAGAGAGCCACGACCTACGCAGCAGAACTCCAGTCTCAGGATCTGCCTCTCTGGCCGACCTGAGACAGCCACCCTCCCTCACTCCCGCTCTGCCTCCTCCAGCCACAGGTGTATGCCCCGCCTCGGCCCACCGACCGCCTGGCCGTGCCGCCCTTCGCCCAGCGGGACCGCTTCCACCGCTTCCAGCCCACCTACCCATACCTGCAGCACGAGATTGACCTGCCCCCCACCATCTCGCTGTCAGATGGGGAGGAGCCCCCGCCCTACCAGGGCCCCTGCACCCTCCAGCTCCGGGACCCCGAGCAGCAGCTGGAACTGAACCGCGAGTCGGTGCGCGCACCCCCAAACAGAACCATCTTCGACAGTGACCTGATGGATAGTGCCAGGCTAGGCGGCCCCTGCCCCCCCAGCAGTAACTCAGGCATCAGCGCCACGTGCTACGGCAGTGGCGGGCGCATGGAGGGGCCACCGCCCACCTACAGCGAGGTCATCGGCCACTACCCGGGGTCCTCCTTCCAGCACCAGCAGAGCAGTGGGCCGCCCTCCTTGCTGGAGGGGACCCGGCTCCACCACACACACATCGCACCTCTAGAGAGCGCAGCCATCTGGAGCAAAGAGAAGGATAAACAGAAAGGACACCCGCTCTAGGGTCCCCGGGGGGCCGGGCTGGGGCTGCGCAGGTGGAAAGGCAGAACACTCCGCACTTCTTAGAAGAGGAGTGAGAGGAAGGCAGGAGGCGCAGAAAAGCATCGTGTGGCCTCCCCCCCAACCTCCCTGTGTATAAATATTTACATGTGATGTCTGGTCTGAATGCACAAGCTAGGAGAGCTTGCAAAAACACAAAAAACACACACAAAAAAAAAAAAAAAAAAAAAACACGTTTCTTTGTTGAGCTGTGTCTTGAAGGCAGAAGAGAAAAAACATTTCTACAGTAGTCTTTCTTGTTTCTAGTTGAGCTGCGTGCGTGAATGCTTATTTTCTTTTGTTTATGATAATTTCACTTAACTTTCAAGACATATTTGCACAAAACCTTTGTTTAAAGATCTGCAATATTATATATATAAATATATATAAGATAAGAGAAACTGTATGTGCGAGGGCAGGAGTATTTTTGTATTAGAAGAGGCCTATTAAAAAAAAGTTGTTTTCTGAACTAGAAGAGGAAAAAAAAATGGCAATTTTTGAGTGCCAAGCCAGAAAGCGTGTATTACCTTGTAAAGAAAAAAAAATTACAAAGCAGGGGTTTAGAGTTATTTATATAAATGTTGAGATTTTGCACTATTTTTTAATATAAATATGTCAGTGCTTGCTTGATGGAAACTTCTCTTGTGTCTGTTGAGACTTTAAGGGAGAAATGTCGGAATTTCAGAGTCGCCTGACGGCAGTGCATGAGCCCCTCGGAATCTGCAGAGAGGCCTCGGCCGGAAGCAGCCGGCTTTCCCGAGGGGCCGCCGTCCCTGGAGAGTGGCTGCTTCTGCCTAGTGACAGGTTATGACCACGTCATACATTCCCCACCAAAGGAGACACATTGCCCCGCCTCTGGGCCGGAACAGCCTTTAAATCACAAACAAAATAGGAAAGTTAACCACGGAGGCACCAAGTTCCAGGTGGTGGTTTTGCCTTTCCCAAAAATGAAAATAAATTGCTACCGAAGGAATCAGTTTTTCCTCTTCTTTTTTCAACCGTGAAGGTTCCCATGGGGGGGAGCAAGGTGCCCCTCCTCGCAAGCCACAGCGGCTGGCGCACAGGCTGCCGGGGACACACCAGAGGGTCCAATGGCTTACCTGTGCAGGGCGCTTTGGTGGTGGCTCAGCCCGCTCAAGGTTCTCCGGTGAAGGCAGGTGGGCTCTCTGCCGCACTGGCACCTAGGAAGTCCCAGGGTATTCGCAATCTGACCTCATCCTGTCTGTTCCCCTTCACGGATCAATTCTCACTTGAGAGGCCAAAAAGCAGACAACCCAACATGAAAAGGTGACAAGCCCAGGTTTGTCCCAGGACAGGCGAAAGGGTTTCAGGTAGTAAGCAGTCACGCCAACACCAACCCGAGCTTCAGGTGTGGTATTCTCCACCTTCTCTGTTCCCGCCTTTCCCTCCCATTCCCCGAGGAAACGATGCTTCACTCCTGGTGTGTCTGTTGATCTGTGTTTTCATTTCCATCTCTATTGGACTCTGTTCTTGTTCTCCAGGTTTTCACCAAATAGATGTAGGGTTGGCGGGACCTGCTGGTGACGTGCAGGTGAAGAGCAGGAAGCGACACGCGAGTGTAAATAGAGGTGACCAGGGAAGGGCACCGGGGTGGGCCCTTGGGACCCACCATGGCCAGTGGCTGGAGCTTGCCACGTTTCCTCCCGGAGGGGGTAGGAATGGGAGGGCACCCAGCTGGAAGAGCAGACTCCCAGCTGCCACCCCTCGCCATGGGAGTGACGTTCCATTTTGTGCAGAATGCTGACTAGTAGACTAACATAAAAGAAAGATATAAGAGGCAATATTGTTTGTGAGCAACTTTTTTATAACTTCCAGAACAGACACCTGAGCACGATTTGGAAGTTCTGGCCACTTGAGCTCCATGCATGTGCACACGTGTGCTTTAAGAGCTGGCAGCGGACAGACGTGGGCTCTGTGTGCCACCAGCCTAATAGAAAGTTCTTGTTTGTTGGCAGCGGCAGAACCTGCCTCTCCGTGGAGTCATCAGCCTAAAATTTGTTTTGCTCATGAAGAGGATTCTTTGAAAAGGTCCTGTAGAGAAATCAATAGAGGTTGTCCTGAGAGGCACAAGGACACGCTTGTAAAGATGATTGAAACGTATCTTTCCTTTATGTGACACGTCTCTAGTGCCTTACTGAGGAAGCAGTGACACTCCTGTCACAGGGTGGGGATGTTCCTGGACAGTGCCTCACTCACCTGGGACTGGCCTCTTCTCCCAGGGTCCACTAAGGGCTCCTGCTGCTTTTCAGACACCCCACCATCCTCTCGTGTCCTCACCCTCTCTCCACTGGGGAGGTACCCAGCTTGGTGAGGTGACCCCTCCTGCTCCTCCAACCTTTTTTGCCAGGGTCTGTGCACAACTCCCGCCTAGGCTGAAAACCTAGAAGTGGACCGTGTTTGTGTGCACGGCGTCAGCCCAAAGCCAGGCTGAGGCAGTCCCCATGTCCTCTTGAGCCAAACTGTTTGGGTCTTGTTGCTTGATGGTACGGTCTGGATTTGTGGGATTGGCTTTGCATGGGAAAAGGGAGGAGAGCGGCTGCTGACCTCAGCCGGCTTGAGGACAACCCAGTGCTGAAGTCCAGCATCCCCAGCTCCACGCCCAGTGAATGGCAGAAGTGCATGGGGCAGTGGCCTCAAAGGCAGGGCACATCCCAAGACAGCCAGCAGGTTTTCTCTGGAAATGACCAGAGCTAAGCTCTCAGCTTCTCTCCCGGGGGTGCACCCTTTCCTCTAGATGTTACTTGTCACATTATCTTTGAAAACCCTTGGACTGCCCCTGAGGAGATCCTCTTTTCCGATGGGAAGTTAGATGGGGTTCTCGGAAGTGGCTGGTTGGAGAGGGGCCAGCTTGGTTTCAGGGGTCTGCCGCTCCATCCCGGGTTCAGAGAAGCCTGAACGTGGCTTTCTCTAGCCCTGTCACTCTCTCCCTGCTTGTCAATCACCACCTTTCCTCCAGAGGAGGAAAATTATTTCCCCTGCAAAGCCCGAGTCTACACGGACAGATTTCATGAATTGTGCTAAGAACCATCCGTGTTCTCAAAAAGCCCAGTGTTTTTGCAAAGAATGAAAAGGGACCCCACATGTAGCAAAAATCAGGGCTGGAGGAGAGCCGATTCATTCCCTGTTCTCATCGGTCGTCCCTGAGAATTGTACGTTTCAGAGAAATTGTTTTTCTATATGCAACATGAAGCTTCCAGAACCATAAAACGGCCCGTGACAAGGCAAGAAAATGTTGTAGTTGTTGTTGTTGTTGTTGTTTCTGGAAACTGCTTGAAATCTTGCTGTACTATAGAGCTCAGAGGACACAGCCCGTCCTCCCCTGCCTGCCTGATGCCGTGACTGCTGTGCGGATTCCGATGCTTTCACGTTGCGTTCTTGGCGTGGGAACTGCTCTCCTTCGCAGCCCCATTTCCCAAGCTCTGTTCAAGTTAAACTTATGTAAGCTCTCCGTGGCGCTCGGGGAGCGCACCCACGTCCCCGCTGCGTAAGACTCTGTATCTGGATGCCAATCCTCAGGCCTGAAGAAACTGCTTGTTGTGTATCAGTAATCATTAGTGGCAATGATGACATTCTGAAAAGCTGCAATACTTATACAATAAATTTTACAATTCTTTGGAATGAGGCTTTTTCCCTTCTTTGGCCAAATGGAGCTCTTCTCACTTCCCACCCCACTCTACAACCCCGGATGCATTCAGCGGTGGGGAAGCGATCCCTTGGAGCTGCTGGGTAACCTTAAACAACTCGTTCAACTTTCTGTTTTATTAGTTCAAGCAGCATTCAGGGAGCCCCCTGAAGACCCTAGCTCAGGAAGGTTCTAATAAAAGGGATGGTCATTGTCATTAAATGATTTTGCAAAACACTGCATACTTTTCCTCCCTCTTTGGAAATCATTATTCACCATAGCATGGTGAAAGCTCTGATAAGGTCTGCAAGGAAAATCTGTCTTAGCTAGGGTTCTTCCAGAAGCACACCCTGAGATGTGGCCTTGTGTGCAAGGGATTAAGGACATATTAAGGATGAGCTCCCAGGGAGACAGCTAAGGGATCAGGGGAGAGGACCCAGGAGGGGGAGAAGCTGAGCAAGGGAGGCACTGTGGACAAAGTTCAGCCTCAACGTGATCCCAAGGGGACCTGTGTGATCCCTGGACCCTGGAAAGGTGGACTCCCAGAACCCTCTGGCTCTTGGTGCACAAGAGTGGAGGGGTGAGTCTCAGACGCTGCAGGATGGTCCTCCAGAAGCCAGTCACTATCAATGCTCTTGGAGGTAGGGGAGGGCTGCACAGACCCCCTAAAGGGTTCCAATGGGGCCTGGGACAGCGCAGGACCCACTACAGAAATGGCCTCATTTATTTCTCTGCTGTAGACCCTGAACAACAAAGGGTTCGAGGCACAGTAAACCCCCTTTTTGTCAAAAATCCATGCATTGCTTTAAAAAATTTTTTTTTTTATTTTAGAGATGGGGATCTCACCTTGTCACCTAGGCTGGAGTGCAGTGGTATGGACCATAGCTCGCTGCAGCCTCAACCTCCCAGGATCAAGTGGTCCTCCAGCCTCAGTCTCCCCAAAAAGCAGGGATCACAAGCATGAGCCACTGTGCCAGCCTTATGCGTTATTTTTCCTCCTCCAAAACTTAACTACTAATGGCACTACTGTTAACTGGGAGCCTTACCAGCTAATAAACAGTCAATCACGACACGAATACGCTAGTGTCTGTACGCACGTCGTGCCTTCATGACACACCTTTTTAACATTTAAAAATATTTCTAGGCTGCCTGTTCACCTGTGAGTTTTTTCCAGTTGTGGCAAATCTCCAAAAAAAAAAAAATTCTAATCTATTTATTGAAAAAATCTATGCATAAGTGGATTTGCACATAAGTGGACCTGCACAATTCAAACCCATGCTGTTCAGGGTCAACTAAACCATCTTTAGCATCTGATTAAATTATTTTGAATCAGCCTATATAAAGATGCAAAGACCTCACCACCACCACCAGGAATGGAGGCTGTTTGATCTCAGCCCCAGGGCTTCCCTAGCATCTGGACTTCAGGGCCCTAGAAACGTCTCACTACTTTGAGAAATGCTGCCCAAGACTGCAGCCCACGTGATGAGGACAGAACTCCGCACCTGCTGCCTTCCCAGGGCCCTTTCTAGTGGAGAAAAACCTCAGAGGTTATGAAGAATTGGGGAGAAACCAAAAGAGCTTGTTACTCCTCAGTGGTGAGAGCAGGGGACCAAACATGGTGACCCAGCTGCCTCCTGCTAGGGGCTGCTCCCCCACAGACCCTCAGCCACCAGGTCCTTAGCGTGGGCTTGACTTGGGCACCATGAGATGCTGGCACTTGGTGTCTCTGATGAGATAATGCCTATAACATCATCCCAGCAGAGTGCCTGGCACCCGCAAGGATTAGCCACTCTTAATACTAACATGAACATCTACATGGGGCTTTCAAATTACAATTGAATCCCTTGAACCTTCGGATCAGTTTGTGGGTCCTGGGCAGGACCTGGACACAGAACTGTCCCCACAGGCCATCAGGACAGGATAGAGGGCCTTTCCCAGACAGAGAGAGGAGCCTTGGGTTCTATTCAAGAAGGAGACCCCTTACCCCAGTCCTTGGGCACAGCTCAAGCTGACCCCAGAATAATGATCAAAAGCAGAGCAGCCCACACTTACTGAGCAGCTATGAAGTGTCAAGCTCAATGCTAAGTTCTTCCCTGAAGGCAGCACTTGTCACCTGGAAGGTCTCATCTTTCACTCCGTCCACTGTGTGTTTTTATCACAACTGGGTGCCAGACTGAGACAGCTGCTGGGAGATACCAGCGCTCAGACGCAATCCCTGACCTCCGAGGTCTTGCCTTCTGGTTTTAGAGACAGACTCACGAACTGGAACCACAGCACAGTAAGATGAGGGACAGGAGAGTGGGACTTTTGGAGGAAGGGGGTAGTTTATAAAAGGCTGGGCCTTGAGCTTAGAGATCAAGAGATCACCTTCCATACTGGAAAAGGAGGAAAGAGGGTGAACCAGGCAGCTTCATGAGCCAAGGCTGGGAGGGAACTTAGCACAGCTGCTGCTCAATGTGACAAATGTGACAAAGTGCCCCTGCAAGGTGGGGTGGGCCCCACTCTCCAGCACGCCAGCCCGGAAGGGCAGTGAATGTGCCTCACAAGTGGCCCCAGCAGGATCAGACATCACTTCCTGTGGCTGCAGAGCACCACGCAGGTACCGAAGAGTGTAACAGGAAGGGACCTGGGCTTGGGTGCCTTTAGGTCCATCTGACTGATGAGTGAGCACTGTGCACCCAGTGTGGAAGGCGCCACTGACAGGGACACAGGGTTGACCAGACAGATGCTTCCTCGCCTCGGCGCCTGTGGGCTGGCGCTGGCTGCAGGTGGCAGGCAGAGCCCCCCACTTCCCCTTCACAGGTCTGATGTCAACCAGGCAGCCCTGGGGATAGCCTCAGGGCCTCTTCGTGGGTATGCGCGCCTCCCTGCATGTCCAACCTTTGCTACTTTGCTCGTCCTGACCGGATGTTACCTAAAAACCAGCAAGTCGCCTGGTCTGGCCACTTGCATGTCTGTCATAGAGCACCAGGCCTAGTAGTGGGCACCTCTTAAGAAACATCTGGAATCCATCGGAAGTAGCTGGAAATTTCCTGAGCTTGCTCTCGTGGCAGCCATTGTCTGCCTGACCAGAGCCTCCTGTCACCCACCCGCTGCTCCTCCTGGATCTTTCTCCCTCCCCTCCATGGCACCCACCTGCTGCAGGGCAGAGAGCACCCCCAACTAGCTCACACCCGTCCCTCCTCACATCCCACTCTGTGGTCTGGACCAGGCTCTCATGCCACCCAGATGCCCCCACTGCCTCCTGTCTTCCTTCCTCCCTCCTGGGGGAGTCCCAAATGTGGAGAGGCTTACAATCCTCCTTGACCCCTTTGGTCTCCCGAGGAAGCCCAGATGCCCTCGAGGCCTACAAGGCCCTGCAGAGCCTGCCCATGCTCTCTGGCATCTCCCAGATGCTCCAGCAACACACACCCTGTTTTCTCCCCCACGCACACCCCATTTTCTCCCCGCAGCTGTGATCACTGCTGCCCCTTCTGCCTGGGATTCCCTCTCTCAAACCATGCACTGCCCTGACATCATTCAGACCCAGACCTGGTTCAGACAGCACCTTGTCCAGGAAGCCTTCCAGGATGCCTCCAGCTTCTCTGTGCCTGCTCTACTGATGCAGTCACTACACTGCCTGTGGTGTTCATGGCTCCTCCCCCAGGACACTGTGAAGCCTGAGGTCAGGGCCAGACTCACATCCATTGTCCATGGGGGATAAACACGTGCTCCCAGGAAGGACCGGGCCTGTACCCCACAACTGCTTCTGTTCTCACAACACCCCATTCTTCAGACATGGAAACCAAAGCAGGGAGTCAGCCGGCCTGTGTTGCCAGCTTGGAAGAGCTGGGATTACAGTATCATTACAGTATCATTGATGTAGGGCAGGCAAACCCCAAAGCGGGGCTTAGCCTGTGAGGGTTCTTGGCTTCACCCAGGAAAGAATTCAAAGGTGAGCCGGTGGTAGGGTAGATGAAAACAGCTTTGTTGAAGCAGCAGTGTTAGAGCTCTAAAGCGTTACGACCCCGTGACTGCTCCTGCAGAGCAGGGCCACTCCGTAGGCAGTGTTCTAAGAGCAGCAGCTGAGGGCAGTTCTGCAATCGTACTTATACTTACTTTTAGTTACAGGTACACTAAGGGGTGGTTTACACAGAAATCTCTAGGAAAAGGGTGGTAACTTTTGGGTTGTTAGGTCATTGCCACGGAAAGGGGCAGTGACTTCCAGGTGTTGCCATGGTGATGGTAAACTGACATGGCACACTGGTGGGTGTGTCTCATGGAAAGCTGCTTCCACCCCATCCCTGTTTTAGCTAGTCCTCAGTTTGGTCCAGTGTCTCAGCCCCACCTCTGGAATCAAGTCCCGCCTCCTACTCCTACCTCATTATTACAGAATAGTTTCACTGGCCTAAAAATCTCCCATCCTTCACCTAGTTAATCTCCTCTCCCCTTTACCATCCCCCCAGTCCCCTGGCAACCCTTGATCTTTGTACTATCCCTTAATTTTGCCTTTTACAGAATGTCATGTAATCGAATCATACAATAGGCAACATTTTCAGACTAGCTTTTTCACTTAGCAATATTCATTTATGATTCATGCATGTTTTTGTGCCTTGATAGCTCACTTCCTTTCATTGCTGGGATTATTCTATTGTATGAATATGCCATGTTCTGTTTATCCGTTCACCTGTTGAAGGGCATTTTTGTTGTTTCATAAACACTCGTTTGCAATTACGAACAGAGCTGCCAAAATGTTCACATGCAGGCTTTTTTGTGGTCAAAAGTTTCAAATCCTCTGGGTAAATACTTAGTACCACAATTGCTGGGTTACATAGTAAGACTATGTTTAGCCTGTAAGAAGCTACCAAACTGTCTTCCAAAGTAGCTACGCCATTTTGCATTCTCACCAGCCAGAGTGAGAGTGCCTGTTGCTCCAAATTTTTGCCAGCATTGGTATTGTCAGGTTTTCTTTTTATTTTACTTATTTTAATAGATGTGTGATGATAACTGCTGTTTTAATTTGAAATTCCTTAGTGGCAAATGATTTTGAGCATCTTTTCATATGCTTGTTTGCCATCTGTATATCTTCTGTGTTGAGGTATCTGTTCAGATCTTTTGCCCATTTTTTAATTGGGCTGTTTGTTTCCTCATTGTTGAGTTTCACATGTTCTTTGTACATTTCTGGTGCAAGTCCTTTATCTGATGTGTGTCTTGCAGATATTTTCTTCCAGCCTGTGGCTTGTCCTTCATTCTCTGAACATTGTCTTTCACAGATCAGAAGTTTTACATTCTAATAAAGTCCAATTTATCAATAATTATCCATTTTTCCTTTCATGGATCATGCTTTTGGTGTTATATCTGATAGCTCGTCACCAAGCCAAAGGTCACCTAGATTTTCCTCCATGTTTCTATCTCAAAATTTTATGGTTTTGTGTTTTAGGTCTAGGATCCATTTGAGTGAATTTTTGGGAAAACCTAAGCTTGGTGTCTGGGTTAATTGCACATGATATCCAATTGTTCCAATTGTTAAAGTTGTTAAAAGTACCAACTGTTAAAAGGACTTTCCTCTCTACATTGAATTGCCTTTTCTCCTTCCTCAAAGATCAGTTGTCTATATTTGTGTAGGTGTCTTTCCGGGCCTCTATTCTGTTCCACTAATCAGTTTGTCTGCTTTTTTGCCAGTACCATGCTATCTTGATTAGTATAGCTTTATAGTAAGTCTTCAGATAAGTTAGTGTGAGTCCTCCAACTTTTTTCTTTCTCTTCATTATTGTCTTGACTATTCTAGATATACTGCTTTTCAATATAAAATTTTGAATCAGATTGTCCATATATACAAAATAGTTTGCTGGCATTTTTATTGGGATTGTATTGAATCTATAAATCGGGTTGGAAAAAATTGACATATTAATAATATTAAGTGTTCCAATTCATGAGCACAGACTATCCATTTATTTAGGTCCTTTATTTCTTTTATTATGGTTTAGTAGTTTTAGACATATAGATCTTATATATTGCTAGATTTATACCTAAGTATTTCATATTTGGTTGGTGCTGTTTGAGTGATTTTTTTTTAACTTCAAATTTTAATTGTTCATTGCTGGTATATAGGAAAGTAATTGACTTTTGTATTAATATTATGCCCTAACACATCGTTGTGATTACTTATTAGTTGCACATGGTTTTTGTTGCTGTTGTTGATTCTTTAGGATTTTTTACATAGATAATAATGTCATCTATGAACAAAATCAGATTTATTTATTTCTTCTGCATCTTTATGCATTTTATTTCCTTTTATTGTCTTATTGTCCTAGGTGGTTACCCAGGCCTTTCAGTACAATGTTGAACAGTGTTGAGTAGAACTAGTGAGGCGGTTATCCTTGCCTTTTTCCTAATTTTAGCAGGGAAGTTATCCAGTTTCTCACCATTAGTTGTAACGTTAAGTTCTTTGTATAGCTGCTGTCTTTGTTAAGCTAAAGCAGTTCTCCTCGTGTCTCTGTTGACTTGGGCTGCGATGACATTAATACCATAGACTGTAATGGCTTTTAAACAACAGAAATGTTATTTCTCACAGTTCTGGAGGCTGGAAAGCCCAAGTTCAATGCCACAGTAGATTCAGGGTCTGGTGAGGGCTCCTGGTGCATAAACAGCTGTCATTTTGCTGGGAACTCATATGGTGGAAAGAGTGAGATCTCTCTGAAATCTTTTTTTATAAGGGCACTAATCTCAATCATGAAAGTTCTTTCCTCCTGCGCCCATCTTCTACCACCCATCACCTTAGGAGTTAGGATGTCTGCATACACATTTGGGGATACACAGTCCTTCTAGGGTAACTTCAGCCCTACTACCTTTTATCAAGTATGGATCATGGATTTTGTCGAACGCTTTTTCTGCATGACTGATATGATCATATGATTTTTCCTCTTTAGCCTGTTGGTGTGGATGATGTTGGGTTTTCTGCGTGTTAAACCAGTCTTGCATACCGCTGGGTGATGGTGTATAATAATTCTTTTTGTACATGGTTGGATTCAATTTGCCATTATTTAGCTAAGGATGTTTTGCCCTATGCTCAAAAAAGATATTGTTCCACAGTTTTTCTTTCTTGTGAGGTTTTTACACACTTTTGGTAACAGTGTAATGCTACCCTCATAGAATAATTTACATAATGTTTCCTCTGTTTCTATTTTTCTAGAAGAGATTGTAGAAAATTTGTATCATTTCTTCCTTAAATGTTTGGCAAAGTTCACCAAAGAATACCATCTGAGCCTGATGCTTTCTTTACTGGAAGGTTATTAATTATAAATTAATTTGTTGATAAAGGTATTCAGATTATTTATTCTTGTGTGAATTTTTTTGCAGTTTGTATCTTTCTTTTTTTTTTTTTTTTTTTTTTTTTTTT
>NW_022437036.1:6388587-6403490 GCF_009761245.1 Sapajus apella
GCGCGATCTCGGCTCACCGCAACCTCCGCCTCCTGGGTTCAGGCAATTCTCCTGCCCCAGCCTCCTGAGTAGCTGGGATTACAGGCACGCGCCACCATGCCCAGCTAATTTTTTGTAGTTTTAGTAGAGACGGGGTTTCACCGTGTTGACCAGGATGGTCTCGATCTCTTGACCTCGTGATCCACCCGCCTCGGCCTCCCAAAGTGCTGGGATTACAGGCGTGAGCCACCGCGCCCGGCCCAGTTTGTATCTTTCAAAGAATTGGTCTGTTTCACCTAAGTCACCAAGTTCGTAGATTTATAATTTGCTTTGGGGTTTGTTTGTTCGTTTGTTTGTGACAGAGTCTTGTTCTGACTCCCAGGCTGGAGTAGAGTGGCACAATCTCAGCTCACTGCAACCTCTGCAGTGGTATATAGGAAGGTAATTGACTTTCCCGGGTTCAAGCGATTCTTGTACCTCAGCCTCCCTCATAGCTGGGACTACAGGCATGCACCACCACAGCTGGCAAATTTTTATGCTTTTAGTAGAGAAGGAGTTTTATTATATTGACCAGGCTAGTCTCAAACTCCTGGTTTCAAGTGATCTGCCCATCTCAGCCTCTCAAAGTCCTGAAATTACAGGTGCGAGCCACTTTGCCATGGAATAAGTAATGATGACTCCTCTTTTATTTTGGATATTGCTAGTTTATATCTTCTCTCATTTTTCTTGGTTTGCCTAGCTAGAGGTTTATTAACTTTGTTGATATTTTTAAATGAACCAGCTTTTGGTTTTGTTGATTTTTTTTTTTTTGAGATGGAGCCTTGCTCTAATTGCCCAGGCTGGAGTGCAATGGTGCAATCTTGGCTTACTGCAACCTCCACCTCCCGAGTTCAAGCAATTCTCCTGCCTCAATCTCCTGAGTAACTGGGATTACAGGCGCCCACCACCACACTCGGCTATTTTTTGTGCTTTTAGTAGATACAGGGTTTTACCATGTTGGCCAGGCTGGTCTCAAACTCCTGACCTCAGCTGATCCACCCGCCTTGGCCTCCCAAAGTGCTGGGATTACAGGCGTGAGCCACGGGCCCGACCTGTTTTAAAAGTTGTTTTACAGTTTTTGTTTTCACTGATTTCTGCTCTAACTTTTACTATTTTATGTCACCTATTTGCTTTAGGTTTAAATCTCTCTCCCTTTTCTAGTTTCTTCAGGTGTTGCCTTGGGTTGTCATTTGAGATCTTTCTTCTTTGCCATCTGTACATTTTAGTGCTAAAATTTCCTCTAAGTCCTGCTTTAGCTGCATCCCATAAGTTTTGATGTTTCATGTTTTCATTTATCTCAAAGTATTTTCTAACTTTCCTTGTCATTTCTTCTTTGACTCACTGGTTATTTAGGAATGCGTTATTTGAGAGTCAATCATAATCCCAAAAGACGCAGTCCTGAATGTTGAAATCCTGAAAGATAAAAATCCCTAAAGTCTAAAATCCCCAAATTTATGATTCCAAAAGATCAAAATTTCAAAAATAAAACTCTAAAAAAGAATTAAAAATTTCTTGAAAAGACATTGTGAAGAAGAAATTTTCAAAGAGGAAATTATTTGAGAAACATAAAAATAGAACACTTCAGAGGCCACTTTACACAATAAAATAGGCAATAATAACACTCGTATTTTTGCAAGCAGGTATACTGAAGACAGTCACATGAGTACAACAGCTATGAGCAGACAAACCAGGGAATGTATGAATGTGTATCACTATGGTTGGCAACTTCCTGATTATATTTTTCTATCTTCTGCGCCATGGTTCTGTGTTGTTTTGGGCATGCAAAAGCCCATTTCATAGGCATTTATATACAGACCCCTCACTGGGCAGAAACAATGCTGGCAATCAAACAGCAACACCCAAAATCACGCTTTACTTGGTTTCTAGTAAATCTACTGTTTCAAATCGACACCTAAAAGTAAATCCAAAAGTTCACCCCTTGTCAATTTGGCTCCCATACACACTTCTCCTTAAACCCCACTTAAATTTTTAAATAAAGACTATAATAAGGTAATAATTCTGCCTGGCATGATGCAACTATACTGTGATTGTGATTTTCTGGATTTGAGACGTTAGAGATTTAGACTTCAGAGATTTTTATCTTTGGGGATTTCGACATTTGGGATTATGACATTTGGGATTCTGTCTTTTGGAATTATGATCCAAATCTACGTTGTTTACATCCAGACACTTGAGGATTTTCCAACTGTCTTCCTGTTATTGATGTTTAGTTTAAATCCGTTGTGGTCTGAGAACATACTATGTATGATTCTTGTATTATTTTAAATGTGTTAAAATGTGTTTTATGGCCCAGAAGTTGGTCCATTTTGGTGAATGTTTTATGTAAGCTTGAGAAGAATGTTGTAATTTGCTATCAGATGGAGTATTCTATAAATATCCATTTTCATGTTGATTGACACTGCTCTTCAGATCAATTCTATTCCTACCGATTTTCTGCCTTCTTGAGCCATCAATTACTAAAGAGAGGCGTTGAAGATTCCAACTGTAAGAGTAGGTTTTTCTATTTCTTATTTCATTTGAACTGTAAGAGTAGGTTTTTCTATTTCTTACTTCATTTCTATCAGTTTTTGTCCTGAATATTTTTATGTTCTGTGTTGGGTTCATACATGTTTTGGATTGTTGTGTCTTCTTGGAAAACTACCCCTTTTATTATTATGTAACATTCCTCTTTATTCTTGATAACCTTCCTTGTTTTGGAGTCTGCCTTTGTGAAGTTAACATAGCTGCTCCAGCTTTCTTTTGATTTGTTTTAGTGTAGTACATCTCTGTCTATTCATTTACTCTTAACCTGTTCGAGTATTTTATTTAGAGTGGGTTTCTGTAGACAATACAGAAAAGGATATTGTTTTAAAAAATGCATGCTGTGCAATACCACTAATTTGATAATGGAAATGAAGAAAAAAGAAAAAACCTATTCTGGCACTCGTTTAACTGGCATATTTAGCCCATTCACATTTAAAGTGATTATTGATCTATTTCGACTAATATACCTGCCATGTTTGTAGCTGTTTTTCTTGGTTGTACTTATTTCTTATTTCATTTTTTATCTTCCCCTTTCTCTGATGTCTCTGGCTTTAGTGGAGCATTATATATGATTCCATTTTCGCTCCTCTCTTAACAAATCAATATTTCATTTTTTAAAATTTAGTGGATGCTCTAGAGTTTTCAGTATACATTTACAATTATTCTCAGTCCAATTTCTAAAAATGGACTGCTTCATGGAGAGTGCATGTATTTTGTAGAAATGTGTCTTAGATTGCTCAGACTGCCATAACAAAATACCGTAGACTCGCTGGCTTAAGCAACAGAAGTTTATTTTCTCACAGTTCTGGAAGTTAGAGAGTTTAAGGTTGAAATGCCAGCTGATTGAGTTTCTGATGAGGGCTTTCTCTTTGGGTTGCAGATACTTGCCTTCTTGCTGTGGCCTCACAGCAAGATTTTTTTCTCAGTGCATGTGTTTGGGGAGGTAGGGAGTGATGGAGGGATGAAGGGAGAGAGAGGAGTAAGAGAGAAAAAGAGATCTTCATTTTTTTATAAGGCCATTAATCCTATTATGAGAGTCCCACCCTCGTGACCTAGTCTAACTCTTAATTACCTCCCAAAGGCCTCATCTTTAAATATTATCACATTATGAATTAGCAATTCTACATAAGAATTTTAGGAAAACATAAACATTCAGTCCATAACACACAGTTCCAATTCCTCCCCTTTATGTGTTACAACAGTTCTGTAATTCATTTTACTTTTCCATATGTTACTATCAATGAATACATTGTTTCTATTGCTATTTTGAGCAATTACCTATTAAATCATCAAAATAAGAAACATAAAATATTTAATTTTATCTCCACTTATACTTTATTGGGTGTCTTTCCATTTTTTATGTAAATCTGAGTTTCTGACCTACATCATTTTTCTTTTCTCTGAAGAACTTCTTTTTATATTTGTTGCGAAGCAGGTCTATTGGCAATAATTCCTCCAGTTTTTGTTTACATAGAAATATATTTATTTTTCTTTTAATTTTGAAGGACGTTTTAACTGAACATAGATTCTAGGTTGATTCTAAGTTGGCCTTTGTTTTCTTTTAACACTTTAACTATTTTGGCCCATTCATTTTTTTGTTTTTGTTTTTGTTTTGCTTGAATGGGTTCTGAAAAGAAGTCTGATATAATTATTTTTCTTGTTCTTTTATAGGTAAGATGGACTTTTTTCCTTTCTGGCTTCTTTCATTATTTTATCTTTGTTTTTTGTCACTTTGAATATGATATGTCGAGGTAGATGTTTTGGTGATTATCCTGCTTGATGTTCTGTGAACTTCCAAGATCAGAGAGCTGATGTCTGTCATTAATTTTGAAGAATTCCCAGCCATTATTGTTTCAAGCGTCTCCTCTGGTCTGTTTTCTCTTTCATCTCCCTCTAGTATTCCAGCTACCCATATATTAAATCTTTTGAAACTGTCACACAGTTATTGGTTTTTCTATTCTGTTTTCTTCCATTCTTTTTGCTCTTTGCTTTCCAAGTTGGGAAGTTTCTTTTGATATATTTTCAATCTCTTTCTTGCCTTTGTTGGGTTCATTCTACTGATGAGCCCATCAAAGACATTCATTATTTCAGGTATGGTGTTTTTTATTTCCAGTGTTTGCTTTTGAGGCTTCCTTAGCATTTTCATTCTCTGCTTACATTTCCCAGCTGTTCTTGCATATTGTCTACTTTTTTCCCATTAGAACCCTTACCGTATTAATCATAGTTATTTGAATTTTCTGCCTAATAATTCCAAATTTGTGTCATAGCTGAGTCTGATTCTGATGCTTGTTTTATCTCTTCAGATTATCTTTTTTTCTTGCATTTCAGCATGTGTGGTAATTTTTTATTGAAAACCAGACATCAAGTATTGGGTAATAAGAATGGAGGTATAGAGGCCTTAAGTGTGAGGCTTTATGTTATTCTGTCCAGGAGTTGGGCTGTGTTTAATGTTTTCCATAGCTGTATTGCCAGAGACTTCAAATTCCTCTAGTGTCCTTGTTTTCATTATCCCTGTTCACGTAGGGCTTTCCTAAGTGTTCTTCCTCAAAGATAGCCTGTGTCTTCCTGCTTTTCCAGGTGAAATCCCCTGTTTCCCTGAAGCCCTATTGGTATGGCGATATAGTATGGGGAAGATAAATATTTTATAATCTTATGATTAAATCTGCGTTACTTAGTGTGCTGCTGTCCCTGTGCCATGCCTTCACAAATGCTTAACTTTCTCTCTCCTCCACTTATGTAAGACAGGAAGGCTGAGGGCTCCAGTGGAGTCTTTTTTCCTAAAGAGCAGGATGTTTTTCTGGAGGACACTCCGGGTGAATTGTAATGGCTACTTTTTCCCTCCCATTGCCAACCCAGGTGGGGCTCTTTCTCACTTCTTTAAGAACCTGGAGGGATTCCTAAAGGTAAAACCCATGAAAATGTGGGGGTTCCCTAAGACCGTAGCTGCCAGGAGTAACTTTTATGCTAGTACAAACTAATCCTCCAACAATTCACCAAAATTACCAGTCAAGTCTTTCTACCCATTTATTCCAAAGGATTCTTCCCTAGGTAAACAGATATCAGCTGTGACTCACTGGATTTAGTCATCTCTGAATATTTTAAGGTGGCTGTTTGCCCTCTGACCTCAGTTCTCTGAGGGGTCAAAGAAAAGTTACTGATTTTCAGCATGTTCAGATTTTTCTTGTTGTAAGGGGTAAGAGTGATGACTTCTAAGTTGTTTACATGTCAGAGCTGAAAATAGATGTTCTCCTGCAACATTTCTTTTTTGAGACAGGGTCTGCATAGGCAGTGGTAATCCACTGTGGTTTTTCAATAATCTCATCAAAGACTTAGGTTGCTTGTCACAGTATTTCAGATGACCACAGTTATGAAGCTAGGTGCACACAAATACCAGGTTTCCCAGGCTGGAGTGCAGCGATGCAGTCATAGCTCACTGCAGCCTCAGCTCCTGGGCACAAGCGATCTTCCCACCTCCACCTCCCAAGTAGCTAGGACTACAGGCATGCACCACCACACCTGGATATTTTTTATTTTAGTAGAAACAGGATCTCACTATGTTGCCCAGGATAGTCGAACTCCTGACCTCAAGTGATCCTCCTTCCTTGGCCTCCTAAAGTGCTGGAATTACAAGCATGAGCCACAGTGCCTGGACATCTTTACTTTTTATTTTAATTTAAAAAATTGAGACACAATTCACATACCATAAAATTCACTCTTGTGAAATGTACAACTGAGAGTTCTTTTAGCATATTCACAAAATTGTGCAACCATTATCATTATCTAATTCCAGAACATTTCATCCCTCCAAAGTGAAATCCTATTCTCATTAGTAGTTGTTCCCTCATTTCCCTCTTTTGCCATCCCCTAGAAACCCCTAATCTGTTTTCTGTCTCCAAAGCTTTGCCTGTCTGGACAGCTCATCTACGTGGTGTCACACTATACGTGGTCTTTTGTGTTTGGCTTCACTCACTCGGCATATTTTCAAGGTTCATCCATGTTGTGGCACGAATCAGTGCTTCATTCCTTTGTGTTGTTATTGAATAATATTTCATTGTATGGATATACCATATTTTGTTTATCCATCAGTTAACTGACATTTGGGTAGTTTCTACTTTTTGGATGCTACAAACTATACCTCTGTGAACATTCATGTGCAAGTTTTTGTGTGGACATGCGTTCTCATTCCTCTTGGATATGGAGCTGGGAGTGGAGTTAATTGCTGGGTCATGTAGTAGTTTTATGTTTAACTCTTGAGGAAGAGACAAACTGTTTTCCTCGGTGGCTGCACCATTTTACATCCCACTGGCAATGTATAAAGGCTGCAGTTTCTCCACCTCCTCACCAGCACTTGTTATTGTCCTTTTTCTTTTTCAATGGCCACTTTGGTGGGTACAGAGTGTCTCACTGAGGTTTTGATTTGCGTTTTCCTAATGATGAATGTTGTTCTGAACCCTTTCGTGTGTTCATTTATCATTTGTACATCTTCTATGGAGAAATGTCTATTCAAGGCTTTCCCATGTTGTACTTGGGCAATTTGTCTTTTCAGTGTTAAGTTGTAACACTTATTTACATTCTCTAGGTAGTGTATCTTTATCTGATATGTGGTTTGCAAAATTTTTCCCCCATTCTTTATGTTGCTTTTTCACCTTTTTGATAATGTTCTTTAAAAGTACAAAAGTTTTTCATTTTCATGAAGTCCAATTTATCTATTTTTTTCCTTTAGTTCCTTTTAAAATTTCGGTGTCATGTTAAAGAAACCATTGCCATATATGGTCTATCTTAATTTTTCATTTGCCCTCGAGAAGGATGTGTATTCTTTGTTGCTAGATTGGGTTTCCTATACATGCCTCTTATTAAAAGAAACCAAAAATATTTCACCCCCAAAATATATCTCTTTTACATATTTCTAGATGGCTATTCAGGGGGCCTGCAAACCTAAGGCTAGCCCTGCAAAGATGTCTTTTGTGGGGAGAACTGTACCTGCAGAGGAAATAAAGTGAAGTAAACAGCAGGTGTGAACAGGCTCTCTCTGTGGCCCACTGTGTCCAGATCTAGGAAAGGTTAACTGAGAGTTTGACACCTTTAAGCTTATGACAGAGAAACATTCCCACCGGCGACCACCTATTCTTTCTGAGGTGAGGTTTCATCTGCAGAACAAGATTGCCTTTGCTCCACGCCTTTCCTCTCCTCTCCCCTTCTCATAACCTGCATTGCTGCCGTGACAAGTGTTTCGTGCACCAAACCGTCTTCTTTCTGGAAGCTCACGATGCTACAAAAGCATCAGCCATCTGGATGTTTCTTTGAGTTTTCATATTGTGTATGACTCCTATGCACACAGTGCACCTAACACATTCGTATTCCTTTTTTCCTGTTAATCTGTCTACTCTTAGTTTGTTTTAGAGTCTCAAATTACTAAAGCTTCAGGGGAAAAATTTCACTTCCCTGCCTCATCTAGACTCTATTTTTTGTTCCACATAAGGGGATGCGGCTTTACTCCCATGGTGCCAGTGGAGAATCCTGAACTCCACCCTGGCCTCCTCCAGCCTCTTCATTGCTATGTCCAACTCTTCAACACTAATGACATCTGGATTCTGCCCTGCAGCATAATGAAATCATCTGTGCTTTATCTGTGAGGTGTTTTGAAATCAGAAATTCAGTAAACGGCATTTACATTGTGACTATGCCAATACTGCTCATTGCATTGCAAATTCTCATGCAATGTAAATAATTGATTTTTGCTATTATTTTTATTACACAGTGCTATGGACTGAGTTGTGTCCTCTCCAAATTAGTAAGTAGATGCCCTAGTGCCAGTGGGTTGGTAGCTGGAGGTAAGGCCTTTGGGAGGTGATTAGGTTTAGATTCGATTATAAGGATGGAGCCGTCATGCTGGGATCAGTGCCCTGAGAAAAGACTCCAGAGAATTTGGTCTCTCTCTCTCTCTCTCTCTCTCTCTCTCTTTCTTTTCAAGGACACAGTGAGAAGGTAGCCATTTGCAAGCCAGGAAGAGAGCCCTCACCAGAACCTGACCATGGTGACTCCTTGGTCCTGAATTTCTAGCCCCCAGAACTGTAAGGAAAAAAACAAAACAAAACTTCTATTGTTGAAGCCACTTGGGCCATAGTACTTTGTTATGGCAGCCCAAGCTGACTAGGAAACACAGGTAATCCATTTTTATTATAGAAAGGAAGAAACTCTAAGACACACATTACCTATGAATCTCTGAGACGTACTCCATACTCAGGATTTTTCTGGGTTATGATAATCACAGACATTTTAAAATGGAATCATACAATTTATAAACATTTTTCCCAATATACTGTAAACACTTTTCCATATCAATAAATACTATTCTAGATCCCATTTTTCGTAGCTTCAGAGCATTTCACTGTACAGACTTCTTAATTTATTTAATTGATCCCTTTCAGTTGGATACCTAGGTTGTTTGTACCTCCTTCACCTTAGTGAACAATCCTCTGATGGAAATCTCATACATATGTCTTTGAACAATGTAATATTATCTCTAGGATAAAAGAAAGAAACTCTTACTATTAGCACTGGTACACACACATAGTGAGTGGCCCATCACTGAGGGTGAACAAGCAGAGACCACATGGCAAGGTTGGGACAGAGGGATTCTCTAGACTGACTGCACTCTCTCGAAAATGTTTTCCATCCTTAGACCTTCACCCAGTGATCTTGCACCAGTTGATTCAACATTTTGGTTTTCTGTCTGTTAAAACAAAATTAAAATAAGTTTTGTGTACCAGTTAAATCTTTCTATAGTAAGTGACCCAAACCTAAGTGGGGCCTTTTAACAGAAAAGGACACTGTTAGCGCATATAATTGAAAAGCCACAGTCTAGAGCTGGGTTAGATCATACGCTACCAGATCTAGACATGCTCACGGTGGTGTCAAGGAGGAGTTTGTCTCCATCATCAAACTGCTGTTATCTCTACTGATTTCTGCTTAAATTCTCCCTGCCTAGCACTGTGTTTTCTCTCTGCTCATTTCCTTACACTTCTAAATCAACTCAGAAGAAATTAGTCCCCAGTCCTTCAGGCAAAAGTCTCAGAACTGAAGCTCATTGGCTTGGCTTAGGTCACGTGCCCAGGCCTGGACCAATCACTGCAGCCACAAAATGGAATGCTCTCATTGGCCAGGCTTGAGTCCCACGCCCTGCCCTGAACCTTGGAGGCAGAGTCAGCTTCACATGGATTGAGAAGGGGAGAGGTTTTCAAAGGAAAATTGAGGTGATTTTTACCAGAAGAAAGGGTTGGGTCCTAGGCAGCTAGAAAGACCGGATTTCACCACACTGGACAAGTAAATAGATTAATCATGAAGGAAAATTTTTCTAGCTATGGCAACACTCTTGCATTGTGTAGACAATGCAGCTTCCTTTGCATGAAGCTGGGAGGGCAACTGTGCCAGAACCAGCCCGTCCATTTCCGACGACTTCTAGTTGGTTTTAAGTTGACTTTTCTTGAAATTAGTTCAGCATGTGTGTCTGGCTTCCTGTCACAGTCGCAGGCCTAGACGGAACGTTCAGTGTGAGGAAGAATGTGCGAGCCAGCGAGGAGGCAGAGCACACAGCAAACCCTTGCCAAGTCAGCAAAGCATTTTCTTTAGCACTTTGTGCAGTTGTTCTGAAGTAAAAGAACCGTTTCTAAAAATAAAACAAAATATTATAAAAGCTTCACAATCTAACAATTTGAAACAAACGATCGATTTAAATGTGCAAATAAATTTTAACAAGAAACATACGTCTGCGTGTGCCTGTTTGTGTGTGTTAGCACACTTCCCCCAACTTCATTTCTCACCCTCACCCCTACGTCCCCTCCTGCCCCTCCCCTCCCCCTCACCATGTTGCCTAATAACTCTTGTGAGCAGAAGGCTGAAATCATGACTTTTAACTTATTAAAAGGCTTTTATTGAGTTCAAACTTATTAAATTTGTCTTTAAAAGCTTCTAACTTTATTGAGTGAGTGAGTTTAAAAATGAATTTTTAAAATTCATGGAGTTAAGAGTCCTGCCTGCCCTTCATAGGAGTCAGCAAAGGCAGAGGAAGCTGCGAATCCTGAGGTCAGGGACTCTAGCTCTGTGGTCATTCTATCTGAATTCAAATCCTCCCCACTGCGCCTTCCCAGCTATTCAACCCAGCATGCCACTTAACCACTCCAGGCCTCAGAGGCCAAGAGGAACAACTTATGCAGAAATCTGTCCCATGTGTGGTAGGTACCCCGTCTACATCCACTCGGGCCTTTGCATTTCTGTCCATGTAGGTCCAGCTTTCAGCTGAAGGCACCTGTGCCCTGCTGCCTGGAGTTCCTCTGGCCCCCGTGCAGCAGGCCAGAAGTGCCAGGGAATTAACACCCCCTAGGAGCAACCTCACTGAGCGATGATGGGAGTGGGTGGATCAATAGCCCAGCTCCCTCGCCCCGCAGGTAGATTCCCCCAGAGGCACGTGCTCTCCCAGCATTGTCCAGTAGAACTGAGCTCCAGTTGCCCGCAGAAGTCATCAGCAGATGGCATATCCTTGACTGCTCTCTGTTCTTCCTGGGCTCACCTCCACACCAGCCTCCCAGAATTTCCTGGTACCACCTCTCAGATAACAATCTTGTACTCAAAGCTCTCCTTCACAGTGTGCTTTTGGGAGTGCTCAGCCTCAGACATACTAGAAAGCAGTGATCAGTAAAGTGAGAAAGTCAGAGAATCTTGGAGGAGAAGGGGTCAGGGAGGAGAAAGCACAGATAGGCTGTGTGTGTGTCTGGGGCCGTGTATATAAGATCAGTGGGCACAAATAGTCACTTTGTTTTATTTTAATTAACCCAATACATCAAATATTATTTCAACAAGTAGTCAATATTTAAAAAATCATAATGAGGAAAAAATCTTAAATATTAGACTCTCTTCTTCTAACTGGTCAGCTTTCTATGCCCCTGAGTACTTAGCACAGTGTCCTGTTGCCATGGGCACTTTCAGTCTCAAAGAAACTGTAGGAAACAATGACACTGCAACTTACTTTTTCTGACAGGCCTCAAAAGCCATGCTAGATAGCAGAACTGTCTGGCATAGAAAGTGTTGCTTCTCATCTCTGCAAAATTATAACAACAGATTTGTTCCTAGCGATGTTAGTAATTGCTAAGAGCTTGGGTTCTAGAGTCTGATAGCAATCCCTTCTCCAGTGCTCACTAGCTCTGTGATCTTGACCAGCTGACCTAGTAATTTCTCCATGCCTCAGTTTCCTTGTCTGTAAAACGCAGATTTAATCTGAGTTACCTACCATATA
Organism: Sapajus apella; assembly: GCF_009761245.1. Taxonomy (NCBI): domain Eukaryota; kingdom Metazoa; phylum Chordata; class Mammalia; order Primates; family Cebidae; genus Sapajus; species Sapajus apella. The sequence continues at coordinate 6,400,439 of NW_022437036.1, forward strand.
GCATTGCTATAAGAAGTCAATGAAATAATGTAAGGCATTGGAAATTGAGTACACAGTAAGCTCCAAATAAAGGTAAGTTGCTGTTTGGTTACCACGTGTTTTACGGGAGGTCTTTGGGTCAAATTGCAAAGGAGGATACCCATTTTAAATGAAGAGAAGTTACACATTAACATGTAAAAGCATCTCCCCTTGCCCTGTCTTCTGTCTGACGCTCAGCAACACCCAACACCACCCTCAATTCATACCCAGACCACTATTCTGGGAGGCCAGGGACCCTGTCCTTTGAATGTGTGTCCCTCCATTTTCCCATCTTACCTTCTAGGTGTGAAAGTCTTAGAACATCAGGCCAACAGACGCTTCAAGAGCTTCTGAAAATGTTTGTGCCAAAAAATATGGAAGAAAAAAAAACGACTGCAAATTTAAAATCAATAAATGTTTAATTAAACATCTAGAAAACCTAACACTACGGCAAGTTCATTAATTGTTCCATTTAGTTCTCATAAAAATTTCATGACACTGCATTATAGTTGAAAAGAATTTATAGGTGGTGAAATCTTCCTCATTTTGCAAGAATTCCCAAGAATAATGCTTGGTAAATTGTCGCCAATTGTCATTGAGTGAATTTTTTGTAGGCAAATAATTTTGGAAGCCAAATAATTTTTTTAAATCCTTTGATTATAATAAAAGTTAAATATGAAGCAGCTGCCTTCCCTATCCCCTTGCCCACCTCCTGTCACCTGTTCTCCCAGCAACAAGGGCCACCTCTCCAAATCTTCCACTTGCCTTAGGTGAAAATCTTCCCCTGGCCCTTCCCTTACCTCCTGAGTAAAAATCTCAGTTTTCTACCATGACCCTCCATGGCCTGGCCCTGCCCGCTTCCCTGACCTTATCTGTACTTGAGAGCAGGTACTGCTGCCCACCCCGCCCCGCCACCAGCTCTCCTTTACCAGACAGTGCTGCTGGGAATAGCAGGGGCCCTGGGATTTGGTCTGAGCCACCCTGTACATCCCAGGACTGGGCAATATGGCCTCTTCTGCAGCCAGAGTGGGAAATGGAGGCAGGAATCAGCAAGGAGAACTGCCCTTATTAGAATGTCCCCTGCAAAACTCATGTAGAAATTTAATTGCCATTGTGATGGTATTAAAAAGGTGGGACTTTTAAGAAGCAATTAGGTCAGGAGGGCTCTGCCATCATGAATGGACCGATGCTATTTTTGCTGGTGTAGTTTAGTTAACTTGGGAGTTCAGCTCCTTTCCTCTCTGTCTCATATGCTTGCATGCCCTTCTGCCTTTCACCATGGGATAACACAGAAGGAAGGCCCTTGCCAGAGGCTGGTGCCAAGCTCTTGGACTTCTCAGCTTCCAGAACCATGAGCCACATAAAATCCTGTTGTTTATAAATTACCTAGGCTGTGATGTTCTGTTGGAGCAGCAGAAGCAGATGAAGAGAGAGACCTTTCTCCCATGCCCTGCAGGGCCCAGCTTGTCTTGATAAAAGGGAGGCATGAGAAAGTATTTGGCAAACGATCAGATGTGTGACTAGGACTGCTTTATTACCAGAGAGAGGGACAGCTGAGCATCACATGGTGACAACATGACTGGCTCCTGTTAATTGAGCACATACTATGTGCCCGGTGCTCTACCAGGGCTAAAACAAGTACACGATCACATTTAACCTTTGCAACAACCCCACAAGGTAAGTACTACTATGATCTCCTTTACAAAGACAGAAACTGAGGCTCAGACAGAGCAGTGACTTGCTCAAGGCACAGAGCTAAAAGGGGGGTGCCAGGCCCAGGGCCCCAAGTCTCTTAAACGCCAGTGGACACAGACAAACAATGGAGGCCCCACCAACAGCTCTGCCTTGAAGAGCAGAGAACAGGGCCAGGGCAGACTCCTCTAGGGACTGCGATGAGAGGCTGCTTTCCTGGACACAGTAGTTTTACTCAGTCTTCATTCCGCCCCTGGGGATGACTCTGTGACCCTGGGCAATCTCCATTCCCCTCTTCAGCCACCCCTGGTTCTCTGACCCTTGTCCCTGACCAAAGACATGTTATTATTCACATTCAGTACCTTTCCACCTCCTCCCCCCTTCATGAATTCCCAGAGGAAATCTGAAAATAAAATCCAGGCTGCCTGGTAGAAAGGAGACTTGGGTTTTGTCAACACAATGTGCAGTAAAAATATCTCTCTTTTAAAAGAGAGAGAGAAAAATTTAAAGACTCAAGATCAGTAACACGTAATTATCATCTGGTTTGGGCGGAGAGCTCTAATAGTTTCCAGAAAAACACAAGCCATGAACAGGGAGTGCGCTTTCCAAGGCAAAAGGAGATGTGGACTCCAGCAGGCAGTGGCGCCATCTTGGAAGTCTGGCAGCCTTTGAGGCCCTTCCCAAGGAGAATAAAGTAGGCACAGCAGCTGCTGAATAAATAAACCCCTGTGAGTGGACACACCTGAAGGCAGAGGAGGTGTCTTTGCTCCTTCCTTCGGGGCACAATGGAACCTTGAAATGGCAGAGATAGCTAGGTCTCTGCCAATATCTGCTGTCGCCCATTTTAAAGTAATAGAGACCCAATTTTAGCTGAGCACATGGTGACCCACAATACAGACCATCTTTCCACGGCTCCCTTGCAGGTATGAGCCACAAGACTGACCAATGGGGTATTAGTGAAATGTGTGTGCAACTTGCAAGATGTATGCTTAAAGGGAGCTATCTGCCCTTCTTCCCTTTCCTACTTCCTGCTGGAAGGAATGCAGATGTGATGGCTGGAACTTGAGCAGCCGATTTAAAATGTAAGGCAAACCTGGGAACGAAGGCCACAAATGGCAGGCTAACAAGGTAGAAGGACCCCAGGTCACCACAGTAACCCTGGAATGCCTGCAACTGTCACAAGAGAAAAACACAACTCTATTGTTTAAACCGGTGGTATCGAGGCTTAAAGATAATCCTCTGGGTCAAACTCAATTTAAAAATCTCTTAAGTTGAGAAGAGAAATAAAGGTAATCCAAGTCTTTAAAAGTAAGACTCCCACTCGGTGGGGTGACAAGCACAC
>NW_022437036.1:6403590-6497904 GCF_009761245.1 Sapajus apella
CCCCCCCCCCCCCCCGCCCCCGCCACGTGAAACGTGTTTTTCTTTCTGTCTATTCTCCCTTTTGCTTGTTTGTTTTTCTGGTGCCTGCAGTGATACCGCGGAGATGCATCACACTTTCTAACTTATGCAAATTTTGTGAGCACACACTAAGAGTCAAAAATGCTTTTTCTTATTATCTCGGTTTTATAGTTAAAGAAACTGAGGCTCGGAGAGGTAACGCCACACAGCTGGGAAGGAGAACCCGCCCTGGAGAAGAGATGAGGCAGAGTTCTCGCCAGGAACTTCTCCAGGCGCTTGGTCTCTGGAGGCACGTTGGTCCCTGCCACAGACTCCTAAGAATGGCTCAGGCCCAGCGGGGCTCCACGTGACTTCAGGATGGGGCCACGGGCCCAGGAAGGGGTCACCCAAGCACAGTGCGGGTGGAGAGCAGCCATGAGAGGCACCAGCCTCCACCCCTGCAGCAGGAGCCATCTTCCTAGAAGCAAGGCTGACACCCAGGACCACACCAGCACCCCTCAACCTGACCTGCAAGCCCACCAGCGAGCCGGGGTCAAGGCCTGAGCTCCAGAGGCCAGGGAGGGAAGGGGAGAAGCAAGCGTGGGCCCTGGAGGCGGAGGGAGAGACAGTTTCCCCATGGGGGAGAGAGGGGCTGGGTAAGGCCAACGCTGGGAGGCCAGGCTGGGGCCACAAAGCGCTGCCCGGGGGCTTCTCAGAGAAACAGCTGGGATCTGACTCCTTCCAGGAAAGATGAGCGAAGGAACCACGGCGAGTGACGGGAGAGACAGAAGAGCAGAGGGTGGGGCAGGACAAGGCAGTGGGAGGGGTGGGCGTGTCTTGGAGCCTCAACCTGTTAAGCCTGGAGTCCACCCATGGGTGGGGGTGGGAGCTCCTCCTGCAGATCAGAGGGGACCCGAAACAAGGTGGGCCCAAGCCCTGGCCGCTGAGTGGCGTCACCTGGTGGCCAGTCCTTGTATGGCACCCCAGACACCCGAGGGGCTCAGCCTCACAGGGCTCACCCGGAGCCCTCGCAGAAGTCACCTTCGTCAGCTCCCTGGCACCCCACCTGCACCCATTTAAAGAGCACTATTGTTATTTCATATGGTTTTCGCTTTTACATAAGAGGAGAAGGAAAGCATCCCTGCAGTTTGTTACTGACTTGCCCCAACACTCACTGGTTCTCCACCTGGAAGCCAAAAAAGTCACGTGGGAGCATAAAAATCGTGTCCTTGGGCCCAGCCCCAGAGGCTGGAGTTGATTAGTCTGGGACGGTCTGGCCGTTGAGATTCTTTTTTTCTTCAAACCCTTAACATGCAGGTGGGGCTGAGGACCTGGGCTCCAGGCGCTCGCTCTGCAAAGACAGATAGCGTCAAGACAAACCTCCAGACGCCCTTTCCATTTGTATTTGCTGCTAAGCCACTCCTTATGCATAAATGGGGTCTGCAAGGAGCGCGGACTCTTCAGCCCTCCCAGCCCTCTGCAGATGAGACACAGACCCCAAGTCCAGGGATTTTCAGGGCAGAGCTCTCAACCCCCGTGGCTGCCGTGAGATGGGAAGCCTTGTACACAGCATTCACCTCTGTGGGCCTCAGTTTCCCCTTCTGTGATTTGGAAGAGAACAGTGGCTCTGAATTTTTCTGGGGTCACTGGCCCTTTTGAGAATGTATGGGAGCAATGGTTGCCCTCCCAGACACATTCCTGTGGGGTGACTACAGTCCCCATGACCACGGATGGCGCTGGGGCTCCAGCCCGATGGCTGGGCTGGGTTAGCCCCTTAAGTCCTCACCTCAACCCCATTAGCTAGCTCCTTTGATTAAGCCGTTTTACACATGAGGAAACTGAGGCACAGAGACGTTAAATAACTTGTCCAAGGTCACACAGCCAGTAAATGATGTAGCTGGGTTTGGACCCAATCATGCTGGCCCCAGGCTTGCATGCTGAACCACTCAGCTGCCAGTTTTCAGATGCTGACCTCAGGCATCTGACTCTGGAATTAATAAGCAAGTTCTATGGCAAAGCTGGGAACTCCATGCCATCTGTGTGCTAAGGGTGATTCACCTGTGACTTTGATGTTACAGATCAGGAAACACAATTGGGGAACAGATAGGACATGCTCCGCCATGGACTCTGTGTGGCCTTGGACAAGTGGTCTTGCCTCTCTGGCCTCAGTTTCCCCTCTGAGAATAAGAAAGAACCGGCCCCTATCCTGTAGATGGGTTGGAGGAGCACTTGAGATTGGAAAGCACATAGTAGGTGTTCATTAAAGAGGCTCTGTTGGATATGCACAAGGACAGTCTCAGGACACTCACCCACCTAAATGTTCTGCCCCTCGTGTGGGCCAGGCAAATAAACTGGGGAGGAGACATGAAAAACCACCAAGAGCTGGGGACGGCACTTCGGTCAGCACCTGTGAGTCCCCAGGAAGGAAGTACCACCGGACCCAGGCGGGGCAGGCATGGGGGCTCATGCCTGGAATCCCAGAACTGCGTGAGGCCAAGGCAGGCGGATCACTTGAGCCCAGGAGTTTGAGATCAGCCTGGGCAACATGACGAAACCCCATCTCTACAGAAAATACAAAAATTAGCTGGGAGGGTGGTGTAGACCTGTGGTCCCAGCTACTAGGGAGGCTGAGAGGTGGGAGGATCACTGAAGCCCAGGAGGTCAAGGCTGCAGTGAACCATGATGGCGCCACTGCACATCAGCCTGGGTGACAGAAACCCTGTTTCCAAAACAAAACACTGAAACCGGGTGTCCAGCCACAGCTCCTGACATCGTCAGACCAATGGCACCCCCTGACGTCACCCCTGCAGGTGGTGCATGCTCTTTTTTTTTTTTAATCCTTTGATGCTGATTCAGAAAATAAAAATGCAGGGGTCCAGGTGGGCTGCGCCTGGAGCTGAGAGGGTGAGGGAAGTCCTCTGCCCCAAAGGCCTCTTCGGAGGATGCTCTGCTCGTGCCGAGTTTACAGCTTCTCCCTGTCAACATCAAGTCAGGGCCCCAACTCAGGTGGGCTCATCCATCCTGCTTCAATGTGGTTTCCTTGAAAAGCCATGCAAAGAAGTTTCATTTCCTTTTTCTTCAGAAACTTAATCTGGCCGGTCTGGCTAGGCGTCTACTTCCGGGGTGTAAACTGCTGATACCCGCCCAGTGGAAGCAGACATCCCTTCCCTTGCGAGTTCAGAACTGCACGAAGCACCAGGCTCGGCTGAGTGAGAACCCCAGCCTCGACCCAGCCCGTTCTCTCAAGGCCAGAGCGCAGGAGCCTACACCGCCTGGCAAGTCTCTCCCGCTCCCTGCAGCTGTCGTCAGCATGGCCCAGGCTCCTGCTGATCCAGGCAAAGAAGGTACGGTACTTCCTCCTTCCACGGACCAGCGGTAGCTCCCAGGGTGAGATTTCCACTTCTCTTTCTTTCTCTTTTGCTTGGCTCAGACCACGATGACAACAGCAGTATCCTAAAGCATAGCAGACCAGAACGGGTGCGGTGGCTCACGCCTATAATCCTTTGGGAGGCTCACGGCAGCTGGCTTTAATTGCACAATTCCAGGAATAAAATACAGGACAACTTTATTCTTTGGGAGGTCAAAGCAGGCGGATCACCTCAGGTCACGAGTTCGAGACCAGCCTGGCCAATATGATGAAACCCCATCTCTACTAAAAATACAGAAATTAGCCGGGAATGGTGGTGTGTGCCTGTAGTCCCACCTATGTGGGAGGCCGAGGGAGGTGGATCTCTTGAGCTCAGGTGTTTGAGACCAGCCTGGCCAACATGGTAAAACCCCTTCTGTACTAAAAATACAAAACTTAGCCAGATGTGGTGGCGCATGCCTGTGATCCCAGCCACTTGGGAGGCTGAGGCAGGAGAATTGCTTGAACCCAGGAGGCAGAAGTTGCAGTGAGCAGAAATGGTGCCAATGCACTCCAGCCTGGGCGACAGAGCGAGACTCCATCTCAAAAAAAAAAAAAAAATAGAAGAAAGACAAGGACCACATAGCCATCCTCCTTCGACAGCTAATATGCCCCAGGCACCTTGAAACATGCCTTGCAAGCATTTCTGTATGGCCCTCAGGGACAAGTGCAATGTCATCCCCATTTCATAGATAACTGAGGCGCTGGGAGGTGAAATGACCCTCTCGGGGTATCGCAGCTGGCAGGCACCGGTGGCAACATCAGAACGCCCATCCCAGTTGAGAGCAAAGCAGTTTGCTCTGATGAGATACATGTGTGCCTTTGTTCCTCCTTGCTGCATTCTTTCCTCAGCTAACATTTTGCTCGTTTTATTCCCGGAAGAAGTTGCAGGGAAAGCCAATAGTGTACCCAGCCACTGCTGCTCTCTTGGTGTTCTCTACGCGCTGTGGACGGTAGATGAAGTGTGGTTTTGCGGCTTTGGGGGTGGGTTTGGTTTCTTTTTAACCCTCACCACAATCTTTGAAGTAGTTACTTTCGTCTCCATTTCACAAGGGGGAACCTGGAGTCGGGAGATGTCACATAGCTGATAGTTGGCAGAGCCAGGAGCTCAAACTCCGGAAATCAGCCATCAGAATTTTTTTAAAAAACCAACCCGAAGTGTGCCCCGGAGGGCTGCTGCCAGGGCGTGGCCCAGGAGCCGGGCTGGCTGCTGAGTTCCGGTGGCGCTTCCTCCGTAGGACACATTCAGGCAGACGTTCTGGACTCAGCCCTCACTGGCTTTCCTTGTTTTCCTCCCAGTTGACTTTCCTTTAATGACCGAATTGCTCCAGTTTACAGTGCCCATTTTCAGACAGAGTAGCCTGGGGCTCTGCGGCCAACCCCTCCCAGCACCCAGGCTTGTTCTGGATCCACAGCTCTGACCCCCATCCCCTCTGGGATCCCTGGAGTAGAGGCGGTGGCTCCCTGGGGTGAGCCTTCCAGAATCAAAACTCTGCTAGACCAGGCGAAGTCAGGTGTGAAGTCAGGCGCATGGGTGGTAGGGGGGCTGCTGGGGGAGTTTGGTGGGCGCAGGAGTGGGAGCTCCCTGGTATTCTCATTGCTCTTCACCTGCACGCAGCCATTCTTCCCTCCCCTGCCAGTGCTGTGACCAAGGAGCCCAGCCCAGGGCAAACCTTGAGCAGGAAAACCCTCTGAACAGGAAAGAAAGCCCATATGGCAAAGGACTGAGTCACTGTCCGGGAAGGGGACCCAGGTCTTTCCAAGAAGGGCTTGGACTCCCATGCACTGCCCTTGGATTCCTCGAAGCAGAAGCTTCCTGGTAACAGGTGGGGCCCCACCCACAGTGGCCCTCCCAGGCTGCTGGCTGCCAGGTGCTGCCGGTACCCTGTGTCTGCCCCAGTCTCATCGCCTGGCAGAGCAGCTGGCTTTGATTGTTTAATTACTGTGTGAGCTAATGGTTTTGATTGTTGAGAGCTGCCCCAAGAGGAGCAGGGGCCATTTGGAGAATTCCTCCTTGAATTTTTTGGGGTCCTGCTTCGGGCTCATTAAACTCAGGCCAGGAAACAGAAGCACATGCCAACTGGCCAGGGAGGAGCTTCCTGGGCCCTGCCCAGGGTCTGTTGGGTAAGTGTCTGTCCCTGGAGACAGACGCTCACTCATTCAATCCCTTTTCTTTCCAGAGATGGGGTCTTGCTCTGCTGCCCAGGCTGGAGTGCAGAGCGCATTCGTAGCTCACTGCAGCCACAAACTCCTAGGTTCAAGCGATCCTTCCACTTCTGCCTCTTGAGCATCTGGGACTACAGGTGCGTGCCATCAAACTTACCTGAATTTTTTCTTTTTTTTTTTTGTAGAGATGGGGTCTCACTATGTTACCCAGGCTGGTCTAGAACTCCTGGCCTCAAGGGATCCTTCCATCTCAGCCTCCTGACATGCTAGGATTACAAGTGTGAGCCACCACTCATTCGTCCATTCACTCATTCATTCACCCAGTCACTCAGGCATTCAACCACCATTTCCCGAGCACCTACTATGTGCCCAGCCCTGTGCTAGATGCTGAAGGTACAACAGTGAGCCATGCAAGCATAGCAGGGGACACTAGGGGATGCTCTGCAGGGGACCCACACACAAGCAGCATTCCAGCCACTCTGGGGCATGGGGACTGGCTTCCCCAAAGGAGTGGCATCTGAGGAGACCTGGAGGTTGTGTAGACATCAGACAGGTTGGGGTATGAGGGAAAGGTGTTCCTGACAGCAGGAATAGTGTGTGCAAAGGCCCTGGGGTGAGCGGGGCCGAAGGAAGCACAGACAAGTCAGTACTTGGAGGGAAGTTGGGGGTGGGTGCAGGCCAAGCTGGGTGGTTGGCAGTGCCAGGCCTGGAGGGCACCCAAATGGAGCTGGTGGTCCAATGGGGAGCCTATCACTGCACCTAGGAGATGGTGGCCAGGAAGAGGGTGGAGGTGGCAGAAAAGAGAGGAGTGGGGGGATTCCAGAGAATCCAGGAATGGCATTTCCAGAACTCCATGACTGGGCATTGGGGGAAAGGTCTGTTTCTGATGTCTGTTCGGTTTCTGGCTTGGATGAATAGTGACGCAGCGGATGGAGAGCCAAGAGGAGGGGATTCCCAGGGAGGGTGGTGTTGGGCATCCTGTACACCCAGGCAGGCGTCCCAGGCAGGACTTGCCTTTGTGCTCCAGAGTCCCCCTGACTCCCTCTGGCTCCATCCTTCTGCCCTCTACTCCCCTCTGCCCTGAGAACACCTGAGAACTGAGGGACCCCACTGCCCTCTGGAGCCCCCAGCCGGGGAGGGGACAGGCAAGGTGGTACCTCCTCTGGCTGCTAGGATGACAGGCTGCCCAACCAAGGCCGTTTTGATCAGCCTGAGTGTCTCTCTCTTGGGGCTTGGGGGGGCAGCGGCTCTGCAGCTCTTAGGGGGAATCTGCTGGGGTCTTTGCCCTTTTCCTCTGCCCTGGACCCCTCTCAAGAAGGGGCCTCACATGCCTCCTGGAGCCTCCAGCCTGGTCTCAACTGCGGGGACCCGAGAGGCTCAGTTCCTCTCTCTGTCCCCAACTTGCTCCCCCAGGCCACCTTGAACAGAGGATCCTGCGGGTGCTGGCGGAGGCTGGCACTCCAGTGAAGCTTGCCCAGCTGGTGAAGGAATGCCAAGTGCCCAAGAAGGAGCTCAACCAAGTCCTCTACCGAATGAAAACGGAGCTGAAAGTCTCCCTCACAGCCCCCGCCACCTGGCGCTTGGGTGGGGCTACTCCTGGTGGCGAGGGTCCTGCAGAGCTGGCCGTCCCCAGTCCTGGTAACTGCCACCCGGGGGGCGGGTCTGATACAGCAGGGACCATCCTGGCAATGGATAAGTGCAGCTTTGAGCCTGGGTTTGAATCTGAGTTCTGCCACGTGGGAGCTCCCGGGTTCCCTCTCTGTGCCTTGGTTTCTTTTTCTGGTTGGGGGAGCTCACAGTGAGACTGCGTGGTCGGGGTTGCTGAGAGGAGCCACTGCATCAGGCTCAGCCCAGCCCCGCACACAGGAAGTGCTGGGGAGAGCACTGATTATCACAGAAAATCATCACAATGGAAACAGCCAGAACGCGGTGGTCCTAATCACAGAACTCACGCAGTCCCACCAGCCCCTTTTTCTAGCTTTAAGCCCACAGCCAGGACGAGCTGCCATTTATGATGCACTTAACATCAGCAGGGCCCTGTCTCGGGGTTCACCCAGCCCTCACACAACCCCAGGAGGCAAAGGAGGCTGAGCCCCAGGGACGTTTATCAGCAGGAAGCCGCACACCTGCCAGGGCACAGGCAGGATTTGAAGTCAAGTGTGTTTAACTCTGGAGTTTGAGTTTGTAATTCCCGGGCTTGCAGCTCGCCCCTAGGGAGCTGCCCACCTTTGTGGGGTGGGGGCCTGGTGCTGTCTTCTGTCCCCCACCCCTCTGACCTATCTTTCTTTCTCCAGCCAAGAGGCCCCTGCAAGACACAGCTACAATTCCAGAGAGCCCCGGGCCTCAGTTCAGCCAACGAGGTAAGCCTCTGCATGTCCCTTCAGCTCCTGGGACAGGGGAGCCCGCTCTCCAGGACTCCCAAGCCCTCCCCGAGGGTACAAGATCTCACCAGGGTTCAGGGGCCCGGTCCCACCCACCAGGCGGCTCCCACACAGTGTTCAGAGCCAAGGTCCAGCCTTCACAGGAGAATCTTCACGGGAGAATCTGAATGGCTGAGCAGTGATTTCTCCAGTCAGTAAACAGCTGGTTCACACCGTGCACCTGGCACGTGCCAGGCACAGCACAGCACACTGCACATTCCCCACCCTCAGGCCACCTCTGTGGTGCGTCATCATTACCCCATTATCATGATACCCATTTTACAGATGAGGAAACCAGGCCTGGAGGGGCTGGGTTGGGGTCACACAGCTAGGAAGCAGTGGGGCAGATGCAAGCTCTAGGACTCCTCCCTAACCACCTGGCCATCCTGCCTCCCAGAGAAAGAAATCTACAGGTTTCTCAAAGACAATGGTCCCCAAAGGGCTCTGTGCATCGCCCAAGGGCTGAAAATGAGGACAGCAAAAGATGTGAACCGATACTTGTACAGGATGAAGAGCAGGCACCTTCTGGACTTGGATGAGCAATCCAAAACATGGAGGATTTACCGCCCAGGTAGGCCCCCACCCCCGAAGCTTCTGGAGGTCCTACTGGCAGTTCACGGTAAGGGCTTCTAGGAGGAAGTGGTGTGCTGGCGGGATTAACCAGGGATGGCTTCCTGGAGGTGTGGCCCAAGGATTACAGTTGCAGAAGGCCATCAGATGGGACGGAGGTGCCCGCTCCCAGTGTTCTCAGCTCTGGGGTGCAGGGGTCAGTCTGAGTTTGAGAAGTTTTCTTTGAGCGCTTTGTCCAGGTCAGGGTTTTAAATTTGGCAGAAGACAAGGCAAGACTAGGATCAGACCCCTACCAAGTGGAGCCCCAGGGCCAAGGGCCCACGGCACTGTTAGGGTCCTTGAAAATCTTTCATTTCAATTTCATTTAAAATCAGAAGAAATGAATACTATAATAACGAATATCTAAAAATGAGCCAGGTGCGGTGGCTCATGCCTGTAATCCTAGCGCTTTGGGAGGCTGAGGTGGGCAGATCACCTGAGGTCAGGAGTTTAAGACCAGCCTGGCCAACATGGTGGACCTCCGTCTCTACTAAAAAATCAAAAATTAGCCGGGCATGGTGGTGCACACCTGTAATCCCAGCTACTTGGGAGGCTGAGGTAGGAGAACTGCTTGAACCTGGGAGGCGGAGGTTGCGGTGAGCTGAGATCGCACCACTGCACTCCAGCCTGGACAACAAAAGGGAGACTCTGTCTCAAAAAGAAAGGGTCATCTTTGCCATACAATATAATTTCAATATTTGCGTATAGGGGAAGGGCTCACAAAGGCACAGGAGCTGAGAGCCCAGAGGGTGGTGATGGGCCCCCGAAGTCCAGGGAGATGCCTGCCTTGGCCCCTGCGGGGCGGACTCTGCTGCTCACGGCGGGTGCCCCAAGGGGTCTCAGCACCCTAGAGCTGCTGTGAGGAAGGAATAGTATGTGACAGCCGTCAGATTTTTATCATTGACAAATTCAAATACTTAAAATCCCATGGGAACCAAACACACCCCATCTGGTCCCATGGGCCACTACTCAAGGGAGAAGAGCAGCAGTGCAGGTGCCCAGGGGTCCAGGCTGTGGCTGCCCCCTGGGAGAGCAGTGTGGGCCCCTGCAGTCCTCCCAGCCAGCAATCATGGAGGCCCAGCCATGGGGGCAGCAAAGGACACAGGTAGGGTGACTCGAAGTGGCGATTTCTAAGCGAGGCTCCCTCTGAGGTACCTGTGGTGTCTGTTAAACACCCGGCTCTGGGTCCCCACTTGGTCCTACTGACCTGGAACCCTAGGGTGTTTTCACAAGCTCCCAGGAGAATTTGGTGCTGCCCACTGGTGTTGGCAACCCTTGACCCATAGAGAGGAGCGAAGGTTTAGAGTTGAATATTGTTTTGCAGAAGATTCTGGAGGAACAGCAGAGTCTACTTCAATTATTTACCAGCACAATCCAATCAATGTGATCTGCCAAAATGGACCGAACAGCCAGATTTCCATTGCACGCTCAGACGCCATCCAGATCGGACACGGGAACACCATGACATGGCATGCAGTCTCCAGGGAGGACGGTGAGTCACCCGAGAGGGCCCGGGGAGGGAACCTCAACCTCAAGGGGAGCTACCTCGTCCACTAGGTGGGGGCCAAGGGTGGGGCATTCAGCCCTCAGGGGGAAAGGGGAGCGTCCACATTATGGCCATCCTGAGAATGAGGGCGCCTGGATCAAAGTTCTCCTGATTTCCCTGTACTCTGATGCCTTCGACCTCAGTTTCTTATTTTTATTTTTTAATAAAATCTTAAAATTAAGATGGGGTCTCTCTGTGTTGCACTTGACCTTATGCCTTCAATGGGGTCCAATGTTTCTCCATGAGAAACAACTCAATTACCTCTCCCCCCGAAGAATGCCGCAGGGAGGTTATTGTAGAATGGTATTTGTTCTGAGACACGCTACTTTTCCCCACATTTGAACAGGCTGGAAACTGGGGTGGATCTCCCCACCCGTGGCATCCTACTTTGGATGAAATGCGATGTTGCTCTCTGCACACTAACCCCATGCCGGACACTGTGGCAAGAGGGGACAGAGCCACCTATCAGTCCGGCCTTGTCACCTGTGAGCGAGAGCATCAGCCCCAAAGTCAGGACACTCCCTATAACGTTGGGAGAATCTTTCCTCACTGTGAGCCTCAGTCTCCCCAATTGTGAAATGAGGAACTTTGTTCTAGAATCTAGATCATAGTTTCTCCAGCTTTACTCCTCTGAGCCCCACCTTCCCACTTCTGGCCATACCGGTGTCTGATTATTTAATTAACGTTGTTGAGTAGTGCGCCTTTTAAAAAGTTTATTTTTAAAACAGTATTATTTTAGGTTAAAACCATGAAAATCACCATAAAAATACATGTGATTCCTGGCAGTTAAAATGCTGCAGGAGGCTCTGAGCCTTTGGTGTCAGCATCAAAGGGGACTTTGTCCACATGAAGGCTGGAGAATGACTGGGAACCAGCGAGGAGCTCACTGTTTGGGTTTGTGAGTCCTTGCAACACCCAGGCACCAGCGCCAGTCCTGAGAACCCAGGGAGCCCCAGAATGAGCTGTTCTGCCAGGTCCTCCTGCTCTCTAAGTCAGAGCCTGAAGTCTTTGCCCCAGTTTGATGGTGTCCAGGAAAAATTCAGAAGCCAGGACCGTGTGTGGTGGTGAGGGGAGGTAAGAAGCCTGCAGTAATCTCCAGTGAGGCGGTTCTGCTGTCCCCTGCCAGGTTCCACGGGTCCCTGCCACCTCCCTCCAATGGCACCAGGTGATTCCTCAATTCAGGGGACCCTGGTTGATGCCTGGGGGCCCCAGGACATCCACATGGAGCGGTCCATGCTCAGACGAGTGCAGCTGGGACACAGCAATGAGATGCGGCTTTGCGGCGTTCTGTCCGAGGGCCCTGCCCACAGGCCCCCTGGCAGCCCCCCAGGTAACTGGGGATCTAGAGGCCAGACACATCCCTGCCACCTCTTGGTTCCCACTAGAAGGAACCGGAGCCAGAGTCTTTGTGGGGAGAGAGGCATGACGGGAAATTCCTTGTCACCAGGCAGCTGAACCAGAATAGAGCAGGTGGGGCTTTTAAAGCTAGCACTCTAGGCCGGGCACGGTGACTCACGCCTGCAATCCTAGCACTTTGGGAGGCTGAGGTGGGTGGATCACCTGAGGTCAGCAGTTCGAGACAAGCCTGACTAATATGGTGAAACCCTGTCTCTACTTAAAAAAAAAAAAGAAATCGGTGTGGTGGTGTACACCTGTAGTCCCAGCTACTCAGGAGGTTGAGGCAGGAGAATCACTTGAACCCAGGAGGCGAATGTTGCAGTGAACCGAGTCTACACCAGTGCACTCCAGCCTGGGTGACAGAGTGAGACTCTGTCTCAAAAAATAAAAATAAATAACATAAAGCTAGCACTCTGGGTCCCCATCCCCTACAACCCACTGCAGGAAGGAAACCTCAGTTTCCTTATCTATAAAATGGGTGTGACCTCCCCAGAGAAGCAGAGGCTGGGCCAGCTGGAGCAGGGGCAGAAGTGATGGTTTGAGACTGGAATGGCATCTAGGGAGGATGGAAGACAGGAGCCCTACTAGGTGCTGTGGCTGCAGTGACCAGAAGTCCCCGGGCGGAGGCTTCCCCTACACTAGGAATGCAGAGATGGGCTGGGGGAGAGGAACCAGCAGATAAGCCAGAGAGGGAGGAGGAATGCAGAGGCCGGGGGAGGAGTTTCCAGAGAGCGGCCAGGCCAGCGAGGCCAGGGAAGCATCTGTAGGGTTCAGTGAGAGGGGTCGTGGTAACCTCGTGGGGATGGTTTCTGGGAGTGAGAGAGCAGAGGGGTCTGGGAAGTGGGAGGAGGCGAGACGCAGTGTAGATGATTCTTCTGGGTGGGAAAGAGCAAGGTCAGATGGCAGGGGCTGGGGCAAGGCTGGGGGCCCCCATAAGATTTCCACCAAAAGTCGGGGCCAGTGTTCCAGTGCAGTGGGAAGCAGGCAGCAGAGGAGGGAGGAGCTGAACCCCAGAAGACACTGACGTCCAGATCAGCCGGGCGGGATCAGCGGGGAAGACCCACCAGCTGGCAGAGAGACACGTCCCAGCATCCCGACAGCAGTGCAGAGGTGTGGCAGTGGGGGCGGCCAGGCGCAGTCTGTGCGCCTGGGGTGATGTGGGCCGCTGGTGGGAGGTCTGGGGAGGAGCGTGAGCCAGCCTGGGGTCAGGGCTCTGGGGCCGCTGTCCAGCTGCTCCAGGTCCTGACCTCTCTCCCTTTCACCCACAGTCTCTGCCACTGCTGCCAGGCCAGAAGCTTTGTTTGAAGAAAGAATGCCCAATCCAGGAACTCACC
The DNA here is from genome assembly GCF_009761245.1 of Sapajus apella. Lineage (NCBI taxonomy): Eukaryota > Metazoa > Chordata > Mammalia > Primates > Cebidae > Sapajus > Sapajus apella. The sequence goes on from NW_022437036.1 coordinate 6,416,467, forward strand.
CCAAGGAAGTCGCCGCCCAGAGAATCCACATAAAATCGTGCTTTCTTGAGGACGCCACCATCGGCAACAGCAACAAAATGTCTGTCAGCCCCGGGGCAGCTGACCCAGGAGGAGCTGCAGGGCCTGGAGACGGGGAGCCAGGAGAGGATGCAGGTGAGCTGGAGGGCAGAGTGGACCCCTGCGTGTCCTCTCTTTCTCCCCACATTCCATTCGTTCATTCATTTATTCTCATCAATCACTCGCTGATCTCTCATTTCCCGGAGTCAGGAGGCAGTGCCCGCCCATGGCAAAGAGCAGCAGCTCTGGAGTCAGAGCTTCCAGGCTCCGTCCCTTCAGTGGAGAGACCCACCCAAGTCACTTCACCCGAGATCATCTGTCTCCTTAGCTGTAAAGTGGGGTGGGAAGAATAGCCTGAAGTGACTCCTAAGTGGCTGTGAGGAAGCCGGGGCTCAGCCCGGCCCGCATTCTGGAGATAGGAGTGTTACTGTCTCATCATTGCTGTCGTGATTGTTTGGGGCCCCGGAGAGGTGCTGGGTTGCCACGCAAATGAGGCTTTGCATCAGGGCACAGGCCGACCTGCCGCAGTGGAAATGCCTCACATGGTGGCCCCCGCCTGCTCGAAGCCCAGGCTTCATATTCGGGTGACGGGAGCAGGGTGGGGTTTCTTTTACCTCAGTGCTGAGTCATCCCTGGGGCTCCGTCTTCATCTGTGGGGTTGAACTTGGCACCAGCAAGGAGAGGGCCGAGAGGGTAGAGAGCCGGCTGCCGTCTGTGACCAAGCCCACCTACGCATCTGTGCTGTTCCGAGGGCCTGCACTTAGCCACGGGGGGCTGGGAAGTGCTGCCCGTGTCAAGGCAGCCTCAGCCCAGCAGAGACTCAGGGGAGGGGGTCCACTGCCCACAGGAAGAGGGGAGAGGGGGAAATCAGCACAGTTCACAGCCCAGCCACAGTTCTGTCCTTGGGGGCTGCAGAGGCTGGTGGCAGAGCCTGGGGATCCCAACTCAGGGCCTGGGGTCGGGGCAGCTGGAGGACAGCCAGGATGGGGGTACCTGGTGGGCAGAACAGTGTGGACAATGGTCTGGAGGTAAGGACATGATGGTGTGGGGACCCGCATGGGTTTGAGGGTGACCTGAGCGTGGGGAGCTGAGCCAGGGCCTAGCTCCGGACAGCAGTCAATACTAAGGCAGTTGGGAGCCATGGAGGGCCTTGAGCAGGAGGGGTGCAGGATGAGATTTTTGCCTCCCATGTAAAGAAAGAATTAGGAGGATTTCAGCTCCTACCCTTTTGGAATTTGGAATAAGGGATCACACCCAATCCCACCAGTGGCTGGAAAACATGGATTAGCTGAATCTGGAGGACTGGCCAGCATCCACCCACAGTGCCTAAATGTTCAGGGCACGCATGTCCTGGAAGTCCAGAGGGTCTCCTCATCCCAAGGCGCGCCCTTGCTGTCCCAGCACACTGAGGAGACCCTGGCCCACATGTCTTCAGACTCTCCCTCCAGGACCCCTGGGAGTCCTATGTGCATGTGACAGCTGTGGAGCGGGGGCCGGGAGCACATTCATCAGGACCGAAGCAATGAGCACCTGGGAGCATGGAGTCCCCTCCAGCAGCAAAGGGAGTCTCAGAAAGCTGCAAGGCCACTGGGGACCCCCAGGAGGGTGTGTGCCACTGGCCCGCCATCCCCCAACCAGCCTGCCACCCGCCATCGGCTTAGAACCCCACAGCACAGGAGGTCCGTAGAGCCCTATGGGTCTCAAGCCAGACCAGTGAAGACTCCTCTTTCTGGAAAGAACACTGTGTTTTTAAAAAATGGCCACACTCCCACATTTGTCCTGCAACATCCTGACATTCTTCCCTGAGGTTCCAGCAGAGAAGTTGATGGTGTCTTTGTCCCTTGCCCTGACCCGCCCACCTCTCTTTAACCCCAAGAAACAGCTACAGGCATAGCTCAGAGATATTATGGGTGAATTCCAGAGCACCCCAATAAAGCAAGTCATGCAGATTTTTTATTTACTAGTGCATATATAAGTTATATTCACCTGATGCTGTAGCCTATTAGGTGTGCAATCAATCACATTATATCTAAAAAATGATGTACATGCCTGAATTTTAAAATACTTTATTGCTAAAAATGCTAACCATCATCTGAGCCTTCTGCAAGTCTAATCTCTTCCCTGGTGGAGGGTCTTGCCTCGATGTTGATGGCTGTTGACGGATCAGGGGGGCGTTTGCTGAAGGTTGAGGCAGCTGTGGCAATTTCTCAGAATAAGGCAACAATGAAGTTTGCGGCAGCAGCCGACTGTTCCTTTCCTGAAAGCTTGCTCCGTAGCACGCGACGCTGCTTCACGGTGTTTTACTCACACTGGAGCTTCTTTCAAAATTGGAACCCAGCCTCTGCTGCCATGCTGCTGCTGTACAGCCAGGTTTATATAAGTCTAAATCCTTTGTTGCCATTTCAACAATGTTCGCAGCATCTTCAGCAGGAATAGATTCCACCTCAAGAAGCCACTTTCTTTGCTCATCCACAAGGAGCAACTCATCTGTTCAAGTTCTCTCATGAGACAGCGGCAGCTCAGACCTGTCTTCCTGTTCCACTCCTAATTCCAGTTTTCCTGCCATTTCCACCAGACCTGCAGTTGCTGCCTTCACTGAAGCCTTGAACACCTCAAAGCCATTCATGAAAGTTGGAATCAACTTCTTCCAGACTCCTATTAATGTTGATATTTTGACCTCCTCCCATGAATCACAAATGTTCTTAAGGGCATTTAGACTGGTGATTTTTTCCAGAAGATTTTCAATTTACTCTGCACAGATCCATCTGAGGAATCACTGTATAGCATTTATACCCTTAGAAAATGCATGTATTGAAGAAGAAGAAGAAGTGAACGTTGAAGTCACTCCTTAATCCATAGGCTGCAGAATGGACGCTGTGCTCGCAGTCATGAAAACAGCATTAGTTCTTTTGTACGTCTCCATCAAAGCCCTTGGATGAACAGGTGCATTGTCAATGAGAAGTAAAAAACAAAAATTTTTTTTTGGACCTCAACCCAGGATCCTGAACGCCCAGCTCCTATGGTATGGACAATGAGCAGTAAAATGTTAAAAGGAATATTTTTTTCTGAGCAGTAAGTCTCAATGCTAGGCTTAAAATATTCAGTAAACCATGCTATAAACAGATGTGCTGTCATCTAGCTTTGCTGTTTCATTCACAGAACACAGAGTAGATTTAGCATCATTCTTAAGAGCTCTAGAATTTCCAAAATGGTAAATGAGGGTATGCTGCAGCTTAAAGTCACCAGCTACATTATCCCCAAGGGAGCCTGTCCCCTTTGAAGCTTTGAAGTCAGGCATTGACATCGCCTCTCTCTCGTGCTTTGGAAAGTTCTAGATGGCACCTTTTTTCTTTTTTTTTTTTTTTTTTACTTTTTCATTTAACTTTTTTTTTCCCCATTTATTTGTTTTATTGCATTTTAGGTTTTGGGGTACATGTGAAGAACATGCAAAATTGTTGCATAGGAACACACGTGGCAGTGTGATTTGCTGCCTTCCTCCCCATCACCTACATCTGGCATTTCTCCCCTTGCTATCTCTCCCCAGCTCCCCACCCCCCACCATCCCTCCCCTATTTCCCCCCAACTGACCCCAGTGTGTAGTGCTCCCCTCCCTGTGTACATGTGTTCTCATTGTTCAACCCCCGCCTATGAGTGAGAACATGCGGTGTTTGATCTTCTGCTCTTCTGTCAGTTTGCTGAGAATGATGGTTTCCAGGTTCATCCATGTCCCTACAAAGGCTGCTTCGCCTCCGTTGAGAACCTGCTGTGTCATGTAGTCATCCTCATCAATGATCTTAGCTAGGGCTTCTGGATAACCCGCTGCAGCTTCTCCATCAGCACTTGCTGCCCCACCTTGCACTTTGATGTTATGGGAACGCCTTCTTTCCTTAAACCTCATGAACCAACCTCTGATCACTTCCAACTTTTCTTCTGCAGCTTCCTCACCTCTCTCAGCCTTTCGAATTTAATAGAGCAAGGGCCTTGCCCTAGACTGGGCTTAGACTTAAGAGACTGTTATGGCTGACTCAAGCCTCTATCCAGACCACTAAAACTTTCTGCATACCAGCAATAAGGCTGGTTCACTTTCTCATCACTCATGTGTCTTCTGAAGCAGCACTTTTCATGTCCTTCAAGAACTTTTCCTTTGCATTCACCATTTGGCTAACTTTTGACCTAGCTTTCGACTTTTCTTAGCTTTTGACATGCCTTCCTCACTAAGCTTAATCATTTCTAGCTTTTGATTTAAAGTGAGAGACATGCAACTCTTCCTTCCAGTTGTTGTTGATTGATTCATTGGTTGGTCGATTGATTGTTTTTTGAGAATGGAGTTTCACTCTTGTTGTCCAGGCTGGAGTACGATGGTGTGATCTTGGTTTACTGCAACCACTCTTCCCAGGCTCAAGTGATGCTCTTGCCTCAGTCTCCCGAGTAGCTCGGATTACAGGCATGTGCCACCATGCCTGGCTAATTTTGTATTTTTAGTAGAGACGGGGTTTCTTCGTGTTGGTCAGGCTGGTCTTGAACTCCTGACCTCAGGTGATCCACCTGCCTCAGCCTCCCAAAGTACTGTGATTACAGGCGTGAGCCACCACACCTGGCCCATTGTCGGGTTACAAATTTTCCTGATTTCAATATTGTTGTGTCTCAAGGAATAGGGAGGCCTGAGGAGGGAGGGAGGGAGAGGGAGAGAGAGAGAGAGAGGAGACAGCTGATCAGTGACAGGTCAGAACAACACACACATTTATTGATTAAGTTCTCCATCTTACCGGAGATATTTGTGGCACCCCAAAGCAAAGCAATGACAGTAGCAACATCAGAGATCACCGATCACAGATCACCATAACACATATAATAAAATGAAAACGTGTGAAATATTATGAGGAATGCCAAAATGTGATTCAGAGACTAGAAGTGAGCGCATGCTGCTGGAGAAAACGGCGCTGATAGACTTGCCTCACGCAGGGTGCCACGAAGCCTCAACTCGTAAAAAAAGGCGGTATCTATGAAGTGTAATAAAGCAAAGTACAGCAAGGTACAGTGCAATCAAATGAGGTCTGCCTGTCACTTCCTCCTCCAGTGGCGCGCGGGACCTTATCCTGAGATGTGTAAGGCCTGGAATGTTTTCGTTTTTTCTTGTTTTGTTTGAGGAAATTGCTCATCAGAGGCTGCCAGTGCCAGAGCATGTAGAGCTGTCTTTTGGGGTCCCTGGGAGGCCTGGGAGAGCCTGGGATGCGGCTTTCCGGTGTTATTTCTGCTCCTTCATCTCACTGCTGTGAAACTAGGACAGGACTGGCTACGGGATCTGGAGACCCAGTGCAAAGTGAAAAGGTGGGGCTCCCTGTTCAAGACTCAGTACAAATCTAAAGACAGTAACAACGAAGCCTCAAGCTGAGCTCAGGATCCTTCCAAGAGCGGGTCCCTGTGCAAATGCCCAGGCCATGTATCTGTGAAGCTGACCCTCCATCTTCTCTTCCCCAGGTCCTCATCCCGCAGACACGCAATCCAGAAGTCACTTTCCTGGAGACATTGGTCAGCCCATCACTCACAGCCACACGAATCTCAGCCCCAAGCTGGAAGCTATGACTCTTGGAAAGAGGCGTCGCAAAGCTGCAGACGGCAGCCACTGCGTAGATAAAGCCTCACACTCGGGGAGCTGATGGGGAGCCGGAATTGAGAGCGCAGCCTCACATGGGGCTTGGACACAGGCTGGGGGTGGGTGCAGGCTAGCGAACCTAGCCTGCTGCTTGCTGCTTTCCATAAGCATCTTGTTTGATCTGCTTGCTTCCAGGTACATAACCTGCATGAGTCAGTTTTTGGGGATGGACCTGGCGTGAGGATGGGTTCGGGACGAAGCAGGTGGCAGACAGTTGCCTTGGGGAGCCCTTGGTGTGCCGAGAGGAGGTTGGTAGATGGGAGTGGGGCTCAGACCCCCAGACTGTCCCAGGCCACTCTCTCCACTCATTCCTGGGCCCAGGGCACCTGCCTTGAGTTACCTTCCATCCTGCTGTGGTTTGAATGTTTGAGCCCCAACAAAACTCATATCAAAACATAATTCCAACCAGGTGCAGTGGCTCACACCTGTAATCCTGGCACTTCGGGAGGCCGAGATGGTCAGATTACTTGAGCTCAGGCGTTCAAGACCAGCCTGGGCAACATGATGAAACCCATCTCTCCCAAAAATGCAAAAACTTAGCTGGGCATGGGGGTGCACATCTGTGGTCCTACTGCTCGGGAGGCTGAGGAGGGAGGATCATTTGAGTTTGGAGCAGAGGTTGCAGAGTGAGACTCCATCTCAAAAACAAAAACAGAAGCAACAACCACCAACCACAATCCCAGTGCAATGGCATGAAGCAGGGCCTTGATATAAACAGTTATTGAAAGAGGATGGAGTCGGGAGGATGAATGGGATTCACACTCTCACAAAAGGGCTTAAGGGGGTCTGCTAGTCCTGCTTGCCTGTCCTCCATGTAAGATGCAGCAACAAAGCGCCATCATTAAAGCTGAGACCAAGCCCTCACCAGACGCCGACTCTGCCAGCACCTTGATCTTGGCCTTCCTAGACCCCAAAACTGTAAGCAATAAATTCTTGTTGTTTGTAAATTACTCAGTGTGAAGCATTTTATTACGGCAGCCTGAGCCAACTGAGACACTGCCCCAACTCTCTTCTCACTCAAGGTCTGACTTCCTCAAGGCCCATCATGGCCACCTGACTTCCTTATCATCGGACCTTTCTAGAATCTTCTCTCCTCACCTTTGAGCTCTCAGGATTTTTTAGCTGAACTCCCAAAGAGCAATTTCTTTCCCAGCCCCACCCCAGGGTCCCAGGCCCTGATGGAAGTCATTGGCCAAGCCACGAGTCATGTGACCTTTTCTGGCCGATCAGTAGGGAGTGCCTGTGGATTAGTCCATCTTCACACTGCTGATAAAGACCTACCCGAGACTGGGTGATTTACAAGGAAAAAGAAATTTAATCACAGCTACATGTAGCTGGGGAAGCCTCACAGTCATGGTGAAAGGCGAAAGGCATATCTTACATGGCAGCAGGCAAGAGAGAGAATGAGAGCCAAGCGAAAGAGGTTTCCCTTCTAAAACCATCAGATCTCATGAGACTTATTCGATACCATGAGAACAGTAAGCGGGAAACCGCCTTCATGATTCAGTCATCTCCTACTGGGTCCCTTCCACAACACATGGGAATTACAGGAGCTACAATTCGAGATGAGATTTGTGTGGGGACACATCCAAACTAAGTCAGCTTATTATTTACCAGAACTGACCACCCCGTGAGGGGCTAAGTTCCCATAGAAGGGGTATGGGCTCTGCAACATTTCCTGAACCACAGGGCAGGGTGGGTACCAGAGGGGTTTGTTGGGGCATGGTGGGAGGAAGATGGAGAGGGATAGAGCAAGGTGGTGATCAGCCAGGCAGGGTGACTGTGGAACAAAGACTGTGTCCTTCCTTCAATGTGCACATATAAACACACACAAGTGCACACACAGGTGCACACACGCAGGTACACACACAGGTGCACACACACACAGGTGCACACACACAGGTGCACAAACGCAGGTGCACACACACAGGCACTCTACTGCCCCCCTCCCCGGCTCCAACGCCACACCCGGTCCTCAGGTGGGCATTTCTCACACTCTGCTGTGTCTCCTTCACTGGCCTTTGGATCTGACACCCAAAAGCTGATGCCCCCTGGGGTAATATCACCTTAATGGGGAGGAGCTGGCTTGTCACGGGGCCTTGGTAAACACAGTTATTGAACAAATTCATATCTCCTTGCCCAACTGAACTGGGAGGAACTTTAGGGTGGATGTCGTGACATATTGGTCAGAACCTAGACTGAACATAGAACTTACACTTCATCCCTTAAAGTGGAGTTGAAAGACATTGTTTGAGCTCCTGGATCCAGTCATTCCTGAAGCAGGACGTATCCTGCACTTACCCATTAGAAGAACTGAGACATCCCCTTAGTGCTAAAGCTGGCTCCACTGGGATTTCCATTTCCAAAGTGCAGCTGCCCCCTCACCTCCCCTACCTGCTTCCCTTAGGTCACTGCTACTCAGCCTGAGGCGTGACCTTACAGGGAGATTTCAGAGGTCACAGCCTAGCTGGGTGCCTCCTATCCACTCCTGAGCCCTTCTCTGCTCCCCACATCAAACCCACACCTCACTGCCCCAGCATTGCCTTGTTGTTCATCTACCTCTATGTCCATCAAGACCCATTTGGTTGTAAATGACAGAAAGCTGGGACCTGCTTCCACACAAAAGAGGATGCACTGGCTCTTCTAACAGACAAGTCCAGGCATAGAGCCTGCTTCAGGAATATCTGGATCCAGGAGCTCAGGTGATGTCTTAGAACTCAGCCTCATTCCATCTCCCTGCTCCTCTGTTTTCAAAGACAGCCCCTGGTAGCTCCAGGTCCCCACACCACTAGCTTAGCCGCCCAATGGAGAGGGATGAATTTCCTGATAGCAAAAGCCACAACAGATGACTTTGATTGTATGCCCATTCCCCACCAGTCATTGGCCAGAGCAATGGAAGGCAGTGATTGGCCTACTGGTATCACGTGGCTTATCTCTGGAACCAGGATGAGAAGCAGCTGCCCCCAGTCACATGGTCTAAGGGTGATGGATGAGCAGTTTTCTAAAGCTACCAGAAAAGGGATGCTGGACAGGCTAGAACCTCAGAAATTCGCTGCATTCCCCAGCTTCACATGCGGAACTTAGTGGGCTCAGGGCCCCAGGCTTTCAACTTTCATACCTCCAGGGTCCAACATGTGCTGGACAAGGCCCTTCACTGACCACATCTTGCAGGTTAACCCCCGTGCTGGGTCCTTGGGCTACTGAGAGTGGGAGACAAAGTCTTGTCTTCGATAGAGGATCACGGTGAGCCAGGTGGGGGGACACACATGCGCAGGGAGTTGAGAGCAGGAACAGTCACAGGGAATCATGGGAGTGTGCAACAGGGGCCTGGACACAGCCTGGAGGCGTTCAGGGGGCTTCCTGGAGGAGGAGGAAACTCTCAAGAGCACATTTTTCAAGACCAGGCAGACAGAGGCTGGGTAGGGTGGGAACGGTGCTTTAGGCAGGGGCACAGCTGGGTAAAGCCATGAAGATCAGAACCAGCTGAGTTATTCAGAGAACCACCATGATTTGGGTATTGCCAGAGAGCCTAGCACAAAGAAGGGTGGAGGGAGACTGGCAGGGGAGGGAGGTGGAGACCAGACCACAGTTGCTTAGGGTTTGGACCAGACACTGCTGTACAAGCCAGCCCACAGAGAGGACTGGGCAGATCTACGCAGCAAGGTCGGTATGGCCATTGGATTCACGTTGGGGGATAGGGGGTTTTGTCCCATGGACGGGAGTGCTGAGTTAGCTCAACCACCATGCTGATCTGGAATCCACGAAGTATTTTCTCATGGAGTATCCAGTTTGCAAACATGAGTCACTAGGCAGGAGGGGATGAGAACTGGGTTTGGCTCACTTTCTGGGGGTGTCTTCCTTCTGCATGGAGCTGCAAATCAGTTGCACGCCTCAACATTTGCCCAAACTGTGGATAACCAGGCCCCCTGTCAATAGGTAATCAAAATGCAGCTCCCACCCCCAGCCTGAACCGGAATACTCATTTTCCCAGCAAGATCTTCCCTGTGTAATTAATTTGTCATAAATACGCTGACAAAGCATTGCTAGCAGTTAATGGGGGCCAGAGGTGAAGGTCAATGCTGGTCTCCTCAGGAAGGAAATTAACTAGCTACCATTAAAAGCAGAGAATGATTAAGTCCATCCACCCCTCAGCCCGCGCTTTGGCTAGCCCGCCCACCCACCTCTCCCTTCGGCGATGGTGTGCCCAAATGGAGCTTGCAGTCCTGGAGCTGGATGTGGGGAGGATGAATTTGCTCCAGGAGTTGGAAATGATTTTCTGAAACCACCAAGCTCCTCACAAATGCAATTCTATGTTCTCCTTCCAGCCGCTTTTCTCCTCTTGGGGCGACCCCAGACAGGACTCCTCACTTGTGGGGTTTTACCAGGCAACCAAAATTGGACGCTTAGAGCAGAAGAGTCTACAGAGAGACTGAGGGGCATTTTGGCTTTGAATGGCTGAAGCCCAGCTCCCACACGCTCAGACACAATGGTGAATGCATTTCGTTCATGCAACTGGGGAATGGAGGGACACTCATGTTCAGGAATGGCTGGATCCAGGGGCTCGAGCCTTCCTTTCAGGCTTCTTTCTCTCCATCTCTCTGATGAGCCTCTCTCCAGAAGGCCCCAGCCACCCAAGGCTCACGGTGTGCCAGTGTGGAAGCCCTGGGAGAAAAAGTCTTCCTCAAACCAAATGCTGCTGGGAGTATGTTGCAGGGAGGATTCAGATTGGCTGTGCATGGGTCATATGCTGATCCTCGAACCAATCAGGGAGAATGCAGTTCCCTGATTGATTACTGTGGGGTCCAATGTGCTCCCCCATAGTAGGGGAAGGTGAAGTCCTCCATGTGGGATGTGTTCCCCAAGAAAGGGTGGCTCTGGAGTCAGAAAAGAGAAGAAGTGTTGCACCTGCAAAAAACAAGTTTCAACTTCAGGAAATGAGATATGGGTGTTTATTTTCAGAATTCTTCAAACACAGAAAGCCCTTATTTAGAGGAAGACAGACAAAGCATCACTTCATGTGAAGGACAAGCATGAGGTTGAGGAACTCCATGGATTAAAGGCTCTTCCAAGGTTCCCACAGGGAGTGGGTGCCAGGCTCTTCCCATCTTCCTTGGCTGCAGGCTGGATGAATGGTATGAACAGTGACCTTACATGGAGATGGCAGATGCCAGGGACAGGTGCAGCCCAGAGGATGGGTTCTGGTCCAGGTGCCACCCAGCCTTCCAGTGTCAGGGCCCATCATGTGACCCTCTCTGTGCCTCTGTCTCTACTTTGTACAACACCAAGAATTTCTTCTCTGCCTCTCACAAAATGTTTGTGGGGGAAAGATGCAATTAATGGCCATGGGGGTTTTTCACTTTGGGAGTGTGCATGGTGGGGTGGGCTGAGGGGTCACTAGTAGCCTATAAGTCACAGAAAACTCTACTTGAATGAGCTTCTTTATTTAAAAAGATGTTTTCACAAGAAATTTGAAGAAAGCTTTCAGAATGAAGGTCAGGCAAAAGCAAGCAAACATACAAGAGGAATTAGGAGGAAGTAGAGAAAATGCAGTGAACAGAAGAAAACATCAAAGCTCAGTCACTAACATCCTCCAAGGGAGGCAAGGCCACCACAACCAGGAAGCAAGAGTGATTTGCTCAATAAAGGACGTTTAGAAGAACCAAGACACACTCCTTGACATTGGAAGTATGAAAGCTAAAAAATGTTAAAAAGGTATGGTGGTGGGAAAAAAAAAAGTCGAAAGAAAGCTTCCCAGATAGTAAAGATTCTTTTGTAAGATGGGAAATAACAGGGAAAAGGAAAAATTACTTGGTAAGTGAAGTAAGCCCTATATCTCATAAGTAGAAAGTGTGAGGAAAGTGGGAGGTATAGATTATCTTAAAAATACAAAAGTCCCAAAATGGAAGACCATGACTTTCTAGACGGAAAGTCCCTCCTAATAGTTGACACAATGAATACAAAAGCCCCAACCAACCTATCCGTTATCATACAATTTTAGAAAACTGGATGTAAAGAAAAGATTCTAAAAGCCTTTGCAGACAAAATAAAAATGGTCACAAACCAGAAGAAAATATTGGAACTCAAATGGCACAAGATGACTCAATGGCAACATGGTGGGTGGAAGAAAATGCCTTCAGAATCCTTAGGGAGATGCGTCCACCCTGGCGTAGCTGTACCCCTGCAAAGGACTCACCAGGAGAATGGGTTGACAAGGAAATTATCCAATAAAACAGCTCAAAATCTTCCTGATATGGTTTGGCTGTGTCCCCACCCAAATCTCGTTTTGAATTGTCGTTCCAGCATCCCTATGTGTCACGGGAAAGACCTGGTGGGAGGTAATTGAATCATGGGAGTGGTCACCCCCCATGCGGCTGTTCTCATGATACTAAGTGAATTCTCACAAATCTGATGGTTTTTTTAAGAGACTTTTCCCCCTTTTGCTCGGCACTTCTCCTTGCTGCTGCCATGTGAAGAAGGACATGTTTTCTTCCCCTTCTGCCATGATTGTAAGTTTCCTGTGGCCACCCCAGCCATCCTGAACTGTGAGTCAATTGAACCTCTTTTCTTTATAAATTACTGAGTCTTGGGTATGTCTTTATTGGCAGCGTGAGAATAGACTAATACACTTACCTTCCATGACCCCTTTCTCAGGAAGAGGCTGGTGGGTGCTCTCTCCTGAAAAAAGGAGGCATGCCGACCCAGAAAAAAAATAAAAAAGCAAAAACCTGTATGGGGAGTGGTGAGAATCTGAAGCCTGATACTGCACAGAAAAACTATGAAGCCACTGGGTCTGGCCTGGAATGGAAGACTGGGTGAATGTGGGAATAAAGTTTCAAGTGGGAAAAATGAAACCAATCAGATTTTTAAAAATACAGTCGGTTATGTATGTGTGGGTTCTGAGGATTGAAAACATCTGAAAAACAAGATGACTGCCTCTGTACTAAACATGGATGAACATTTTTTTGTCATCATTCCCTAAATGATACAGCGGAACAACTATTAACATAGCATTTCCATTGTCTTCGGTATTGTAAGTAATCTAGATATGATTTTAAGTATACAGGAGGATGTGCACAGGTTATATACAAATCCTTATCATCTCACATCAGGGAATTGAGCATCCTTGGATTCTGTGTCCACAGGGAGTCCTGGAACCAATCCCCTGGGGATACTGGGGAATGACTGTATGTTTGGGTATCTGTTAAATATTGTAAGTTGGATATTGCATATTTATTGATACTTATGAATCAAAACCAAAAGCAGTACTTTTTTTTTAGCGTGTTTGTTGACTCTTGCAAACTAGCGGAGTTCAAGTAAGGGTTCATCCAGCAGCTCAAACGATGTGGTTCAGGACCCAGTGTTCCTTCATCTCTCTGCTTAGCTTCCCACAGAATATGAGGCCCATATTCAAAATTCCAGATTGAAAACCAGCTTTTTCAAAGGCCGGGCGCGGTGGCTCAAGCCTGTAATCCCAGCACTTTGGGAGGCCGAGGTGGGTGGATCACGAGATCAAGAGATCGAGACCATCCTGGTCAACACGGTGAAACCCTGTCTCTACTAAAACTACAAAAAATTAGCTGGGCATGGTGGCGTGTGCCTGTAATCCCAGCTACTCAGGAGGCTGAGGCAGGAGAATTGCCTGAACCCAGGAGGCGGAGGTTTCGGTGAGCCGAGATCGCGCCATTGCACTCCGGCCTGGGTAACAAGAGCGAAACTCCGTCTCAAATAAACAAAAATAAAAAAAGAAAACCAGCTTTTTCCAGTCCTGGTGGTCAACACATCGAGGAGGACTGAACACTCTCGTCTGCCAGGCTGCTAGCTTCCGTGGATGAAAGCAGAATGGCACCCACCCACGCAGCCATGCCACCTTCTGTGGGGAGGGCCGGCAGGACCAGGATTTCACATTCCATGAAAACGCTCCTTCTGCACGAGCCCCTGTAAAACAAGGGTTCCTTGGACAGCTGTGGATGCTCCGCGGGACGCAGCCACCCCTGTATGATCCTCAGGCAGCCCACTCAGGGAGAGGAAACTACTGCCCAAGGACAGAGATAGGACCCAAACCCAGCCACAGGCTTGCAAGCCAGTGCTCTTAAACATGCTACTGAAGAAGCTGCCTAGGACATGTCACCGAGGCCTGGCTCTCACCGCCCAGCCCCTGGCTGGTCAGCTCCCCCACAGGGGATTCACCTGCCCCCCATGCCCAACCCCGGGGCACAGTGGCCTTTGCCACAGTCAGCTGAGTGCCCCCAGCTGTTGCAGAAGCAGCCCAGAAGGGCCAATGCCGACCAAGCCCTGAAGGCAGGAGTGTCAGTAGAGGGGCTGGGGGGAGCCTGGAACCCCTGGCTGCAGAGCTCTGGACAGGCCTGGTCCTCCTTGCTCCACCTGCAGCATGGCGGGTGAACTGCGTGGCTGGGAGATCCTGGAGGTGAATCTTGGGCCCACCCTATTTGTGTGACTCCCCTCCGGCCCCAGCATCGGGCTTAGCTGCTCTGGGCCTCTGCCTTTCCCTCTCACCTCCTCCTTCCTCTTAGATGGGCCCCTGTGATGACATCAAGACCACCCTGATAATGCAGGATGACCCCCTACTTCATGATCTTGACTCAATCACCCCTGCAAAGTCTGTTTCTCCATATGAGGTGACATGTTCCAGGTTCAGGGATTAAAACACGGGCATCATCCCAGGGATCTTCATGCACCCAGCACCGCTGAGCATTCTTCAACGCGCAGGGCCCTCAAAGACATCCAGCCCAGATGCCAGCAGGGCCCAGCCTGAGAAGGTCTGTCACAGGCGCTGCTGCTGCTGCTGCTGCTGTTAATATCACGAATATGAAAGAATAAATGGAAAAAGAAATAACGGGGCATGGCATCACAGCCCCTGGTGTGCGTAACCTGAGTGTAATCTCAGGCAAGTCCCTCCACCTCTGAGCCTCAGTTTTCTACTCTGTAAAATGGGGAGAAATAGCGATGGCCCCTGCCTGGTGGGAGCTCACGCTAAGGATGAAGGGAGCCCTTGCGCAGGGGTTCCCAGCCCTGGGGGGCTGAAGCCTGGGCCCCGGGATTGATTGACAGCCGTCTGTACAGGTGGGGCTGGGCTGGGAAATTGTCAAAGCTTCCTCTGTGACTCCCAGATGTCTGGGTCGGCTTCCAGTTGGGCACGGGTGGGTTGCAGCCCTAGTTGTGACCTCAGCGGTCCCACTCGGACTCCCGGAGGTTTAAGGCCGAGCAAGCTCCCCCCTCCCCGCGACCTCCGCAGGTCTCGGCGGCAGGGGCGGCCTGGAGCGGAGCGCGGAGCCGGCTGGCGGGCGCTGGGCCCTTTCACAGCCTTGGGCAGAGCGCCCTCTGCTGGCCGCACGCCGCCAGCTGCCACTCACCAGGCTGGGCTCGCAGACTTCTTCGGGGCCTGAGCTGGGGTCAAGCGGGCGGGCGGGGGATCCGGTGTGACCCCCTCCTGCTCCTTCCCCACAAAGCCAGACACACAGGTTTCCCCCACGGCTCCGGGGTGGTGCACAAGACCCGAAGCCCGTCCACACACCCCAGGTGAAGTTCCTGCCCTGCCCTCCCGTGGGGGCCTCCTTTCCAGCTGACGCCAGTGCCTCAACTTTGGGAGAAGGGGCCCAAACCCAGCACCCTTCAGAGGCTGATTTTCTTCCATCATCGGGAACACCCCTGCAACCTGGGTGCCCCCGCTGAAGTCCCCAGTCCAGCTCCTACATGACTTCAAGGACCCTCCCTGCAAGCCCACCTGTGGCATGGAAGCCCGGACCCCGCGGGAGCCGATGTTCCCCGGACTCCCGCAGGACTAAGTCACTTCATCCTCCCATCACTCCACGAAGAAAGGACTCTTTACCCCGTTTCACGTGGAGAAAAACTGAGGCACAGAGAGGTCAAGCTACTTGCGCACGGTCACACAGCCGGTGAATGGCCTTCTAGGATTAAACCCAGGGCACAGAATGAGTACAGACAATCTCCAAGTGTGGAAGAAAACCCGCACCATCAACCC
This sequence comes from Sapajus apella, assembly GCF_009761245.1. Lineage (NCBI taxonomy): Eukaryota > Metazoa > Chordata > Mammalia > Primates > Cebidae > Sapajus > Sapajus apella. The sequence goes on from NW_022437036.1 coordinate 6,432,177, forward strand.
TCCTGTCTGGGAGGTGGGGAGGTGGGGTGGTGCCTCATTTGCAGGACCCGAAGAGAGAGCTCATTTGAACTCAACGGTCACCCCACATGCCCCTCTCTGGCTCACCATGTGGGTGGATGCCTCCCAGGTCTACACAACAGTGTAGGGCCAAAGACACAAACTTGGACCACCTCAGACTCAAAGTTTTGCCCAGCCATTTTCTAGTTGTGTGACCTTGGGCAAGTACCTAGTCCCTCCCGTGCCTTCGTGTCCACATGTGCAGAATGGGGCGATCGTCTGTGCTCAGGATGAAATGAGCAGAGGCCTGGCTTGGAGCAGCCGCATCAGTGCTGTGGGTAATGTACCTTCACCACGCCCCATCCTGGGCTGCCCCCTCCTCTCCATCGGGCCCCTCCTTCTCTGACTCTGGGTCTAGCCCCTGGTTTGAATCAGGTAGGATGGATTCAGAAGCCATATCTGCCCAAGCCTGGTGGACAGCGGGTTTACCCTCTGTGCTGTGACATGTCCAAGTGACCCGCCACCTTGAACCTCAGCAGCCCCTCACTGGCACGTGCGCACACACGCACGCACACACACGCACACAGGCTCACAGGCATACGCGCGCACACACACACACACACACATGCACACAGGCATACACGCACACACACGCGTGCACACACACACACAGCTCAGTGCCCAGGGTGTGCCCAGGCCTCCAGACAGGGCAATACCTCCCATCCCACACACACAGCACCACCGCCACACGCTGCTGACTGTCCCCTGCCCAGAGGTCCTGGAGTCACTGACATAGGGAGGAGTCCCCCAGCAAGACATCCCCAAGTGGCAGCCAGGCCTGGGACCCAGAAGGCTTGGCCACTTTCCAGGTATGAGATGTTGTAAGTGTCACTGAATCTCCCTGAGCCTCAGTTTTCCCATCTGCATAACAGGAGTTTACATGAGATCATCGGTGGAGACCCCCAGAGCAGGGAATGTCAGTGGGTGTCAGAGGACGCAGCCGTGTTGTCACAGTGCCTGTGGTTTCTGGCATAGCCACAGCCTCATGAATAGCAAAGGGTGATCTCACTCAGCACCCAGTAAGTCAGGCCCACCATCACCCCCAAGGAGGCAGGCCTGGGGCTGCAGTGCTCTTGTCCCACACCCTCTGGTCCCTTGAATGATAACAAAGCCAGCAGTTACCAAGGGCTGACCACAGGCTGGGCCCTGTGTAGAGTGCTTTACAAAGCCCACCTGTGGAAGACAAAACAGCCCTGCGAAGCGTGTGCTCTGCTGCGCGCATCGGGCAGCATAAACCGTCCGGCTCCATGAGGGGCCCGGGGCGGTTCACAGGGTTCGTAGCAAGTGCCACTGTGCTCCCAGCTTCAGACACAGGGAGGCTGTGGGGCTTGGAACCTGGCACCATGAAATTTGCTCCCAGATGTGGATTTGTCAAAACCTATGTTGCCCCAGAGAAACGGGGGCTTTGAATTTCGTATCTTCCCCAAGGGAGGGAAAAACAAAATGAAGCAACTCTGGAAAACTCCCTTTGTTCCAGAGAATCCAGCCGATAGGGGCTCAGCCAGCCTCAGTCACTTTCTGGCCACACCCAAAGGGCGTGCACAGCTGCAGGAATGATGTTTTCAGATCATATTCATCGGCACGAAGGAGATCCGAGATCTAGCGGTGAGTGGGAAACAGCTCGACAGTTTACAGACTCTCTGTGGCATATGATTCACTTTCTGTATGAAAATGTCTGGATGCATGAAGAAAAGTCTAGAAAGAAATCCATGCCCATGTGAAGAAAGGTTGTTCTGGGTGCGAAATTCCAGGTGGTTGCTTTCTCTCGGCTTGATCAGGGTTTTCTACTTATCTGCAAGGTACTCATATTAATTGTGGAACCACAAACATCTACAAAATCAGAAGTGACCCACAGGGACCGGCCTTCTGAGCCCTGGCCACCGTGGACCCCGGCCTGGACTAAAGCGGCCACGGCCACAGCTCTAGCCACCAGGTGGCACCCCTGATCTTTTTCTTGCAAACTTTTTAAGCCCACACTTGAAATTTGCAGGGGAGGAGGGTGCAGGGGCCTGGATGCAGCCCTCTGCCTCGACTTGGTTCAGGACCCCTGGGGCAGGGGCTGGTCCCCAAGGTCCCATCCAGGGTCAGAGTTTCTGATTCTGAGACCCCCTACACCCACCGCAACTCTGTAGACCCTCAGATCTCAAGTCAGTTGGTGTGTCTGCGGAGCACAGGTGATCTCTCTGCGCGTGCCCGTCTGCCCGGAGGTACGTGGCCTTAATGCCACCTTCAGTGGCTTTGTGTCCACTCCATCTGTTCTGCGCTTCCCGCCCATTTCTGAGACCTCTCCTCTGGCTCATCTCGGGGACTCAGTTCAAACGTCTCCCACACCAGGTGCGCTCTACTGTGTCCTGTCTATTTGCTTCTGAGCACCCGGAAGGATCTGCCCTTATTTTATTTCCTGGTTTCTTTTTTTTTTTATGTTTGAAGTTTTTATTATTGTTATTATACTGTAAGTTCTGGGATACATGTGCAGAACGTGCAGGTTTGTTACATAGGTACACACGTGCCATGGTGGTTTGCTGCACCCATCACCCCGTCATCTACATTAGCTATTTCTCCTAATGCTATCCCTCCCCTAGTCCCCTACCCCCTGTTCTCCCTCCCCCGGACCCCCACTCCCCAATAGGCCCCGGTGTGTGATGTTCCCTCCCTGTGTCCATGTGTTCTTATTGGTCAACACCCACTTATGAGTGAGAACATGTGGTGTTTGGTTTTCTGTTCTTGTGTCAGTTTGCTGAGAATGATGGTTTCCAGCTCCATCCATGTCCCTGCAAAGGACATGAACTCGTCCTTTTTTTAATTTCCTGTTTTCTTTAATTACAGTCAGTCCCCTGACGACACTCCCGGCTCCAGCAGCATGGGGGTCTCATCCCTCAGTTTCCCACGGGCTCCCAGGGCCAGGAACAACGTCTGCCCAGTCGCACTCAATAGGTGCTTCCTGAGTGAGTGAACTCCGGTGGTGGCTCTGATGCTCGGTGGATCTGGAAACCTGACACATTAACATGTCCCTGGGGGCCTTTCAAGATCCGGCCCGACCCACGCAGCTTCCTTCTCTTACACCTTCTTCCTTGTTTGCTCCCGATCTAATCACACAGCCAGGAGTGCCCTCTGCAGCCTCCGGGCCTCTGCTTGGGCAGTGCCTTCCTCCTCTTAACTCAGCCCATTGCCGCCTAACCTCCACCTCCACCCCGCAGCCCTCCCGGGCCTCTCCCTGAGTCGGTGTTTCTCTCTGTGTCCTGCAAACTTATCCCATATCCTACAGGACCCTTGTATTCTGCTGAGACACTTGTGTCTTCCCAAATGAGCAGCACCGTTCCGGGGGCCAGGCCTGTACCGGCGGCCCTCAGGCCCCAGCTAGAGTGGTGGGTGACATCTGCAGAGGGGCTGTATACAAATCACAGCTCCAGGGCCCCGCCCCACAGGCACTGGGTGGGGAAGCCGGTGTGACCAGGGGCTCGGCAGCCCCTCCCCAGAAGCCCCCATACAGGCTGTGGCTGGCAGCCTTGGGGATTTACCTCTAGCTTGGTCCAGGTCCTGGGGTAAGAGTAAGGACAGAGAAGGGGCAGTTCCTGACCTTGGCCTTTAGTGGGACCCGGGGCTGAAGGGTAAATCAAGGCCTCCTGGTCCTCCTTGTTCTGAGGGCATGCGCTCTGCCCTGGAGCTGTCTCGAAAGCCAAGCCCCCTCCCTGGCTGCGTGGCTCTAGGCAAGTGTCCCCACCCTGTGCCTTGTTTCCCATCAGCAGTGACCTCGCAGGGTTACTGTGGGGGTTTTGGGGAGTTGACCCCTGGCGCGCTTGGCCAGGCCTGACACACAGCAAGTGAGTGTTTATTGGACAAGAAAAAGTCAGCCTGGCGTGGAGAGCAAGCCCCCGGAGAGGCAGGTTCCCACTCAAAGAGGCAGTGGCGGCAGCGGGCTCGCCTGGGTTCACATCCCTTTTCTGTCGCCAGCTTTCCGAGCGACCCTCCAAGCCTCGGTTTCCGCTTTGGTCATGGGGGACCCATTGTTTTTCCCACTACACCGTGGGCTCCCCAGTGTCCAGTGTCCTCTCCCCTCTGTGCCCTCAGCTGGAGGCCCCTGGCTGGGTGCCATCTCTTCCCTTCCTTTCTCTGGCCCCTGTGACCAGCCAGGCTGTTCTCATCCCTCCGGCCCACTGTGATCCCTGGTCCGGACCCATGGCAGCCAGGATACATCTCAGATTCTCTGGGGGCCACAGTTGGGCCCAGAAAGATCGAGGCGCCCTGTAAGCCCCTCGGCCTCTGAGCCCGCTTCCTCAGCTGCCACGTGCACCATGCAGAGCTGTGCACGGTATCTGGACGTCAGCTGGGGCTTCAGTCCCACTGACCAGTGGGGGACTTTGGACAAGGACTTCACTCCAAGCCGGTGTATTTATGAAAACCCAGCTCAGGATCCAGGTTCTGAGGTGGTGGCCGATGTTCCTCTTGAAGTCACCGGATTAAGCATTGAGTTTTCTGACTGATTCCGGTTTCGGACAGGGAACATCTAAGGCTGGGGCTGGAGGTGACATAGATCGTCCAGAGACTTTCTGCCTGAGATTAAGGGCTACAGGATGGGGCTGGGAGTGACAAGCCCCTTCCCACCTCCTCTGCCGACAGGGTTTAGACAACACCGCCTTTCCTCCCCCACCCAACCCTCGCACCGCAATCCCAGCCTGCACACCCAGGGGGTCCTCTACGCTGACAAACCCCTTCTCCTGCCAGCTTGTCCTCCCCGAGTGGGGAATGGGCGAGGCCCGGAGCAGTTCCCGTGTTCTCCTTGCCCATCTCATTGCTCTGAGGGCTCCCGGCCATTCCTTGGTGAGATGGGAAGAGCCTGTTTCACTAAAGAGGGAGCAGGAGCCCTCAGAGCAATGAGAAGTGTGGCAGGCCTCCTCCCAGTGCCCCAACAGCAGGGTATGGTCCCCAAGCCCTGCTCCCCACGTCTTCCCTTGGGACCTAGGCAGAGCTTCTCTGCTTCTGGTGAAGCCTCCTTAGGGAGGCTCCCGTCAAAACCCACTTTTAGAATCCTCCACCCACCCATTCTCCCCACTTCCAAAACCACCTCCAGCCATGCCGCCATCCCTCCTGGATATGGAAGAAATCTCCCCACTAGCCTCCCACGTCCCTCTCACCCCCTCCATCCATTCTCCACTCAGCATCCAGGAACCTTGGGAGCTGCAACTCCAGTCCTGTCACCCCCTGGCCCTAACCTTCAGTGGCTCCCTATTGCCCCCAGATCAGGACACTGAACTCTTGAACTCAGCCCTCAGCCAGACTCGGCCCTCCACCCCTGCCTTCTCCTCCTCTTGCTCCCCAGCCCGAGCTCAGCACCCGAGATGTACCCATATGGCCCGTTCCAGGTGCACCTGGCATAGCCCCTGCCTCTGAGCCCTCCATAATGCTGTTCCCTCTGGTGGAGCTCCCTTCCTGCTCCTGCACACGCCCGTGCCCTCGGCCCCGGCCTCCCTCAGGTGCCCTCTTCCCGGAAGCCTAGGCCGCTCTCCTAGGAGAACCGCCCGGCCCCACAGAAGAGCCGTCTCGGGCTCAGCTGCCACTCAGTCTCGGTTGGAGACAGATGTGTTAGACAGATGTGGGCCTGGAGCGACACAGGCTGTGGTTGTCCCTGTGAGAGAGGACAGAGCAAAACAGAGGGAAAGGCAGAGAAGAGTCAGGGCGCTGCTGCCCGCCCGACTTGTTCCCACCGGGTCCTCGTGGGGTCACACTGCACCCACCGCCTGGGCTCCCCGCCAGTGATGTCCCCTCCACTCCCGCTGGTGGCAGTAGGTCTCGGTCCTCTCCTTGGGGTCTGTGATCCCAGGGTCTGAGAGTTTCCAACCGCACCACAACATGGGGAACTGGCTGTTGGAATGGGCGTCTGAGGGGACACGTGCGCCTCGCCCCTCTCCACCCAGGCCTGTCCCACACCTGGCTCGATGATATCCAGATGCCCAGGTCCAGCCCGCTCTGCCATTTCCTACTATGGGGCCGGGACAAGGGTCTAACCCGACAGAGCCTCAGTGTCCCCCTGAGAAGTGGACACAGTGACAATCCTCACTGCTTACATCGGGGGAGCATTAGATAGGCGGGTGCTGGGCCCTCAGCAGGCTGCCTGGCGTGCAGCGAACCCCCCATAAGCATGAGCCTTGCCTTTTGGACCCCATGCACCTGTGACCATGCTTCCCTTTTCCTGTTCCTGTTCATGTTTGTATCCGGCATACTCCACTCTGCACGTGCGCATGGGAGTCTAGGAACACATAGAAGCCCGCTGGATGGGCCGCGGGGGGCGGGGGCCGTCCCTGCAGCTGCCCGGCTTTGGTTTCCCAGCCCCATTTCTGGTCTTATCCCATCCCGCCCCTCTGGCTGTGGAAGGAGCATGGGGAGGAGGGTGTGGGCCAAGCCCGGGGGAGTGCTCCTCCAGCACCCCTGGCAGGGCCCCCCTTGGCTACGTCCAGCCACAGGGTGGGCGCTCACTCTCCCCACCGCTGCCCCCGACCCCTCCCTGGGCAGGTCACCAGAACACCCCCACTGGAATGTTCGTGCCAGTCCTCATGCTGGCCTGGGCCCTCCTGTGGCCTGAAAATTTCATCCAGTCAGAGTGTGGAGTCCACCGGGAATGATTAACGGAGCCGGCTCGGGCTGGATCTCTTGCTGGAAACTTCCAGCTCTCAGAGACTCTGGCTGTGGGTTAGCTGGAAGGAGCCCCACCCAGCTGAGCCCATCCCCTCTGCTCAGGACTTTGGTCAAGAGAAACAAGACCTTGCAAAGCCGCCTGAGAGGGAGGTGGATGGGATGTCGAAGGGGACATGGGGTGGACATCCCCACTGCGCAGGACAGCAAAATCCCCAGTGCTGGGTAACGCTCACTGCGGGCAGGGGGACTGGTGTGTTTAAATCTGGGGTCATTCCTGGGGGAGGGGGCTACTTGCAGGCCCAGAGCCCAGTGGGTCAGGGGCTCACAGAGGGCCACTCCCTCCAACTTGGTACCTCTGCCCTGGACACCACACCAGGGCCTGGGTCCCTGGTCAGAACACAGCCCAAAGCACAGAGGGTGGGCCGCAGGGGTGGCCAAGGCCCACAGCAGGAGTGAGGCCTGCGAGGAGCCTGAGTGCCCAGCGGCGCTAGAGCCTTACACGACTGACCCGGTGGCAGTGGGCAGCAGAAGCTGGGCTGGGCTGAGGGCCACGCTGGCTGCGTTCAGTCCCAGCTGTGCTATGGTGCTCCCCTTTGATTATCCGACTCTGAGAGGCTCAGAGTGGCAGACACGGGCCGGGATTACACAGGTGCCAGGTGGCTGTGCAGGACTCTAGCCTGGGCAGTGCAACTGCCGGACCTGACGCTCCCCATGATGCCCTCCAGCCACCAACAGCCTCAACCGTGGCCACCTTCAGGTGTGTCATGTGGGTGTCAGCAGAAACAGTGTAGCCTTTGGGAGGCTGCCTCAGGGGGATCCTGCCTTTCTGCCTGTGAGGAGGAAGCAGTAGGGGCAGTAGTGTGTGGTTGTTAAGTACTCATGCTCTGCTGTTTGAGACACCTGAATTCGATTCCTGCCTTCCTGTGTGGCCTCAGGCAAAGGTCTGTTCTCCCCATCCACACAGTGAGAACACTGACAGCCCCTCCCTAATGGAGCATGCTGGGAAAACACTGCTGTCTCGGAGAGCACAGCCTCCTTTTCAACATTCTTACTGGTGCCCTGATTCCCTGGATACCTGTGGGCTGCAGCCAGTGTTCAACTCCACAAGGAGCATGGGATCAGGGCTCAGGAGCCCCAGTCATAAACCCCAGCCTGGCCATTTATCCTCTCTGGCTTCAGTTTCCCCATCTGCAAAATGGGACTGATGAGAGGCTCGCACCTGTGGCAGCTCACCGGGCACAGGGCCCCATGCTAAGCCCTCTGCATGTGTTACTCACTTAATTCCCACCGTGGCCCCACGAACCAGCTGTGGGCATGGGAGGTGGCCCCTACCTCCCACGGCTGCAGGGAAGAGGGCACGGGCAGAACTTACAAGGGCTGGAGGTGCAGTATGGGTGGCTCCGTCACCACCCTGACGACAGTGAGGACTGTGCTTGGCTGAAACTCCCGCCACTGGCCTCCCCAGGACACAGTGGGGTCTGCAGGGCCAGCCTGAGAGTCCAAGCCCACGGGAGTGGGTGCCCCTTTTTCATCCTGCTTCCTCTTCCCTCCTGATTAATATTGGGCAACATGAACCTCAAAAGCCTCCTTAAAAGACCAGAGCTGTTTGGGACAAATCAGGGGGCTCCTGCAGAGTGGTGGGGGTTGTCTCCCTGTCTATGGCTCTGAGGAGGCGTGTTCTGGGAGGCTGGATGGGGCAGCTCCCTAAGGCAGCAGTCTGACAGTGGAACTCAAATCAGCTCATCCTGGCTGAGCATTTAACACAGTCCCTGGCTCGTAGCACCCAAAACATGTTGGTTATTTTTTAGCGATCCCTTCTGGTCCTAAATTGTAGGAATCTGTGTCTCTGTATTTGTGCATAGCATGAAGGAGGGACACCCAGGCGAGAAAGTGCTGAAGGCCTAGGATTAAGTGAGAGACCAATTAAGAAGTGAGTCTAGATGCTCCCTGGCCCCAGCTGCTTCATTGCTCAGACATCTGTGGGAGTGTGATAAGACGGAGAAATTCACATTTATCAGAGCCTCTCTCACAGACAGTGTGTTTGTGGCTGCAAGAAATTCCAGAATAAATTACTGGAGCAGGAGATGAAACCTCTTTCCTGAAGATGTGCCAGGACAGCAGCAGACACCAGCTAAGACGTCTTCTAAGGAGGTGCAGCCATGCCCCAATGCCCCAAAGGGCTTTGGTTTGGCTGAGCAAGTTTGGGCTGAGCAGAATTGCCCAGTCCAAAAAGAAGGCTGAACATTCTGACAGCTGCCTTCTTCACCCTTGCATCCCATGCCTCCTGTGAATCCAGAATATATGCTTAGGATGCCCAAGGGGCAGCCTGCCTGTGGGGCACCCTCCCTTCAGTCTGAGATTCAGCCCCAAATTGAGAGACCCCTTTATACATGGAGAAAGATGGGAGAAAAGTAGGTTTCTTATGGTTAAAGTTCCACCAGCAGCAAGAAAACATCTCTTTTCTTTCCAGAAGAATCCACAGGGTAGAGTTCACTCCCCTCTGCTGAATCTGCCAAAGAGGACACTGGGGCCACCTGGTGTACCCGCAGTGTATTCCCAGGAGTCCCTCCTCAAAGACAGGCTGAAAGGCACTGGGCTGGCAGTCAGGGTCTGGGACTCCGACCTAGCTCTGTGTGACCTTGGTAGGTCCCTCACCCCATCAGGCCACACCACCACAACATCATGCGATACTCCGTTAGCTGTCACCCTGAGAGTGTGTGCTTTGTGGAGAGGATCATGTCTGTCTGGTTCACCACTGTATCTTCATGGATACAATTGTGCCTACATGTGGTGGGTGCACAATTAATATGTGTTGGATCAGATTAAATAAAACCAAAGATTTTAGCCCCTTCCGGAGACAAGTGTCTGTTTTACTTCTCTACCTGCCAGCCCTGTGAAACCCCGCTCCTGTGCTCAGTGAATCTGTACCTGCCTTTCCAGTTGGACCTGCTTCTTTACCAGGTCCATCCACAGGTGTCTTCTACTGAGCTCAGAGGGTTACCATGCCCGCTGATGGCCCGACATGGTCATTCCCACGCCCTTCCTTTCTCCGTGGCAGCCCTCCTGCCTAGTATCCCATCTCTTCAGATCCTTTCCATTCTAGAGCTCTCCACTTAATTCTGTATTTCTGAAAGTCCTCAACGTTCCCCTTTACCCACCACGCTAGCCCTGCCCATGCGTGCTTGTGTTGTAATGGAGGTTGCTTTCCTGGGCGTATGAATTCTGCACACAATCACATGATGAAAGTATTTAAAATGCTATTTTAAAATCATCACCTACTTTTAAAATCAGTTGGTGGTATTAGGATAACTCTGTTCTCCAACATGGACATTCACAGGGACCCTGCTGGCGTCCCAGCCAAAGCCCTCTTTGTGAAGCCAGGGTGGGGTCTGCCTTGGGGGCTTCCATCTTTGGGTGGCAACCATTGTCTGAAAGCTTTGAAATGCAACTGTGAAACGCAGCTAGCTTTTTTTTTTTTTCCTTGCGCTTTGGATGTTTGGAGTCAGGACATCACAGCTGGGGTGTAAGGGGAGTCAGCCCCTGCCTGATCACCCCTTCCAGGAACAGATGTTCCCCGGGTACCACAGTTGTTGCTCCCTTCACAGGCCACAGGGCTGGACTTTGTAGCATGGGCCACCCGCCCCCCAACCACCCAGTGGCCCCGGCTCCTGCCCCACCCCACTCCTCCCAAGGCTGCTCAGCCAAGCTTGTCCTCAGAGAGAGTCAGGTCCCCAGAAAGAGCCTTGCTTCTGGAAAATGCAGTGTTGGGGAGGGGACATAGCAGCAGCGGCAAGGTGGAAGCCCCCTTGGAAGCATGCCACCCCTCATTTTCACACGGACCCTCCAGGTCTGCCCAGCAAGCTTCCCCAGTGTCCCCCCTGGTGATGGGGCTGAGGTCCACCTGCTGGCAGTGCCAACCATCTCGATTCTCTTGTTTTTCTTACCTTCCTCCCACAACCCATCCATCTCCAAGTCTAGATGAGGCCTGAATCTGACCTCTTTCCACCCCCGCACCCCATTCTCTCCCCTGAAGCACCTCCTCCCTGGGATGGAAACCCCTCTGCTGCCTCCCAGTCCTCTCCTGCACGCCACGGCTACACCACTTGCCTACACCAATGGTTCTCAAACCTGAGCATGCACCAGAACCTCCTGGACCCACCCACAGACCCACAGAATCGAGCGCAGGCGGTGCTTCCCAGGTGCTGCTGCTGTCAGTGGGGAAGAACCACAGCTGGTCTGCACGGAGCCCCTGCCTACTTCAAATCAAAGTCAGGACCAAATATAAACAACGCTGCAGGCAGGGTGGTCAACACACGGACTTGGAGCCACCATGGAGTTCAAGTTCCAGCTCTGCCATTTCCTGTGTGTCCTGGAGCAAACGACTTAACATCTCTGGGCCTTGGCTTGATTTTCTTCTCTGCGCAATGGGAACAATGATAATGCCTCCTTTCTGGGAGGACCGTGAGGACTAAATGAGCTAATTCTGTGTCTCAGGTTGGGTTGTCCAGGGGCACACTGGGAGACAAGGACATGAGCGATCCCAGGAAGCCCTAGCAGAGGAAAGGAGAAAGTGAGCCAGGACAGGGGAAGGAGGCACCAACCCAGGGCACGTTAGCAAGGTAGGTTGTCCCTGTGGGCTCAACTCTTCTTGGGAACTTTGGGAGCCAGTGAAGTGAGCACCACCAATAACCCCGAGATCAAGCTTATTCCAGCCGGGAGGTGAATGAGCTGAGGTGTTTACTCACCCACCTAGGCAGACATTGGTTGCAGGATGCTTCTAGACAAGGAGCATGTGAACAGCCTGCCCATTTCATGGGAAGAGCAGCTGCAGTGGTCTGAGAAAGTCTCTGAGCCCAGGAAGTCACAGGTGTTTGCTGCTGGTCACCACTGGGTGAATGGTGAGGGCACACAAGTAGGTACCGCAAATATCAGCTACAACATGCAAAGCACCGGGTAAGAGCCTGTGTACTACCAGCTCTTCCTATGATTCCCTGACCAGGACCCACATGAAAATCCTTCAAGACTGGCCTCTCCCATTCCAGCCTCCTCATCCCTTGACCTGTCTGGGCCATCCCCTGCCAAGAGCCTTTGCACTGGCTGTTCCCTCTGCCTGGGGCACCATTCCCAGCTCTCACAGCCCTCAGTCCCCACTTCCTCACTTCTCAACCTCACCTCCCCATCAGAGTATACTTTCCCATCTCTTCTCTCTGCAGCCACCCTACCAGTCACTTTCAAGTCCATCTTCCCATTGACTCCCTGCCTAGCACTTTCTAATCTCCATGTCTGTGTCTCTCTCTGGTGGCTCAAGGTCTGTCTCCACCTACTAGTTTTTTTCACTCCAGGATTCCAGAAACTGTAGTGTTTACTGCCCTGTCCCCAACATTTAGCAAGCATACTGTGCACACTCCTTGAGTGAATGAAGAAATGGATGGATGGATGGATAGGTGGGTGGATGGATGGATAGATGGATAGATGGATGGGTGGGTGGATGGATGGATGGATGGATGAATGGACGGATGGAGGGATGGAAGTGCTAACAGACAGTCAAAGGCAGCAGTGTCATCTAAGGAACACTGGTCCAGGATCTGGCACCACAGGGCTTGAATCCCAGCTCATTCCTTCCCCTCACATCCCTCTGATCCTCAGCACTGGGGTACAAATGATTCCCTGACCTTGGGAGTTAGGCAGGTTAACCTCAATAGTGCAAGTGCAAGCTCCTTCTATAATAATTGCAGAACCCCGTGGGACCCACTTATTTGAGAACAGCTGGGCAACATCTGCTCCCTTTTCCATCCTGGGCAATCTCAGAGTCCAGAGGACTGGCTAGGGTTCAGTGTGTTGCATGGAGTAGAGATCCAGGAGCAGCATGGCTTAAATCAAACGGAAGATGACTTTACCCTCACGTAACAGAAGCCCAGCTCTAGGCAACTCCTAGAAGTCACCAAGTCCCTTCTACCATGTTGGCCCTCCATCCTCAACACAGGGCTTCTACCTCATTATCCAAGGCAGCTACTTGTGCTCCAGCCATCATGTCCCACCTTCAGTCATCAGGAAAGAGAAAGGGATAAGAAGGGGCTTGCTTCCTCCTGTAAGGACACTTCTTGAAAGACCTCACGTGAGACTTCTACTTACATCTTACTGGCCAGCACTTGGTCATACTTGCATATGATCAGGAGCTAAAAACCAGGGGCCTTGTTAGTGAAGAAAATTGGGGGGAATGAATGGTGTGGTGCAGCCGGCAGCCTTGCCCTGGGAACCTCTCCAATGAGCCATTTGATTGCTCTGTGATTCTTCTGCCCTACGCCTGGGCCTGAGGTGATAGCCAGGAGCACGCTCAGGAGCCCCCCGCCTTGAGGGGCCCACATGCCAGTGGGGGCCAGTAAAGAGGACAAATCAATACACATGTGCAGCCACGACGCTTACTACGCCAAGTCCTGTGGGGGACATGGTGGAGGGGTAAGAAAGAACAACAGAAGAACGGTGGCGAGAACCTACCCTCATGCGGGGAGACAGGGAGGGCCCTCCTGAGGAGGTGACATTGGGACAGAGGCTCAAGGGATGAGAAGGGGCCGCTGAGCATTCCAAGGACCTGGAATGCCTACATACCCCAGCTCAGCCGCGGGGTGAGCTGTGTACCCCTGGGCAAGTCACTGTGCCTCTCTGAGCCACAGTTTCTCAGCTCTGCAATGTGAGCAGCAGCTGTGCTCTCACTGGGTGGTGGGGTAGACGTCTTGCTCACGAGAATGAGTGTCTCCATGAAGAAATGAGGCTCAGAGAGCATGAGAACCCTGCGCTGCACCAGTATGTCTCAGCCAGAGGAGATTTTGCCCACCAGGGGACATGTGCCAGTGTCTAGAGACATTGCTGGTTGTCACAGCTGGGGAGGGGACTGCTGCTGCTGACATCTAGTGGACAGAGACAGAGTGAAGCTGACCATTCTACAGTGCACAAAGCAGCCCCACACTAGACAAGCATGCAGCCCCTCATAGCAGCAGTGCCAGGGCAAGAAACCCCGCCCTCCATAGCCAGGAGGTAGACTGAGGCCACTCACCGGAAGCCCACTCCCCACTGTGTTCCCGAGCCCCCATCCCAGCACCCCCAGCCTGTGCCCTGGGCAATAGGATCTAGACGTCTGCTTTTTAAACAAACATCTGCAATGACTCAGACATCCACTGCAGTTTAAGGAGAGCTAAACTTCTTTGTGTTTATCAAGTGCCAGGCACGTAGTAGCCACCACCCACCTCCCAAACCAAAATCCATTACAAGTTTAAAGTACAGCTGTTATTTTTACAGCATTGCTTAGAAATGGCTTGCAATCTCTAATTTGCTAAATTGATGTGTATATTGACTAAATAAATATTCGGCGTGAAGCCTGAGTCCCCCTCCACACTTATTAATCCTCAGGAAATGGAAACACAAGACACAAAATGAGCTTTTGCTCAGAGCTGCAGACAGGAATACATTATGTTGTTTTTCAGGCGTTCGGGGACTTGACTCTGCAGCAGAGACGGCCCAATCACCAGCCTCCAAGTTTTCCATGACGCACGCCTCTGCCCAGGAGACGTGCCTGTGTTGCTAAGCTTCTCTCTCGGACTTTAGAAGTCTAGGGAAAGAAACTTTTACTTCAACAGGGAGAATTTGAGGTGACTGTTTTTTGGGGAGTTGATTTGAGGGGTTGACGGAAGACAGCAATATTTGTACATAGAAATCAGGGCTGCTGGCGGGACCTGCAGAGAGCAGACCCTGGGGCAGGTCCCTTTCTTCAACAACTGGGGCTATCAGTGCTCTTGGCTCTGGGGAGAGAAGGCAGGGCCACCTGGCTGGGTGGGGGGCACCATGTCTGCTCCGGATGGAACAGCATACAAGGGGACTACAGTTCATGGGGCAAGATTTGCTCTAGGCTGTCCCACCTGCAGAGGCTTTGACCTCTGGGATGTTGATGAGTCCTGTGGGCTGCTCTTGTACCAGGATGGACAGGGACTCCAGATACTAGGGGGAACTCAGCGGTGCTGGCCATATCTCTCCTCTGTTGACTTCTAAAGCCGCCCGATCCCACGGAACACTTGTCTGTGGTGGGGGTTAATGACAGTGAAGCAATATGACCCTGACTTAGGGAAGAAGTTCATGTAGCGCTGGAAAATGGGGAAACGTTCTCCAGAAGAGGAAGAGGCACTTTGTCCTACTGAGGGAGTGTGAATCCCGAGGGAGTCTGGCATTTCATATCTTCTAGTCTCTGCCCAAAGCCAGACCAGAGCTTCCTTCCCAGGTAAGATGTCAGGCCACTCAGTAGGAGAGTATGATTCTACAGGCTTGAGATAAAGCCAGGTCTCCTCTCTGCCCCTGACCAGTGGCATGACCCTGGGCAGTTCCAGTGACCTTGCTGAGCCTCAGTTTCCTGGTCTGGAGGATGAGGTTCGCAATGGGAACCCTGGTGACTGTGGCCAGCTCCTCGCCCACAGGAAGCTCATACTGTCAGAGGCAGTGGCCATTCCTTCTACCTGGACACAGCTACCAACAGAAAGGACTGGAGAACGGGGTCCAGGCAGAAGAAGCAGCCAGGACAAAAGTCCTGGGTGGGACCTGACCCCAGGCAGTAGACCAGAGCATGATTAGCAGGTAGGATGGTGGCCTGGGATGGCGGCCGAGAGGTTGCCAGGTTCAGATGACACTGGACCTCGTGACCACCAGGAGGAGTGTGCATTGCATCCTGCGAGCAGTGGGAAGCCATGGGAGGGTTCTGAAAAAGGCAGTTCTGAGTCCCAGCCTCGGCAGCCCCGGGAACATGCAGCAGCCTGGTGGTGGAGCGGGGGCAGATCCTGGGGACTCGGCTCCTGAACTCAGCCACAAAGATAAGCTGTCTTCCCCAAGGGCTCATGAGAGGACAGCAAAGGCTGTGTCCCAGGACCATTGGAGACTTGGTGAATTGAGCAAAGGATTGGCGGGGGGTCTCCCAGTAAGATGCCACTGCATTCACCTGAACAGGTGTCATAAACACGACCGGCAAGGATGAGGACGAAGCACCAGAACTCCCGTCCACTGCTGGCGGGAATGCAAAGAGGCACAGTCACTTGGAAATCTGTCTGGAAGTTCCTTAAGATGGTAAACCTATGTCTGCTGTGGGACCGAGGCCTTCCACTCACAGGTGTCTACCCAAGAGAAAGCACCCAGAAAAACCCATGCAGGAATCCACAGCAGCCTTGCTCAGAACAGGCAAAAGTGGAAAAGCCCAGGTGGCCATGAAGAGAGGAATGGCCCGTACCATGGTGGCAGACCCTTGCCATGGGGATCGGCACAGCAGAGCAGGACAGGGAGCTGCTCCCAGCTCAGCCATGCAGAGGAAACTGAGGGAAACACACAGATGAGTCCACATCCTTCACGGAAGTCCGCATGCTCCAATGAGAGAAAGGAGAGCAGCGGCTGCATGGGGCTCTGGATGTGGGGCTTAGCAGGGAAGAGCACGAGGGAACTTTCTGGGGTGATGATGGTGTGTTCTAGACCTTGATCTGGGTGGTGATTATACACAAGTGTCCAAACTTCCACGTTCCACTTAAGACCTGTGCATTTCACTGTAAGTAAATGATGCCTCAATAAAACATAATCCTTCACGTAGGGTCCGCGTTTGGGTCTGGGGTCCTTGATCTGCTCTCCTCCCCTTCTGAGCTGCCCAGCTTTCCCAGGCAGATGCAGAAGTTCTGAGCAACTGTGGTGCCTCATTCCGTGGCCGAGGGCTTCTGAGGCCACCGCGCCTGCCTGCCTACCCACATCCATCTTGTTACTGTCGGAGCCGGGGAATTGCTCCCGAGGCGGAATCTTGAATATTCATCTGATTTACGGCCCGCTGCCGACAGCTTTATGAATCCGCCCACCAATACGGGCAGCCGGTCATCAATCTTCCCTGGAGATTGTGCTTCTGCCAGTAACTCATGAATTAAAGAGGCCCCCGGCGGCCCCCACGCCTGCCTCCCCTCACAAGTCGGAGCGTCGTGATGGAAGGAGGACCTGACCAGAAGTCAGAACATTGTTGCCTTGCCACCGCGGCGGCTCTGATGACCTTGGGTGACTCTCTCAGTCTGTCTGTGGAAGGAAGAGAAACCCAGGAGCCTTCAGATCTGCCTCCTCCCAGCCCTGAGCCTCAGTTTCCCCATCTGTAGAGAAGCAGGGTGCAGCACCACCTCCCTCTGCTTATCTGGGCCGGGGGGCTGAGGCAGGACAGACTGCCAGCTTGTATGAACGTGGGATGCCTGCCACTGTTGTTATTATTATCTGACTTGGAGGTGTTGGAAGGGACAACAAAGATGGTCGTGCTCACAGCTAATTCCCTGTGGTTTTCTCATTAACAGCGTGGGAATGAAGACATCATTTCCCCCGGGGGCTTTCAGGGGAGCCCATGGGAGGGGGCTCAGCACAGCCCCTGGCACCTGGGGTGAAGTCCAGCAGGAGTAAATATTCTGATTTTCCTCCAGGAAGGAGCAGATGGGGCAGGCTTTAGCTCTGGGCTTGGGAAGCAGCTCCGAAGTGTTTCCAGAGCCAGGTCCTGGGCAGGTCCTCCTGGAAAAAAACCCTAGCAGCACTCCTGGCACTGCGCCTGGCTTTCCCGTGAGTCCCCCAGCCCCTGCCGTGGACACGACACTCAGCAGATACCCCCAGGCTGTGCAAGCCTGTGCCCAACCGTTAGACACTGGTAACATCTGCAAACAGTTGGGGGTCAGCAGATGGAGAGAGCACTGGAGGTGGCGCCCCTGGGCTCAGACACACAAGTTCAAATCCCTTAGGATTTGTGTCGCTTAGGATTCCAGTGACCTTGGCTATCTTGGCCCCCTAAGACTGGTGAGCAGGGCACTGGGGTGATGGCTGCCTTAGAAAGCAGTCCAGGTTTGGAGAGTCAGCCTGTTGAAATACCTTCTCCACTGGTACACAGGAGCCCTTGGGGGGGTCAACTCCAATGGGTGTCATCAGGCATCATGCTGGGCGCCAGAGTCAAGGGAGGTAAGGACAAGACAGCTCCTGATCCTCAGGGGTTCACTCAACACATGTTCATCAGATGGATGACAAACAGTCTTAATACCTGTCCTGGGTTTTGCCTGTGAAAAGGGTTGTGAGGGACATGTGGAGTGGAACCCCCTCCCCAGGGACCGGCTCCCACCTGTCCCTCTGAAAGGGGGCAGCCTCTCCCGGGACTGCAGTTTGCAGCAGCGGTGGAAGAGCTGCCAGACCTCGGGGTGCCCTTCCCGGGGCTGAATGACAGCAGATCGATCCCTGTCCCTCCCGGCCCCTCAGCCTCCTGCGGTGTGCGGCTGCAGCACTTCCGCCAGAACCAGTGGCACTCCTTTGCCCAACAAACTTTTCCCTGCAGAACTGCAGTACACACAGGAGATGATTATTGCAGGAAGCCCACATTTGCTGAGTGCCGAGAGTATCAAAGCACTTGACGTACACCCCTTCTCTGAGTCCTCTCAACTCTGTAAGTAGGAAGTGGGTGTTGAAGCACAGAGAGGTTAAGTGACTCACTCAGGGTCACACAGCTCAGAAGTGACTGGCTGACAGTGGAGCCCACTCACTCACCCCGAGGCCCAGGACAGTCTGGCTCTGCCTGCTGCATGCTGATATCAGGGTTCAAGATGAGACTTCTCTCCCTGAAACTCACTGTATGATCTGGGGAGAGTTACCCTGCCACTATGAACCTCAGTCTCCTCAGCAAAATGAGAAGACTAAGACCTGCCCACAGTTGGGATGTTGACTGAATTGACTATGAGGAAGCACCTGAAGCCCCAGCACAGCTGGGCCATGGGGTGCTCAGCTGCACACCCCTCCCCCTCCCCACCCCTCTGATGTGAACCTGGACTCCCTGCATGGGGACTCAAAGCCAGAAGGAAGGAGGCCAAAGCTTACTGGAGGAAAGGCCTCAGCTTCTGGGAACAGCACTTCCCAGGGGGGCCCGGTTTCTGATCCATGGACTTTTCACCTTGGCACCAGCAACCTGACCACGCTGGCAGTGTTTACCCCGTGGGAAGGGGAAAGGCCTACATATGAGCAGAAGGGTGTGCTACAGCAGGAGGTCAGATCCAGGGTAGCTGGACTTGGGTCACTGAGAGCCCCTGGCCACTGGAGCCTGAGACACAGGTCTCTTTCCCAGTGCTTCAGCCAAGCTCTCTGTCCCCACGCTCCCTCACAGCTTGTTCTCCAGGACCAAACATGAAGAGATCGATGATGATAAAACCTACTGCCCCCACCCTAGGAATCTGCACCCATGGTGTAGACAAGAGTTAAAATCCAAGCTCTCCCCTCTGCTAGCTGTAAGAAACTCTCTGCTGCCTCATTTCTGGAATGGGAATAATAACCCAAGTCACATTGTTGAGGGAAGGATCTAAAGAGATTATGCCTGGAAAGGTCTTGACATACCTTATCTCTCAGTGAGTGGAAGATGTTGTCACTCTAATTATGGGTGCTTAGGAAATGTTTACGTTCTTCATGGATGGGTAGGGGATGAACTGATAGATAGTCGGAAAGAGAATAGATGATGAATAGATGGATGCGTAGGTGGGTGGATGCTCAGATAGGAACGTGGAGGTAGGTGGACAGATGGATAGTAGCCAGGTACTCATCCAGTATCCACCTGTCTATTGCCATCCGCTCATTCACCCCTCCCATTATTCATCCATCCACCCACCCATCCTTCCATTCATTGATATGCCCATCCATCCAGCTGTGTATATGGGGAGAGTGGGTAGATGGATGAACAGGTCAACAGATGGATGGATGAGTGGATAAACAAATACATGGGTGGATGGCTGGCTTGGTGGGTGGATAGATGTTCAGATGGACAGTTAGATGAATGAACAGATGGAGAGATAGATGAATGAACAGATGGATTGCTGGATGGCTGGGACCACAAACGAAATGCTAAATTGCCTCCTTCCCAAAGGTGACAGAAAACAATTGCTCGGGCTCTCTCCTGATACCACGTACGTTCACCTGGCCGCAGGGGGCCAGAACACTGCAGCCTTCGCAATCTGCTCGTTAACTGACTCATGGAGCCTTCACCTATTCGAAACTAACAGGGCAGCAGAGTGACATTTCAGATTTCCTTTCCTTGGCCTTTCACTGAGCATGGCTTACAGCTATTTGCCGGCCTGCCGTCTCCTCCAAAGGTGCCTTCAGGACCCCCACATGCAGTAACAGATGCAGCTTCCCCAGAGCTAAGGGGGTTGTGTGCCGTAAAAGTTGGGGGCTCCTTCCCTTTAGCTGCCTTGCCACGTTCTCTCTGCAGCGGCGCCACCAATTACTTTAATTACCTTCAGTTAGGGGCTTAATTTATAACATGGTGGCAAGGCAGTATTGGAGAGTTTCCTTGGCAACCCAAGTTTTTTAACATAAGATTCTCCATGTTTTACCAGCCACTTCTCATCTAATTTCCTCCCTGAAAATTAGCTTGGAACTTTTCAGATACTGGAAATTTTAGCTTAACAGCAAGGTAGCACTTACATCTGAAACCACCAAAGACCTCGACGTCTCCCCTGCCAGAGGCGAGACCCTGGGAAGGTGTTTGGTCTCCTCTGTCCCTTTGTTCCAAAATGGCCTTTATGAAATGGCCATGGGGAGAACTTTTCTGAGCTCTGAACCATCAGTCAAACTCTTGACAACAGCCTGCTTTCTAGACTTGTGTCGTTCAAGTTCCTTGTTGGCTGGAGTTTTAGCCACGAGCACTTGATTGACGGCAGACTCCAGAACAGCCAGGGGGTTGGGGCCTGTACTCCACGGCATCTCTGGCCCCCATGTCCCCAGGTTAAGAAGAACAGCACTGGTCACCACCCCCAATGCAGATGGCATGCAATACCAGACGCAGTTCTTGGACAAGGCAACTCTCCCTGGGAGCTCACTCATCACCAACAAGCTTCTCTACCTCCCTGTCTAACAAAATCAACCCCTGCTCAGTTACATGGCCTGGCTTTTCATAATGTGCCCTAGCATGGGAGGGGGCCACGCTACCTTTCTTCTCTTCCCGCTTTCACACCCTTTAATCCCACCAAACCACTCATCCATCCCTTCAACCTCCAGCCATCTACAAAGCAGGTGCCTCTCTACTCACCCTCTGTTCATTCTCCAACCACTCTACCTCCATTGGCCCAATCCTCACTCATATCCCATAATCCACTGGAATGCCTACACTCCCAGTTTTATCTTGACTTTCCAAATATGATGTTATTTTACAACACTACTCAAACACTGCTTCCTCTGAGGAGCTTTTCCTGGTGCTCCTTCTCCTTCCTCTGAAACTTTGAAACAACCTGTCTGCACCTCTCAGGGCACACGGCTTTTCTGTTATGTCTAGGTGAAGTTATCTGTATCCTGAAGGCACGTGGAAAACCCGGGTAGGACTAATTCAAACTCTGGCTCTCACAGATGGGGAGCTGTGTCCTCAGTGATGAGGTGAAAGGATGAGCTGAGGGTGGATGCAGGGTTAATGATCAATGGGCTGGATGGAGATCAGATGAGCAACTTAGTGGAGGTTGATCGACCATTAGATGGATGTACAGATGGATGACAAGCATCGAGAGGCATAGATAGTTGGAGAACATGAGAATGGATAATTAAATGAAGGCTAAAGGGCTGGAACAATGAATAGAAGGATGGATGGATGGATGGATGGATGGATGGATGGATGGATGGATCAGTGGACAGAAACATGGATGGATGGATGAATCACATGAACAGAAGGATGGAGGGATGAATGGATGGATGGAAGGATGGATGGATGGGCAGGCAAATGGGTGGATAGATGGTTGGTTGGATGGATGCATGGATGGATCAATGTGTAGAAGAATGGTTGGATGGACTGATAGAAGGATGGATGAATAGATGAAAGGAAGGAAGGAAGGAGGGAAGGAAGGAAGGGAGGGGAATGCAAATGCACCTTCCCTCACTGCCACTGCCACTGCCCAGGCAGCATTGCAAAGTCTGAGGGGATGGGACAGGAGACTGACCATCAGGCACTTCTGAACAGGGCAGAATACTAACCTAGATTCTCCTTACTCAGAGAAAATATTACTCCTTATACTTTGAGGCTTGAAGTTTTTCAGTGACCCTGGGAAAAGGACAGGGCCTCCTGTGGGACCAATTCATTAAGAAAGACAGTCCTGATCAGCTCATCTAAGCACTTGGGCTGACTCTACGTGCCAGGCAGTTGGAGGATGTTCGATAACTATTCATTGGAAAGTGACAGATTGATCTTGAAGACTTGCCATTCTAGGGAAGCATCAGCCAGCTGGGGACAGCACACAAATGTCACTCCTCAGAGCACGTTCTCTCATGCTCAGCAACAGGAAAAGTTGACCCTGCTTTTACCAGCAGACTTGAATCAGCAGTTGTTCTCCACACTTACACAGTGACTGTAACCCCCGTGTCAGAGGGGCCTCAGGGAACAGTACTTCGCTGATAGAACCAATACCCATGGTACAAGGAGGTTCACTCACTTTTGACACATCTCAGGACAGGACACGGAGGGCATGAGGTTGCATCAAGTGGACCCACAGAAAGTTGAGTTATATATAACCAGTTCCTGGGAGTCAGTTTGTCCACGAAGCCAGGAAGACCCAGGAGACAGAGAACCCCAGTTCCCACAGCCTAAGTTGCTGGGGAGTTAAGTGACACAGACAGTCTGTTCTATACCAAGTTAGAGGACATCTGGATCCAGTCCCTTTCCAGGAGGGAAACTCTCACTAGGAGCCGATCACAGAAAAACTCCAAGGCTGAAGGAAGATGGAAACACCTTCACCTTTCTTCCTGCGTCCCCATCCCAGCCTGCAAGGCTTGAATCAGAACAGCTGTGTGGTCTGTTATCTGGGCTCTGAGAGCAGGGATGCCATCCACATGGCCCCAGGACGGAGCAGCAGGTTTCACTGTGCATTGTTATCACAGGTGGTTTTAGGGATTCAGGTTCCCAAACGCTGCATCTAAAAGACCCACCAAAGACAAATTCACTTCTGCCTTAGCTGTAAAGTGTTTAGCTAAGTGTTGGGCACATAATATGTGTTCAATAAATAACCATTATTAGGAGAGGGTGAGATGGGGGAAATCGGACAGATCAGAATTTAATTCTGCCATGCTGATTCATTGTGCTTCTGCCCAAGGATAAAAGAGGAAAAGAGTAACTTCAACTTTCTCTCTCCCTCTCTCTTTAAGGCTGACTTTGCGGCAGCGTCCTCCTGTCCCCTTTGCTTGCAGCCTGTTGAAAAAAATAAAAAGAAAAACCCAATCCGGCATGCTTGGCTGAGCCCCCACCCCTCCTGCCCACAGTTCCCTCCAACTTGATGTTTAATTTCCCTGGGTCGAGAAGAAGCATTCTGATGATCCGAGTTAATTCAAAATGTAAATTTCATCTCCTATCGGCTAATGGCTCTGAGCTCCACTTTACATAACAGGGGAGCAGCTACTGAGTGAGTCACCAGCCCCCCCAGCTCCCTTGTCTCTGTCCTTAATGGTGATGAGCCCTTGCTGAGGCTTCAAACAGACAGCCACAGCCTCTGCACCCATAGAGGCCAGACCTGAGTTCACCTCTGTGGGCAGAGTGTTCTATTAACCAGAGGAGGTCGGGAGCAGCGGGCTAATGCCAACCCCAGGAGCTGTGCTCAGCCCAGAAGGCTCTGACTGGGCTAGACCAGTCTCCCAGGGCCAGTCTTGGGCAGCCCAGGCTGGTGTGTCCGCTCACCTAGATTTGGGAGCCTTGGCCTTAGCAAAGAATTTCACAAGCTCTTCCAGCTTCCTCTGAGTGCAGGGAGCTGTCTTTGCCCATCCCTGAAAAGTAGCCTTGAATCCTCCAAGAGTTGGCAGCTGGCATGGCAGCTGGTCTTCCAGATGCTGGCTTCCCTGGGAGGAGGGTCCTCATGCTGCCCTCTGGGCCATAGAACGGGTCCCCTCTCATCTCCCTCGAAGCCAGGGGCTTCTCATCAAGACAGATCATATCTTGAGGTCTGTGCTAAAAAGTTCCCACATGCCCCTGAAGACACAACAAGCAGCTGCAGATCGGGGGATTCCAGCTGCAGATCGGGGGATTCCAGCTGCAGATCAGGGGATTCCAGCTGACCTTTGTGGCCTGCGGACGAGACAGGCTTTGGGCCTGAATGGAGTGGCCCTCGGGGTACACCTCTGAGTCTACACCTCCTGTTCCCCACTGCCCTTTCCCAGGTCTCGGGACTGGAAAAACTCAGCAGTAGGAGGGGATAAATGGTGTCATCAAGTGGGGCAAACAGGGGAGTGGGAGGTGTCCCCAGTTTTCAGGCCTGCTGCTACGCTACAATGAACTCCTTGGGGTGGAATCGTTCCCATCATGACTTCCTGAAGTCAGCCACACCCATTGCCTCGTCACTGTCCCCACGCGTGGACCTGGGCTCACTAAATCCCAGTTCTAAAGGTCCCACCAAAGAACCGTGTGACTCCAACCTCACGGAAGAGAAGGCTTCCAGGGACCAAGGCAGAGTGCTCAGTGTACAGCTGGGGAGCTAGGCTCAGAGAGGAAGGAACTCTCCGCAGGCCACACCACAAGCTTAGTGGCTGTAATGAATACTTCCATTCCAGAGATTCCTGCTGCTAGGGAGAGGGCACAAGGAATGGGACCTTCCCGCCATATTGGAGCCTCTGGGTGCAGGGCCCCTGCCCTGTGCCTAGACCCTCCCCTATGCAGGGACACGAGCCAAACCCTCCCTGCATTTCCCTGAGCAGTTGGTGTGGGTTTTCTGACAGGCCGGCAGGGCTGGGAGGGGAGGGGTTCTTTGCCCCCGTGGCCTCAGTGTCTCATCCAGTTGCTGCTGACATGACTTTTACGGTGCTCGTGGTACTTTCAGGAGGATCACTGGCCTGGCATTAAATGACATCACATCCATAACGAGAAAGTCCATCCCTTTTCCATTTGTTAAATTCTCCAGATTCAAAGGAGAGGGTCTCAGTGGGGGCACATACCTCTTCCTTCCTCAGCTCCCTCTTCAACAAGGTGAATGCAGGCCTCTAATGCAGAGCCTTTGGTATATTTCGTTTTAGTTATATTTATTCTTTTACTTACAACTTTATGGAGCTATAATTTACATATCATAAAACTTGCCCATTTCAAATGCACACTTCAATGGTTTCTTATATATTCACAGGATTTCAGAAACTCTAGTACAGTCTAACTCTGGAATATTTTCGTCACCCCCAAAACAGCCTGCAACTGTCAGGGGTCAGCTGTCCCTTCCCATTGCCTCCTCCCCTGACCCCCAGCAACCCTCATCTACTCTCTGTCCCTACAGGCGTCCCTGCTCCAGACATTTCGTATCAATGGACTCGTGCGACACAGTTGTCTGGTGTGGCAGCCTCTTTCCCTTAGCATTGTGTTTCCGTAGTTACCTTAGCAAGGAACGCTGCTTTGGGATCCCCTTGGGATCAAAAGTCTTTTTAAGCAAATTTCTTTCAATCTACTAATATTTCTCCACTTGAGCAAATGAGTCGTTGGCTCAAGTTACCAGCCGTCCATGGAAGGTGGAATGTGCATTGGACATTTGGAAGGCAGCCTCACTCCTCTGAGAGGATCTGTGAGGCCCCACGCAGGTGATCCTCTGATTCTGGGACCTTTCAGCACCCTCTGTCTCCATAGGCAACCTCTCCCCAAGTTCCTTTCTTCGTTCTCCCTGTGAAGAGACAGGAAAAGCCTCTGCAAACAGTCAGTGCTCTAGCGAGCTCTGAGGGGCAGCTGGACCCTGGGGCCTCCTCTGCCGTGGTTATGTCCAGGAAGCAGCATCAACAACGAGTTTAATTATGCAATTAGAGTCATTTTCCCGGGCTGAACAAATATTTACAGCATATTTTGCTGCAAATTGCCTCGCCTGGAGAGGAGTTCTGCCATTCAGGCTGGTGAACATTCGCACATTTACATATCACATTACCAGGGGGCTCCGCCGACAGGCTCTGAGGTGGCCCAGGCTGCGTGGGCCCAGCGCCCCCAGGAATAAGAGTTCAATGCAAAGACGCAAGCAGGTGTCAACAAGGCAAATGTATTCTTGGTCCCGCTACAGTGCTACTGTGGGCCCAATGACGTCCGCTGCGCCTCTGCGGCAGCCCCAAATCCCAGCTCTGCGGCATCAGAAAAACCTCTGAGTTTTGTTCTGGAGCTAAGAGAGGGCCCAGATGGTGGAGAGAACATGGTGCGTGGAAACGGTTCCGTAACAATGTGACCTGCACCCATCCGGCGCCGGCCACTCTTCCTGTAATCTGCCCAGGGGTCCTGGGAGCGGGGCCCTCACAAGCGCCTGTGTTTTGAACCCCTCTCAAGGGGGCCCCCGCTGTGCTGAGCTTCCTGTGTGAGGAAGAGCAGAAAAACTCCAGCAAAACTTCAGGAAAGCAGAAACAAATCACCTGCTTGACACCCCATCTGAAATTCTTCTCTGTCTCAAGCCCCCATTTCATCCCCTGGAAGAAACTTGATCTTAGATCATTGGGGTAAAGTCAGTTCATTCAGGGTTTTCTCAATTTGGGGGCACCCCCTGCCTCTGCCAAGCTCCCTTTTTTGCAGCAAAGTTCTAGGCAGTTCGTGTAGCCTGAATGACATGGTGAAAACAGGAATGAGGCTGGTGCAGTCCCCAACCATCCAACCTAGGACCCAGCTGCTACTGTTACCATGGTATTCTTAACAGTTTTTTTTCTAAGCACAGATGTACAAATACTCGATACACTTTCATTATCTACCTTTGCAGAGGAAGCAGTAGCAAATATTGCCTGTCAATATCCTATCTTTTACAGAATCATTTTAAATGGCTGCCTGGTTGTCTGTTCTCGAAGTGACTACAATTTCCATTGTTGGGCATTTAGGTTGGTTCTTAATTTTTGGCCGTGGTAAACGACTCCATGGTGAGCATCCTTGCAACTCAATCTGTGCAGACTTTCATGATTTTCCCCTTACGACACATTTCTTAAAGGTAGAACTTCTCCTGGACCAAACTGAGCCTGTTACTAAAATGTTTGAAAAACCTCTGAGCATCAGAAAAACCTCTGAGCTTTGTTCTGGAGCTCAGAGGGTGAAGGTGACTCCCTACATGGATGGGCTCGCCACACAGGAGAAGAAATGCTTCTGATATTCCTGATGGGCTTTGCTCTCCAGCTCCTTTTTCTGAAATACACAGTGGAAGTAAGAGCTGTGGAGGCTCTACAGAGGGCAGATTTCCACTCCTGAGCTACAGCCGGTCATCGGTGGGACAGCTGTCGTGGGAGGGAGCAAACTCCCATACCTGATGTGGCTCCAACCCTGAAAAGGTGGAGTGAAGGGAAAACCAGAACAATCGGCCCCTGCCAGGCCCCACTGTGTGCCAAGTCCCTGGCTGGCATCACCTCATTGGAGCTTCTCAACAACCCCCTGGAGACAGTAGTCATCTGGCCCATTTTACAGTTGAGGAAACTGAGGCTCAGTGTTTCGGGCAGTTGCCTAAGGGCACACTTCCAGGGAGATGCAGGGCTGTGACTCACACACAGACCCTCCGACTGCAGATTCAGCACTGTGCTGGGCTAGTTTATTTCACCCTTATCGGGGTCCACCAGAGGCATTATTACCCCAGTGGCACAGAGGAGCTAGAAGGCCCCGCTGGCCAGCAGCAGAGCTGTGATATGTTCCAGGTTACCAGTGTTTGCTGCCCCCAGGGAAGGAAAAAGGACAGAAGGTAGGAAGCAGGCAGCCAACTCTTTCCCAAAGATGAACTCACTGGGGCTGTTGCAGCAACTGCTGACGGAGAGGGCAAAGCAGAGGCTGGTGCACTGGCTTGATGCCCTCTGGAAGGGCTGCAGGTCAAGAGAGCTCGGTAGGTTCTTAAAGCCAAACCGTGCACTCCGGAAGGTGCATGCTGTTGGCACCCAGAGGGCCGAGTGTGCAGCCCAGGGGGCTCGAGGCTAGGGTGGGCCCCAGGGGAGAAGAAGAGAAGGGAGAGAACCCTGTAACTCCTGACTCCCAAGTGTTCCCAGCCCCACCCAGCCACCCCACCCCACCTGCCTACCTGCCAGCGCCCCCTAAATGCCTCGACTGGGAGTGAGGGCAGGTTTGTTGTCCTGCTTCAATATTTGTTGTGTAACTATTGTTTTCTGGCCTTTAACCCAGACTCCAACACAGCTTCCTGGAGGTCAGGGGGCAGCTCTTACACTGGGTTCCAATAGAGGACGTCAGTCCCACTGTTGGTTTTGGAGTCACGTGGTCTGGCGGCAGGTCAGGAATCAGGAGACTGGTCTTTCCATCTCACTCCAACCGTATTTTCAATGATGAAATGAGCCACTCATCCTCTGTGAGCTTCCTGCAAATGGCCTTAGCTTATATACCCTGCATCATCTGAAGGCACAACAAGAGAACATTGAAGAATAAGGTCACAGTGTCCTGTTTATTATAGACAGGGGTCCCAGCACAGAAACCAGAATTTGGAGACAGATGGCGCACTCAGGAGGCATGGTTTGGGGAAACTGAGTCAGGAGCCAATGACACGTGTTGAGTCCTTTTTGTCCCCTGAAAACTCTTATGCTGTGTACATAAGTCACCTCCCCTAGGTTGTCCCCCAGGCTTGCAGTGGCTGCTGGAAAATGGTCCGACATGAGGCTGCTTGGCAGGTGGGTGATGCTGTGCAGGAGGGGAAGGAATTCGGAGAGGGCCAGTTTCTTTGCCTGCCAAGGGAGTAGAGACTACTGATGGCCCATAATGGGACAGTGGGCAAGACGCGCATTTTAACAAACTGTATCCTGGTGGCCCCTCTCAGGAGTCCGAGGAGCTGCCCAAAGGCCCCCAAGGGGTAGGGAAATGGAGGCCAGGTGGCCTGCACTCTGGACTGCCTCCCCAGCCTCGGGTGGACTGCCTTGGGCTCTGTATCCTTTAGACGAGGGACTCTGAGTCAAGTGCATGTCAGGAACATGTTCTGCGGTGAAAAGGAGAAACACGTTTGAATGCTGCTGATTTAAACGAGTACAGCAGATAGCATTTAATTCAGTAAGTGGTTTTTCCCCATCAGTGGTTTTGATATTAGAACAAGCCAGTGTGTCTGGAGCCAGGTAAGACTCTCAGCTCCTTAAAGGGGAAGGAAATCCTGGCAATTTCTCAGCCCCGATGGATGCTCCTGGCCTCCGTTTCCTCACCTGTAAAATTGGGGTGATCTCGGCTTTACCTTCCATGTGGAGCCATTGTAAGGAGCAAAGGAAGTGAGGAAAAGATGCATGTTTTCCAGGTGAGGAGACTGGAGGGGCGGAGCGTGGCATGAAAGCAAGCCTGCCCACTGGGGTGTGGGAGGATGAAGCCAATGTCACAGCCTAGGCCCAGGAAGGAAACTGTGACTTGAAAATAATGGTGTTTATACAGAATGAATCTGTGATATAAAGTTTATGGTTTGTTTGGACTGTTCTGGAATACCCAATAAGCACTGGGAGCAGAGGGGAGCAGGTGAGAGCTCAAGGCAGAGCTAGGGGCCGAACCACCCGCCTCTCTTCTTGGGTAGCCCATGGTGTTGGCATTGATGCCCAGGATACAGAAGGCGCTCAATTAATGCTTGCTCGGCCCAGATCCTGCTGGCTTTTCCTTCTCAAGAACTCTTGTCTTCCCTTTCTCTCCCACAGGGATGACAGTTGAGAAAACTGTCCACGGTGTAATTTTTGTGGAACCCCTCCAGACCCAAATTGTCAAAAAGCATTAAACCTCCCCAGTCCAGGCTCAGAAGCCTCACCACCTAAGGGTTTGTAGAATTGTTAAAGGATGCCAACTAGTGACTTCAGCGAATTCAGAAAACCCTAACCACGATCCCCTACCTCATACTCCCCGTCCGCTGCTTCCTTCCCCCTGGGACCCGTGTGATTCTGAATGTCCCCACTTCTTGGAGAGGAGGTAGGATTTAGATCACAAGATATTTAATCAGAGTTCTCTCTTCTTGGTAACTCAGGTAAGAAAACCCAAGCAAAGCAAATCCATCTTTTCTATAAAACTTTATTTTGTAATTTTTTCCCAAGAAGTAGTAAGGGGGAAATATTGCAATTATGTAAAGGTAAGGAACAACGGTGTATAAAAATAATTTAAACACACATATTAATAACAAAGCAACATTTCTTTCAAGCAAAACTAGTATGTCATCTTGCCCAAGATTTTTCCAAAGTTATTAAATATATTTTCGATAACAGTACATACAAATACACATACACAAATATACCACACAGACACATGTGCACACACATACAAACTCTCATATATGTACACAGCTCAAGTATTTTTTTTTTTGGTGTGCATTCTCGCTAATCCACATAGCTAAGGTGAAAAAACACTAAAAAGATAAAATTCCTGGGTAACCTTCAATTTCAACAAACTATGCATTGGATGAGAATTTCTGGAGGTGTGCTAAGATTTCCCTTCCCAATTTCATTAGCGACTAGCCTGTGTTCTGTGGTTCTTATCCCTGAAAAAAATCAAAGTGTGCCTTTCAGATCTGCTCATGGTGTGGTGATGATTATTATGGTGGTGTCAATTTCACAAACTTGCCCTCTCTTGCTCCTACTGCACTTTGTAGATGGGAAAGGGGATGATTTTAAAGGTAAAGTGCTCAGGTTCTGATTACATCTGGCTTATTCTTTGCTTCAAGGCTAGAATCTCTCTCTCGATTTCACAGGGGAGATCCGCGTTGACTTGCTCCTCCAGATACTTCTCGATGTCTTCCACCTCCTTCTCCCAGAACTCCTTGGAGATGCTGAAGAGCTCCATCGTGTTGACGTGCCCCAGGCCTTTCAGGTTCAGGGCGTCCTCCTTGGGGATGTAGCCTATGGGCGTGAGCTTGGCGCCGGCTTTCCCGTCCACTCGGTTGAACATCCACTCCAGCACCCTGGCGTTCTCTCCAAAGCCTGGCCAGAGGAATTTGCCTTCCTTGTCCTTCCGGAACCAGTTGACATGGAAGATCTTGGGCAGCTTGGCTGCTGGGTGCTGGGCCATGCTAAGCCAGTGGGCCAGATATTTACCAAAGTTATAGCCAAAGAAGGGCCGCATGGCAAAGGGGTCGTGCATGATGATTTTGCCTGTAAAACAGAGAGGGAGGGTCCATTGGTAAATGATGCTCTCCTAGGCAAGACGGACGGACCCCATTTATTCTTGACACCAGCATGCTTTGTTCTCCTCTCTCTCTCTTTCTCTCTCTCTCTCTCTCTCTCTCCCCACATACAGTCACAGAGAAGGAGAGAGATATAAGAGTGATGAAGAGAGCTCTAATCCCACTACCTGTAATCTGTGGTTTCAAATTAGGACTTCAATTTACCTTTATGCTCTGCAGCTGCTGTGGCCTCTGATCTCATGGCTGCCCCCACAAAGACTCCATGCTGCCAGCTGAGAGCTTCATAGACTAGAGGGACACCTTTAGCAAGAAAAAAATAGAAAAGTTCCCTAGAGGCTTTGATATTCAGCCTCCACAAGCAGCGGTGTTATTTCACAACATGGAAAGACACAGCAAGACAACAACATCGGAATAGAGCTAGTTTTGCATTCACCAAGCTAAAGTGCAGAAAACTGCTAAGTCAAAGTTACAGGACTGAGGCCACAAAGTCAAAAGTAAAATTTGATCAAGCTACAGTAGATCAAGGATTCAGAAAGGTTCTAGGTGACCAGAAGGGTTGGTTCTGCATTTGAGCTTGCCAATTATTCTGGCTTTTTGGAAAGGAAGCTCAAGAAAGGAAGCCCCTGAGCACCCTCTGACAAGGTCATGGAAAAAGAAAGATTTCACAGATGCCCTTCTGTACCCAGCACATCCGTGTTCCCAGCTTAAATGAAGGAGAGCCTCACCAGCAGGTCTGCGGCCTCCAAAGATGATGCCTTCAATGGGAACGCCTTCCGGAGACTCCCAGGCAGCATCAATGATGGGGCACTGGCTGGCAGGGGTGCAGAACCTCGAGTTAGGGTGGGCACAAGGTTCCCCTATAAGACAGAGAAAGTCCCATGAGTGCCTGGCTCAAACAGGCGATCCCCGCTGGCCCAGCACACCGAGGCCTCTGGCGGGGACTCACCATCCTTTGGGTTCCACTCCTTATTCTTCCAGGAAGTGATGGTGACGCCTGGAGCTAGCTGCTCATCAATACCTTCCCAGTAAACGCCCCCGTCGCTGGTCTCAGCCACATTAGTGAAGATGGTGTTCTTCTGGATGGTCTTGATGGCATTGGGGTTGGTCTTCACAGAGGTCCCAGGAGCGACACCAAAAAAGCCATTTTCTGGGTTGATAGCCCTTAAATTACCTGGAGAGTTTCAAACCAGAGAAGCAGTGGTGAACGGCAAACACTCTTCAATCCTGCCGGACTAATTTCTATGCCAGCTTCTCAGATCTTTTTTTCCCTCCCTAGAATATACATTTATCTCTTTTCATCTTAGCATCATATGCAACTTTGAGACATTTACAACTCTTGCTTCCTCCACAATTTTCCACCAATACCATCTAAACAAATTTATGTATGTAAACAAACAGCAACATATGGCCCTATTTCAATCCAGATTGAATATTAAATTGAAGAATTCTTACAGAATACAGAATACTAAGGCTTTGCCAGCTCTGAACTAACAGAATTTAAAAATCCAAACACTGGATTGAGGAGACTGTGGCATGTTTTGAAGGCCAACAATTCACTTGAGTCCAACTGACTCACCTTGCGCGTCAAACTTCATCCACGCAATGTCGTCCCCCACGCACTCAACCTTCCACCCGGGGAGGCTGGGGTTCATCATGGCCAGGTTGGTCTTCCCGCAGGCGCTGGGAAATGCAGCTGCCAGGTATTTCTTCTTGCCCTCCGGGTTGGTTATACCCAGGATCTGTTGGGGACAAGATTCTTTATTAAGATCTTTGTTTGCTTCTCCCTGAGGTTGGTACTTCAGCTCACAGGTGGGAATGTAGGTCCTCAAGATCTATTTCTTCAGGTATCAGTGCAAACAAACATTTCCAAAATCATGAAGCCCAAAGGATCTCTATAGTCCCCTGGTGCTTGGGGCCCTTCAAAAGTGACTTATGCAGGTGCAGTGGTCTTTACTGGTGGGGTTTCCCGATCTGTCCGGGAACCTGCATGCTCAGAGAGGTGTGCTGGGTCCTGCTGGACAGGAACTGTGATGCTATTTGTTTCTGCCACCCTCCCACCCCCCTGCCCACCTCCCAAGCCTCTCATGTGCACATCAGGGCTTCCTGCAGACTCACCAGCATGTGCTCTGCCAGCCAGCCTTCCTCTTTGGCTAGCCGGCTGGCCATCCTGAGAGCAAAGCACTTCTTCCCGAGCAGCGAGTTCCCGCCGTACCCACTTCCGAAGGAGATGATCTCTCTGCGATCGGGCAGGTGCGCGATGAGCGTCAGCTCCGGGTTGCAGGCCCAGTTATTGACCAAAGGCTCTGTGAACAAGGACCCCTCCCACATCAGTGCGCCAGGGCCCTGCTTGGGGGTCCCCGAGGCACCCGCGGCTGGGGGGGGGGGTTCAGCTTTCTCTTTTATTTTGACTTTCGATTCTGAAATAATACACTTACTTTTTAAAGGCAGAGGGCACCCCACAGAATGGAGGCATTTAACAAACTCCCCATCGCCCAGTGCTTCCAGGACAGGCGTGCCCATCCGCGTCATGATCCGCATGCTGGCCACCACGTAGGGTGAATCCGTCAGCTCAATACCGATCTTTGACAGAGGCGAGCCCAGCGGCCCCATGCTGAATGGGATGACGTACATGGTGCGACCTACAGGGTGCGTGGGTGGGAACTGGTGACAAATGACTTTGGACTACAAACACAACCAGCATTCTTTTCCCACGTAGACCCATTTGCTGGGTCTCCCACCAACGCCACCACGCCCTGCTGGTCACCAGCCCCCCTGGGTTAGAAGAGGCCACTGGAAAGTGAACAGCCTGTTGAAATTAAAGAGTTTTCATAAATGTGCAATTGGGTCCCACCAAGCTGTTTTAAACCCACGTGCATGGAAATAGTTTTCATGTTCATATAAGACAGTCTGTAAAAGCAGAACAGGGATGTGCATTTTCAATACATTGCCAATTTCATGTATGGAACTCAAAGACATCTGAGGTGGTGGGAGCTTCCGTTGCTGTTTGAATTACCATTAGGATAGAGGAAATAAGAAAAGGTTCTCTGCTATTTTGCCCAATCAAATAAATGTTCCACTCACCTTTCATGCACCCTGGGAATCTGGCATTGAATGCTTTTTCAAAATCCTCCTCTGACATCCAGCGACCGAGTTGGCTGAGGCCAGTTTTGGGGATGGGCACTGTGTCTCTTTGCTCTTGGGTGATGATAACCGTCTTGCTTTCGATCCTGGCCACATCCCTGGGGTCAGTGAGAGCTAACCAGCTGCAAAAATCACAGGCTTCCTTTCAGCCCAGCACCACTGGCAACGGACCATCCCCTTCAGTACCGCTGTTTTCCATGCATAGCAGGGTGCTGAGCGGGCTGACAACGGTGCATCAATGTGAACACACAGACCAGCTAAGACATGGCCAGGTGGACATGAACTCAACTAGCAGCTGGTCTGTAGGAGAGGGGCTGTCTTTTGTTTTTATCAGGAATCTAGTTGGTGGAGCTTCTGTGCACACCACCTCATTTAAGGCCTGGGCTGCTCTACCAATGTCACAAAATTCAAGTCTGTATGGTTCTGACCATTGCCTGCCTTCACATTTCAAGAGCCGGAAACTCCCAAGAGGCCTTCATTCACCTTTCTCCACCAACTCCCAGGAGACGCAGGGGAGCCCTGCCTGCGGGGGGCTGGGCAGGCGGCCGGGGCCAAGCTTACCAGTTGTCGTACTTCTTCAGCTGCCTGAGGGTGCCCTGCTCCTCCATGTAGCGCAGAAGCTGCGCATTCTCCTCCTCGGAGCCATCGCAGATGTGGATGCGATCAGGCTGACACAGCTCAGCGTTGTTCTCGATAAATTCCCTCACCGCCTGGGGCAGGCTGTCCAGGGTGCCCTGGACAACTTTGGCCGCGATGTCCAGGCCGTTTTGCAGCTGAGGAGGCATTTCTGCAGAGTGCTGCTAAGGGGCGCCAATGTCAAAGTCACCTGAAATAGAAAACACAGGCGTCCTGGACAAAAGCAACAGACACTTCAGACACACTCGACGGCCTTTCGCCGGGGCTGGTCATTGCCAGATAGTTATTACTCTCAGGAAATAAATTAGCTCATCTTTGGAATTTTTAGAAATGTAAATGCAAAGATCTACTTACCTTTCTTCTCTTTGGACAATCTCGAAGGGAGATCCACAGGTTTCTTTCCGGGTTCTTCCCGCCAGCAGGTTTGTGTTCCCCGTGGGAAGGCGGTGCTTGGTGGCAGAACCTTCCAGCTTTAAATACTATGGATAAGACCAGCCCTGCCCCTTGGCTACACCCAGGGAGGCTCGCCACTGATGTCAGGGAGCAGGTCTCTGGATCATGGCCAGGGTCAGTTATGCTTTGAGCCAACTCACTGCAACACACCCCAGAGAGATAATCATTGAACAGATAGTTGTTAATGAATGCTGGCAGACCTTGGGCCCTCAACCAACCATAGTGAGTTTTGATACAACTTCCAATGGACTAAACTTTGACCCATTTTACTGCTGATGCAAAACATACCACCCTTTTCTTAGTAGGCAGGTGGAGTCAAGGACAAGGCTGGTCAGGGCATCTACTGGACTTCAAGGGTGACTGGCAGCACATTTTGTGTGCCAAGAGCTGCTGGTTGGCAAAACACCATAGCTATACGAAGTCGCCCCACAGTGAAAGTTCACAGTCAAAGTTCATGGGAAGGATGCACCCTGACTTGGGTGTATATGTGGCTTATTGGCAACGATTGGAAACACCTAAGCTATCGGGGGCTCATCACTGCATTGCGTCTCTGCTGTGTGCCCCCACCGCCCCAGATGTAAACCCCACGAGGGCAGGGATTTCTCCCTGTTTTGTTTATTTTTCTATCTACAGTGCTTGTCACAGAGTAGGCACGGAATGCGCACATGCCGAGCACTGTTCTAAGAGCTTGGCATCATTGCTATAAACAACCCCTGTACAGATGGGGAAACTGAGGCAGAGATTGTGTAGCTACTCCCAGCTGGCTTGTGAGTGGCAGAGTGAGGATCTGAACATAAGCAGGTTGGGCCCTGGAGCACCACGTCCCCCCCCCCCCACCCCAGTGAGGTACCACCACCTTTCCGGAACCTTCCCTGTGTCCTCCAGGGAGTTCTGGACTGAGTGCAGTTACTCCTGGAGTCCACTAGACACTGTTCACTTCCCTGGCAAGTCTTACAGTTTTGGGAGTGGAGGGGGCTTGGCAATTTTACTAGATTATATGCTTAAGCAATGAAACCTTTATAACAGTTATAAAGAATTTGCTTTGCAAGCCATCAGACCTTGAGTCCAATTTAATGAACTATGGAAGCTGCTTGCTGGAGTTTAGAGAAAATGGGGTAAAAAGTCAAAAGAGCCGGGCGCGGTGGCTCAAGCCTGTAATCCCGGCACTTTGGGAGGCCGAGGCGGGTGGATCACGAGGTCAGGAGATCGAGACCATCCTGGTCAACATGGTGAAACCCCGTCTCTACTAAAATTACAAAAAAATTAGCTGGGCATGGTGGTGTGTGCCTGTAATCCCAGCGACTCAGGAGGCTGAGGCAGGAGAATTGCCTGAACCCAGGAGGCGGAGGTTGCGGTGAGCCGAGATCGTGCCATTGCACCCCAGCCGGGGAAAAAGGGGAAACCCCCTTCTCAAAAAAAAAAAAAAAAAAAAAAAAAAGTCAAAAGAAAAAGGCTGTGCCTCGACTCCCCACAGCCAGCCCACACTTCCATGGGAACCTCCCTACCTAAGATGAGGTCAGGTAGAGACTTGGCCCATCTCTCCAATGGGGTGTGGGATGATCCCTGAGAAACTCCCAGGCCTGGGCTTAGGAGGAGCCGCCTTGGCAAATGCAAGGCACTGTGAATGGCAGCTTCCAACCAAACTCACTTAGAGGACCCCCCCACGGGGGCTTCAGTCTCACTGTGTTGTGCATGTACACATCACCAAGTTCCACCAAAATTATCCACCCATTGCTATGCTTCCTTTATTCAGATTTTATTCAACCAGTTGGGTCTTTCAGGGTAAATATAACATGAGGTGCTTTTTGTTTCATTTGAAGTTATTTTCCCTTTAGGTCACTGGCATTCATTATTAGCGGTGCTGTCATCCATACGTAAGTTTGTGTTGTGTCTAAACCTAGCAGTCACATGACGCTCAGTAGCTGACGGCACTTCCTTGGCATCTGATTGACATCAGTGAATTAGCCATTCCGACTCACAACCACAGCTCCGTGACACACTCATCACTCCCAGTGAGGCTCATCCCACCAAATTGGCAGAAAGTCCCATTTTGCTGATAAAACTGTAACAGGTTTGAGTCCCTGGAAGAGCATGTAGATTGAAAACAAAAATGAGAAAACAGAACGTATTTGGAGTTTGAAATGCTACCCATCCATTCAAGGTGCTGATGTTCTGAGTCTTCTGGGAGAGAAACACTAGCTCAATTAAAACATCATGTCAGTGCGTTACCACCAACCTTCATCTGATCCTTTCATTACTCACATTTATGGGGTGGAAGGACCGTATGATTGCCCTGCAACTGTCCCTTGTCAAAATGTTAAAAAGCAAACATTGGGTTACACACTTGCCTCAAAGGACAGAGTTCTCTGGAAGAAAAACATGATAAAGTAGAGGGTTTTGAGGATACACAGGCAAAAGTCTGGGTGCAGTTGCCTTAGGCTTTGGTGGATGATGACCTAGGGCCCCCATCTTTCCCTGTCCTTAGAGACTCCCTGCCCCAACGGGGCCTCATTGACTACAGTTTCAAGGGGCTGGCCGGAGGTATGGGTCTTCCCCATCTGACCATCAGCTTATTTGTAAGTAAGCCTCAGAACTAAGTACTCTCTGTTGGTTTCAACAGGGTCCTAAAGAAGCATTTGAACAGCCACCCTGCTGGTGGGATCTCTGAGGACCCCCAGTGAACCCCCCGAGTGGACTTTGCAGTGTGTACTCGGTGGGTGGGGCGTGGAGGTGACTCACACTGCCTGTGAGTTTCGTTAGTTGTTTCTGGGGCAGACGCCTTGGAGACCTCCTAGGTTTTGGGGGGCTCCTTAGGCTCAGATTTTCTTAGGTCCAAGGCTGCTCTTCTTTGGAAAAACATATAAAAAGTTGAGCCCAGATGCAAAACTGCTCTGGGGAAAGGAGGAGAAAGAAAGATCAGACACTAAAAAAGTTTCACACTAAAAGGGACCTCCTCCCCGCGCCCTCCTTCCTCCCAGCGCCCTCCTTCCTCCCCGCGCCCTCCTTCCTCCCCGCGCCCTCCTTCCTCCCCACGCCTTCCTTCCTCCCCGAGCCTTCCTGGGGCCACTCCATGCTTTGTTGTTGCTCGGGGATTGCGATCGCTTTCCCCACACAAGCTGTATCCTGATACAAGATAATCAGACGGATTTTAAAAGGTAAAGAGAAGTTTTGCATCCAATTTGCTGAAATCTCATATTCTCTAAGAAGCCTCAGCTCAGGCGTTTATTAAATGGCTGCTATGTCTCCAGCACTGGGAATAAGAATCTTGATAATACCGGGCGTTCTCTGCATGCCAGAAATGGGATGCATTCCACAGTTTTCTCTGATGTATGTACCTTTATTGTCGTTCCCATTTTGTAGGTGAGGAAACTGAGGATCGAGAAAGGAATCATACTCAAATTCCTTCAACAGTGAATGGGCAGCTACTATTGACAGATATGTCCTCAAACTGAGAGCCCTTTCCTTCTCTATACCCCCAGAGCCTAGTCATCATGCACGTGCTGAGCACCTACTGTGTACTGATTCCAGGGTCCACTTCATAGACTCATGAGCATGTCTCACTCTTAGAAGGGGGCCCTTCTCTTGGGGTTTCATGCTCTGTGGTTACTGTGTTGAAATTCGTAGTGATTCTAAATGTGTGTTGCGTCTATATTTGAAGGGATGATGGGGCGTGTGGTGTGGCTCTTCTGCAGTTCTGCCTCCCTCAGCCTTTCTGCTTCCTTGGGATGGAGCCTCAGCTGTCCACTCCCCTGTCCCTTCCTGCTCAGTGACCACTGCTGCCCTTCACCCTGACAAGGGTCTGGGCACAAGCGCAGGAAGGTCAGGTCAAGGTTCTGCGCTCATGAGGGTTTGTCCTGGTTCCCAGGAGTATCCCCCTGCTCGAGGGAGTGCAACATCAAACAGCCAAGGCAAAATGCCACAACAGATAGATCATGGAAGAGAGGGACGTGGGTTTTTGTCCTTTTTGGATAAGGGGCACCACATTTTTATTTTGCACGTGATCCCACAAGTTATGGAGCTGTCCTGCATAAGAAACAATTTCCTCAAAGACATAAGATGGAGTTGGGGAACCCCCCCCAACCCTGATGCTGGAATATTTGTTTTATCATCAGACCCACATGATGGTCCAATGAAAGAAGTTGTGCATGACCACGCACCACATGGACAGCTCTGGTGGGAGAGCCAGGGCTACCGTTTGCTGTCTAAATCATGAGCAATACCGACAGCAGACATTGGCTCAGAGCTCTGCAGTTAGTGAGAACCTTCCTTGAGGTGCTCTCACATGGCCTCTGCAGGAGGGGCCCAGACAGTCATGGCCAACCTAAGGATGCAAGGGAGTTCCAAATACCGGTCCTCTGGGTCCTCCAGGCCAGGGTGTGCCTGCCACCGTGCTTGGCCTACCAAGTATGTGTTAAGGAAGAAGTGGCTGTTGGCAGGACGACCTCTTAGGTATCATTTTGCACCTGTGAGGGACTGTAACCTAATTTCTCCTACCAGGCTACCATTAAGGGTTCTGGAAAAGTGGGTGAACTAGACTTTGAAGAGCCTGTAGAATACCATGCAAGACAGCAGAAAACGTGGACAGGGACAGCTAAGATGCAGCAGGGGTGGCCAAGGGAGGTGGGTGTGGGGAATATCTGTGTTCCAGGTGAGCAGTAGAAAGCAAAGCCATTACCTGGGTAGGTAATGGCTTTCCTTGACCCAGAGGTCAAGGAAAGAATAGAAATTCCAAAGACTCTCAACAGCAGTGCTTGGAGGTCATGTAAAGTCAAGGTCCATGTTTTCCCAACTGGGCTTTGTGGGATTCTCCCTCACGGAGGAGAGAGAAAGGCTGTGGGAGACGGGCTGTGAGCCCTCCTCGCTCATGGCATCTCCAGTTCCACCTGTGGTACATTTCCGGCTTCCATATTGGATGTTTGTTTGTAGTACACGGAATTTTACAGCTGTAACATGTTGAAATTCCACACAGCACAACCAAGTTGTGCTGAAAAGTTGAGACCCAGAGACAGCAACTATAACATTTTCCTAAGCTAAGGCTCTCAAGTGTACAGCCATCACCTCCCCACTTCACCCCAGCCACCGATGACAGTGACAGGGACATCCAAGCGATGACCACAAAAATGCCCCTTGGTTCAGGAAACTGAATTCGTAGGAAAGCCTGACTCTTATCTGGCAAAGAGAAAAAGGGACAGTGGTTTTCCTGAAGGTGACAAGAAACACACAGTGTAAATCCCATGTCCTGGGCTGAAAGGTATTTGCGCAAATCCGCCTGGGTCTCCGTTGCCAGGGATGCTACTCACTGGGCACCTGACTGGCCCCATCATGAAGTTTCTGACAGCAGGAAAACCCAGCCAGCCCTGTAATGATCAGCCACAGAGTCAGCCACCAGGGCGATTCAGGTCATCCACCCCACCTCAATTGTGTTTGTTAGGGACAAATATTTAGAAGTTTCACATTTGTGGGGTTATCTCAATGTCTTTGCAGTCTGGAGGGTATCTTTACATAGTTGAATGAGTCAAGTGCCTATTCTGACGCCATAATCATATAATTGAAAAGGTCCTTAAAAGATGACATTACTCCAGCTCAGTGGGTAAGGTGGTCTCCTCTGGGGATGACGAAATGTTTTGGATCTAGACAGAGGGGCTGATTACAGCACATTGTGAATGCATAAATGCCACTAAATTATGCATCTGAAAATGGCGAATTTTATGTTGTGTGAATTTCACCTTAATTTTTTAAAAAAGGATTATATCATCCAGTCTTTTATTTTGAAGATGTGGGAACAAGTGTTGGGGGGATGGTATCTAAAACCCACTTAGGGTATAGGCAGGTCCCTAACACACACCCATCACCACCTGCCCAGCCTTCAACATAAGAACCTTCCCGCTTCACTACACGGCCTTGTCCTGTTGTAAGACAGGGATCTCTGGGCTAAATATACCCGGCAGAAACCACTTCTGGGGAAAGAGTCTTTGAGGATAAGAGAAATTCATATCCTCAAAACTCTTTGTATTGTATTCTTGTTTTGTTCATGTATTTCTTTCCCACAATAAGGAAATAAAAAGGAATCTGGACTTACACAACTCTGCCTGGTGGGTGTTATTAAAGCATGATTCTCGCTGCAAAGATGTGCCCAGAAGCCAGGCATTAGAACCTTTGGGAGGGGTAGGTACGTCCTGTTTCCGTCACCACTGACCCATGGCAAAATGACTCTGTAAAAGCTGGTTTATTTTCTCTGGCACTTTCTCTGTCAAGTTTATGGGGAGGCCTAATGGCGCCCCAGCCGTGAGAAACCATGCACCTGCCAGACCCCAACATCACACACCACCTCCATCCCAGGAAGGATCTTGCCCTTCAGAGAGCAATGCCACTTCTCTGTGACGCTGACCATTTGCTTATATGAAGGCTGCAGCTCAGGGCAATAATAAGAAATCACCCTCAAAGTCAGGACAAGCAGAATCTGGAGCTGCTCTCCTGTGTCTGGCACTAGTCTTCTCCAGCCTCCTTAGAACGTGAGACAGAAGCATCCCTTGCCATTTGAGCTGTTTGGAGTTGGGTGGCCTTGTTGTTTGCAGCTAAAAGCATCCTAGAGAAGATGAGATCCCATAGTCAGTTAACACAGAACAAGACTCAGGAGACCTGGGTTAGCTCCGGCCCCAGCTCCCCCAGAAACTTGTCCACGCCTCGGTCTTCTCATCTGCATGGTACAGACGTGGATGAGATGGGCTCTAAGGTCATTGCCAGTGAAGAAGTCCTGTCCCTTTATCACACTGTACACGTTCCCTGCCCTAGATCCTGAAGCCCACGGTGGGTTTGGTGTCTGCCTTACTCCCCTCTCACCTGCGCTGGATGACTGGCGACCCCGTGTCTGCCCAGCTGCCCCTCTTGTTGGAAGCTCAGGAGGTCTTTGTTCCCGTGCAGCATGTGCATGTGAAAACGGGCTGCTGGAGATACCTCCCAGGTCGTTTAAGTGCACAGCTGCCTTAGGTGGAAAGGGATGGCTAATGAGGAAAAGACGAAACGCAATGTAAAACTCAGGCTTGCCCCCATTTTCTGTAGGCTGGCCTTAGTTCTCTCCTTCAGTTTGCATATCATCGAGCATACCCAGATTTTTATTAAAATCTTTCCCCATTCTGACCCGGTTCAGTGGCTCACGCCTGTAATCCCAGCACTTTGGGAGGCTGAGATGGGTGGATCACCGCTGAGGTCAGGAGTTCACAACCAGCCTGGCAAACA
This sequence comes from Sapajus apella, assembly GCF_009761245.1. NCBI lineage: Eukaryota > Metazoa > Chordata > Mammalia > Primates > Cebidae > Sapajus > Sapajus apella. The sequence goes on from NW_022437036.1 coordinate 6,474,395, forward strand.
TGGTAAAACCTGGTCTCTATTAAAAATACAAAAAAATTAGCCAGGCATGGTGGTGGGTGCCTGTAATCCCAGCTACTCAGAAGGCTGAGGCGGGAGAATCGCTTGAACCTGGGAGGCGGAGGTTGTAGTGAGCCCAGGTGGCACCAGTGCACTCCAGCCTGGGCATCAAGAGTGAAAATTGTTCTCAAAAATAAATAAATAAATAAAAAATATTTCCCAATTCCTATTTTTTCCTAAGCTTTATTTGCATATGACTTTTAGTGCTGAGGGCACTAGGTGGCTACATGTGGCCTTTTAAAATGTGTGTGCCGTTTACAATAGCAAAGACCTGGAACCAACCCAAATGCCCATCGACGATAGACTGGATAGGGAAAATGTGGCACATATATACCATGGAATATTATGCAGCCATCAAAAACGATGAGTTTGGGTCCTTTGTAGGGACATGGATGAACCTGGAAACCATCATTCTCAGCAAACTGACAGAAGAGCAGAAGATCAAACACCGCATGTTCTCACTCACAGGCAGTGTTGAACAATGAGAACACATGGACACAGGGAGGGGAGCGCTACACACTGGGGTCAGTTGGGGGAAATAGGGGAGGGACGGTGGGGGGTGGGGAGCTGGGGAGAGATAGCAAGGGGAGAAATGCCAGATGTAGGTGATGGGGAGGAAGGCAGCAAATCACACTGACACGTGTGTACCTATGCAACAATTTTGCATGTTCTTCACATGTACCCCAAAACCTAAAATGCAATAAAATAAATAAATGGGAAAAAAAATGTGTGTGCCATCTGTGTTAGACTCTTGAAGGACCAACAGGAGATCTAGCACACACGCAGATGGCTCCATCAGGACGCTGCCTGGAACGAGGTGTCCCCGGGGCAGCTCACTAGACTCTGATGTCAGTTTCCTCCTCCCTAAAACAAGACGGCCCTGGGGATCCACAGTGCCCTTAATTTCAGGCATTACAGAGCAAGCAAGTCCATTTTCTGAGTGAGAACAAATTTACCACTGAATACTGTTTCAAACACACTCACAGAGAAAAGACAGCAGCACCAGGCAAGGCATGAGCCAAAAGAACTAATTGCATAGTTACCGCAAAAACAATCCAATGCGCTTACTTTGCAGTGAGAAAATGGATACACTTTGCGGAGCAGTTAACTCTATTGGAAATAAAGATAATTGCTTGAGAACTGAACACTACCCTTCCCCGGAGCTCCCTGGTAACTATGCAAATCGTTCCGCTTGCCTGTAATAGCGTGATGCAGAACAAAAATGTCTTTTCTGATCCATGCTGGGGACAATTCCAAAAACTCAGTAAATCTGAGTCACCCTTTCAGCTCCCCTACCAAGGAGGGCAGAATTCACACTTGTCAAGACTTGCGGGACACACCACCCAGGGCTGGGGTCTGGCCTCAGCATGTCTTATCAGGGTCAGGGACCTCTATCTTAGTTATAGAAACCTGAACTATTTCCAAGCTGAAATATAGTGGAAATTAAGCACCCCCAGGACTGCTGTTCTTATAGCCTGGTGCAGAAGTAAAGTCCATCCTGCTGCACACAGAAAGCACAATTTGTCTGAAAAACGACCACAGAGACTGATGAAAAAAGGTGCCAGCTAAGAAGTCTCCCTCCCAAAACTAGCCTACATTGCTTTGAAGTAGCAACCTAGCAAGATAATGGGGAAACAAATGTTCATTTCAGTGTTTTGAATTTTTAAAACGCAAAATCGTTAAGCAGATGAAAAATCTGCTATGGGATAACAGAATTGCAAGCCAACACAGAGAGAGAGAGAGGACTCCTCAGCACGTTGGTGTTTCAAACAGAAACCTGGGAAGCAGGGGTCGGGGCACCTGCACGTTCTCATATATGGTAAGATCTGTAATTCTTAAACTTTCAATTCGATGGGATTCCATCCTCCAATTTTCTGCCAAATGCTGGCCCAGAAAATTTTATACAAGTTTTCTTTACCTGTCTTGGCCCAAGGAAGTGATTATGCAAGAGGCCTCTTTCCAAATCCCTTGCTGGTCGGGAGCTGACTGGCAGGGCCAGCAGGGTGAGGACATGGCTATCTGTTGCAGGGGTTGACCTCAGATGCCAAACCTTTGGGGCTCTCTCTATAAGTACCAGAGTCAAGTGCTCATATGTTGGAAGGCAATGGGGTCCCTGGGCCTTTAGACAATAACTTCTATGCAGTCTAATCAACCTCACTGAGCAGTCGATCCCACTTGGCCAGTGATAACATCAAAAGTAAGGACTGGGCCAAGTGCAGTCTGTAATGCCAACACTCTGATAGGCTGAACTGGGACGGTAGCTTGAGTCTAGGAGTTCAAGACTAGCCTGGGCAACAGAGCGAGACCCCATTTCTACATTTAAAAGAAATTTTTTTTGAAGAAGGACAGATTGGCTAGATATTTTTCATCTGTAGGGCCCATGGGGTGGTTTGGGGAGGCAATGTCCTGTAGAGGCCAACAGTGTGGGTTCTGGAGGCAGGCCTTTCCTTTTAAATCGTGATCCTGTAGCCCAAGGCCAAGGCCTACCCTCTCTATGCTTCCTCAGTTTCCTCATCTGCAAAATGAGGATGATTATCGTACCTGTTTCATAGGTTAGTTACTTACAAGGATTAGATTTGGGAACCCAAATAAACACACTTAACATAGTACCAGGCACATCTGAGCAGACACTCCCAAATTCTAGAAGGGGGAAATAAAAACCACAGTTCTTTTGGGGTGCAAATTTTTTTATATATTTGACAATTGGCTTTTATGGAGTGCTAAGAATGGAGGGGACAAGATCATCCAAGCAGAGTCACCAACTCCTAGGAGTCTGTGTTCTCATTCCTCTTAGCATCCCCATTGCCCCAAACCACACCTGGCACATAGCAGGTGCTCAGCAAATGCCTGCCGCCCAGGCCCAGCAGGGAAGACCAACTCCACACCCATGGGAGCTGAGCTGCACAAGGCTATGAATGACGAAGCTGTGTGCTGTATGGGCAGTAAACACACCCACTCTCCAATAAATCTCTAAACATGGAGTCACGGTGAGAGCAGCTCGGGTTTTTATTTAACTTTTTCCGTATGCTTCCATGTCGACTCTCCTTCTCTCTCATTTCCTTGAATCAGATTTATGTTATTATGTGTGTGGAATAAGCAGCTCATTTTTCACTCCTGAGGCTGCCATGCCCCTCACTTCTTCCCCTCCCCAGGGCACGTGCCACCTGGACTTACTCAGAGCCCCCACCCCCACCCCCATGGAGGCATTTTCTTGAACCGCATTGTTAACTTTTCTGGAAGTCCCACCGTGCATTCTCATAAGTGTCAGCATCAAGAGTCGCAAGACTTATGCGAATTCAATAAAACAGGAACGCTAAGTCACACAAATCGTTTTCCAAGTCCTCTGAGTCACAGTCGAATGAGCTCCCATTAGCAGAACTTGGAAGCTGATGGTAAATATTGGTAAACACTGCTGGTGAGAGACTCGTCCTGACAGCCTTGATGAATGACCGCACTCGTTTTCCACCTGGCCCCACTCATTCCCATCCCAAGCTGCTGAAAACACCTTTTTTCATTTGCCCTTTGCTGAGTGCTGAGGCATGAACAAAAGTCCATTCCCTAGCTGGGTACCTAATTTTTATTAATAATATCTTCACTCTATCAATCACTGTTAACTAACAGGAACATTTGAAGAAATTAATTTAAGCCTGCCAAGAGGAAACGTGACAGCTGGTACACCCCCTCCCCGGTGGATTCTGAGGCTCCGGCCACATCACCAATGTGCACAGCAATTCAGGCTGGCTGGACCCGATATTCCCCAACAGAGGACAGCTGTTCCTTCAGAGACAAGGTGCCCTGTGCAAGGGGCTGTGTCAGCAAAGCAATTTCTTAATTGCTTCCCTCCCCACCTCGTTCCCCAGAAGCACGGGGTAGCTGCAACCCACTTGTGATGGAGAGGGCTGGCCCGAGCGTGAGAGTGGGCCACTCACTCAAGTCAGGTCTCCACATTTTAACCGAAGATAGAGAGTGATAGGAGAGAAAGACCTAGTCGAGGCTGAAGAGCTGACTGAATGACAGGTACAGGAACAGCTGTAAGGGAGCCCCTGACTCGCTCTTGCCCCTGAGTATCCATCCCCTCGACCTAAAGCATCCATTCAACCTGAGACACACTGCAAACCACAAAAAGCCCAGCATTTGTCCCCCCAGGTCTGGAACACCCTGGGAACAAGATGGGTGGCAACGAACTAATCTTTCAGGGGCCCATGTTCATTTCTGTTCAGCCAAATACAACGTCCAGGACCCAAGTTTGAGGAGGTGCACACCCACCTCCGCACTCTGAGTACTTCTTCAAACAAATGCGACGTGCGCAGGCACAAAACCGGGCAGGCTGGATTTTCAGTGAGCTGCCTCATGGTAGCAAATAAAATGCTCAGGTGGTTTGAGTCAAGCATGTTTTAAAAATACACGTATTTTTCTCTATGTGTCCAGCACTTCTGTGTTTAGACATTCCTGCATACGTATTGAAGGTGCGAAGCCTTCTTAAGCAGTCTTAATGCATTGGTTTTTCATTTCAGGTGAAAATCCCAAGTGTCCTGTATGTTAAAATGGGTCTTTACAGCCTCCACTTGCAGAGAAAGAGAGGAAGTGAAAGAGAGAGAAATTAAATAATTGCATTTAGTAACAGACCATATATAAAATAGCTCATGTGAGTTTTTAATGATAAATTCTTTGGAAGAAAAACTTCTTGACTTTTTTGTTGTACTTTTAACAATTGAATGCAATACTCATCAGATGGCTTCTTGTGAGCTGTCAGATTATTTAAATGAGAGCATATCTGACATTTCCAGAGGAATGTGCTGGGTGAATGCTGAGAAGACAGTGTTCTCTGCGCTGCTTTGATGGACACCGTTCGGGCTTCTCAAAATAAAGGTTTTGAGCACTTTAATTTTGGAGTGACTTGCCATAGTTCAACACAGAGATTTAAAATGCTCTCAGCTACTTTGGGAAAGAATAGAGAAAAAGTTTTGTGCTTCGCGACAAACAGAACACTCCACAAGTGACATTTGAAAGGCACTGATGGTGGGTGAAAACTGCTCAAAATACACCCGGAAAAGTGCAGCTCCTTCATTGTTATGTATCTAATTACTCCAGGTATTGTCATGTCAAGAAAAAAGTTTCATGTGACGTGTTGTTTTTTAACAAAAAAAAGTCTCAAGTCGGAGATGAAATCTAACTCTCCTTGAGAAGCAAGCCCTGCACTGGCCATCTTGGTGAACGGAGAAAGCTGATCATCTCTGGCTACAGGAGCTTGCATTCTAACAAAAGCATTTAGCCATAGCAGGCCTGTCTACTCCACTTCATTCTGCTCTCTGCACTGCTATGACCATGTGTTAACACGTATCTAAGTACAGCTCACAGGCTGGGCACTGTGCCAACAGCTTTGAGGGGTGAGACAGCCGTGGGAACTCACATAGAACAACCAGAGGAATACTGAACATTCCAGTCCATTGCTTTATCAGCCTGCTCCATCTGCTGATTCTCTTCTCTGTCTCAGACTGTGGTCAGGCCTTGGGAGCTGCAAGGTCTCCTTTGAGCTTCACACTCAGCTTCCCTTTTGGGAGTTGAACTAGATCGCATCTTTGAGCCACCCTCATCCCCACTTCAAGGCCTTCGCACCTGCTGTTTCTGCATGGAGCACCCTTCCTGGCCTGTGCATGGAGGGGCCTTTGTGTCATCCGGGTCTCCAAATTTCCCAGCTCCTGCAACACACCCCCCATTATGTTTCCTTCCTGACAGTTACTGTTTGACATTGCCTTCTTCACTTGTCTAGGGGTTCAATCCCAGAATCCATGACTAACTAGAACAAATCTCCATTGTGGAAAAAGGTCTTGTCTGTCTTGATCGCAACTATGCTCCCAGCCCTGAGAACAGTCGCTAGACCAGCGTAGGTGTTGAATAATATTTGTCGAATAAATGAGTAATTTCAGTTTCTCTAACCAGCGTGTTTGCTTGATTCTCTGGCCTTGAGCCCCTGGGATTGAGCGTTGGTTTCCAAAGGCCATGCAGATCCTGGAGACCAGAAGCTCTTGGAACCAGCTCAGCTCTGGTTTCAGCACATCAGCATGTCGGTTTTCTTGTTCTAGACATTGCTTTCTTGAGTTTGGTTAAGATGAGCCTACCTTTGAGAGCGATCTCCTCCCAGGATGTGCAAAGCTGGAGGTGGTAACTCTGGGACTTGGAAAGCTCAGGCAGGCATGAGTGTTCCCCCAACGCACCCCGGAGACCGTGGCCAAGGCTCAGCCTCTGTGCACTACTCCACCTTGTTTAACCCTCTAAACACATCATTGAGAAGATTCTGGGTTTTATTTGCATGCATCACTTTACCTCTCCGTTTCCCTGAGACCCCCCTCAAGCCTCTTTCTGAAGTCATTCTTTATTTAGAAAACAAAATAGCATAAACAAATGTGTCTTGCCAGATTTAAAAACAGCACTAAATTAGATTGATTACAAGTTAATCCAAGAGAGACAAATGGGCACTTCGCTGCCTGTGCACATGGCATCTTTAGAACTTGGCAGAACCTTACTTTCTGAACACGTTCTCAGCCTGAGGCAGAACCCTCACCACCACCTGCCAAGGGGCTGCCTTTGGAGACATGTGGGAGATTGGGGGGTTGTCACAGAGTTAGGGGAACGCTACCCACGTAGTGCAGAATCCTGGACAGGCCATGTCACAGTCCTTCCCTGAATACCACAGCACCCTGCGGGGCGTCTCTGCACCTTTAGTCTCGGTGGAGGGCACTGAAGGTGAATTCTGCCCACAGGAAGAAGCACTTTGCATCCTCCTGGCACCCAGGTCAACCTCCCTTGGGCAGGCAAACTTGCTCCAAGCTCCATCTCCTTTCAAGTGCAGTACCACGCGGTGAGTCACCTTAGACATCAACATGTGAAGCAAGAGCACACTGTGTATTCGTGATTCATTTGTGTTTTTGAAATTAAACAATAATTTCCCTCATGCTCTGCTCGTTTACATAACCATATCAGTAAAAACTCTATGAGTCAGAAAGGAGACAGTGCAGGCTTAGGTTCATCTTTCATCAGATGATAGTCAGCCCCATCCACCCAATGCCAGCCGAGACTACCAAACACATGCTGTTTTAATGAGACCCTTCTCTGGGCATTGCTAATTAATGTATTCATTTATTCACTAAACCTTTCAGGGCAATTTACCATCTGAAAAGAGAGACGATGGCAGAACTATAGGCTTGGTGCAAAACATCTATAGTGTAAGCCTGAATGAGCCAGTTTAGAAGATGCTGAAAAGTTTTTCAATATTGAAAATATAAAAATCAATTAAGAAAAGAAAAACAACATTTGTGGTGGTAAATCATAATATCCTAATATATAAGAAAGGCAATTACATATTCATCACTTGCAGTAAAATGCTTATTATCGTAGTATGGTATTATAAAAATGACATGGTTAATTTTAAATAATAGGAAATTTATCTTACCTTTTCTTGCATTAAGATATAATAAAATTATGCTTTGAAAACAAATTATGCCTTCTATTGTCCTCATGAAACATTAGCTAGGCTTGGACATGCTAGGAGCTTTCTTTGTTTTGCTGTTTTTTTTTTTTTTTTTTTTTTTTTACTTTTAGTGAAAACCTGTTCAGGAAGTGCCCGGACCTCAGGCAATCCCCTGAGGTCTTGGTGTAGGGCAGACAGGAAGAGCAAAGCGAGACCCTGCATGGAGCGGTGGGGGGTTGGGGGGCAAGAGGCCCAAGCTCAGTGTGGTGCCTCTGAGGATGGCATCAATTTCAAAGGAAGTATTCCTTTCTTCATTTGGATATGACATTTGAAATTAGAGAGAAATTTCTAGAAGGACAGTAAATCCTTCCTCAACCTGCAAGGCCACTGTAGCCAAGCATGGTTACTGGACTCGGGATAGACTCAAGAGCATGTTTGTAGAAGGAACTCCCGTCTCTCTAGACCCCACTCTTATCATGACCCCAGAGCTAAGTGGCTTCATCAACTTAAAGCTCATCCAAACCTCAAGTCTGCCAGGGCTGGCGAGGAGGCACTGCCAGTGTTTGAGTGTGCTGGAGTTCTCTGTGCAACGTGCTCCCACGATACACCAAGGGTCACGTTTGTGCTTGGGCAATGCGCTATTTTGGCTGAGAACCTGATCGAACCATTGCCAATGGAGGAGGGAAAAAAGGCAACCAAATGCCAACAAAGACAAAATGTTCAGCGTGGCCACACCAGTTTCCTTTTTGGTGTCAGGACAAAGGAGAGCGATGTCGTCCAACCCCAGGTGGGCCCTGAACCTCCCCCGCCGCCACCGTGGCTGTAAACCACACACCAGCCCTCATGGGAGATGTATATTCACCGTGATACAGTGGCTTCAGGAGGCAGGCTGAACAGGCAGGGAGCAGGGAGGTCGGAAGCGAGAGAGGACTCTCGCTTCCGACCTCCCTATTCCTCATGTGATCTTGAGCAAGCTGCAGGCCTCAGTTTTCTCATCTGAACTAGAGGGATAAGACCAGTACCTATTGCATAGGGCCCTGGCAAGAATTCAGTGAGAACACCCACATTGGTCCAGGGCCCTTAAGAATGTAAGCCTTCTTTGGGAGGCCGAGGCAGGTGGATCACGAGGTCAAGAGATCGAGACCATCCTGACCAACATGGTGAAACCCCATCTCTACTAAAAATACAAAAATTAGCTGGGCGTGGTGGCGCATGCCTGTAGTCCCAGCTACTCAGGAGGTTGAGGCAGGAGAATTGCTTGAACCTGGGAGGCGGAGGTTGCAGTGAGCCGAGATCGTGCCATTGCACTGCAGCCTGATGCCTAGTGACGGAGTGAGACTCTGTCTCAAAAAAATAAAAGAATGTAAGCCTTCTTTCTCTGTTCTTCTCTTTCTGAACAGAAGAATCAAAGCGATCCAACGAGTCGCCTCACGTCCCCTCAGTCTTGCACTTCATTGCCACCTGCAAATATTGGCAAGTCCTGGCCCTTCCCAGGCCAGGTCAGAGCCAGCCACTCACAGGCCCCTACAGCCATGATCACCCCACCCAGGAGCACCCACCTCAGACTGTCTGATCATGTTTCCAAATGAAAGTACACTTATAATTTGTCTGGCTTCTTAATTTCTCCTAAGACAAAGTGACAGACTCCTCTGCTCCCCCCTCTGTGTTGGCTTTGATTCTTCTCTCTTTATTTTTCCATCTCGCCCCCTCCTTTCTGTTGCTCAGCCTCCCTGCTGCACTTCCATTGTCACTTCAGTGTTAGCCCGCCGTCTGCCTGGCAACCCACTATTATGCACTTATTTTATGACTTGGTTTCCTACCCCGATCTTGTGATTCATTTCTAACCTTTACTGACTGCAACATGACTCTGTTGCCATCCTTTCTTTCCTCCTTACCCCCCTCGTCAACCCTCAACTTTCCAATGTCAATATCTAGTTACACCTAGTGTCCTCACAGCACGGAGAAACAGACTTATCGCAGCTCTAAGTGGACAGCCTTGTTTTTCACGCAGAGCTATCACTTCAATCAGATGAAGTGCTGTACTTGGTATTTTCGTGTTCCTTTGAACAGGAACAGGAGAGATAAACAAGAGTCAAGACGGGAAATAAGGTGATAAATGGGTCCCAGGGGTGGATCCTGGACTCAAGGCAAAAGTTGAAACACTCCTCTTTTTAACCTAAACTTCACTGCCTGATTGTTTAACCAAATGGTTATATAAATGTGGGTTCGTGTTCACAATTCAGGCAGTCCCTACATGGAGTTTCAGGGTAGTTTTAGAATCGCACAGGACAGTTTAAGAATAATTAGGAACAGCTTGTGTTAAGAAGGTCTCATTTGAAGGATTCCTAATACAGTAAACATCCAAAGTTATAGAACAAAATAAGTTCTTTTCATGTAAATACCGGAAAGTAGACGTCAGAATGGGATTTTCTGGATAGACGCTGGGAAGAAAAATAACCAGAAGAGAAACTTGGAATCACAGGGTACTGAGAGCTGGAAAGGCAGCTGAGAAGCTCCCCATTGAACTCCCTTCTGTTTAGACAAGGCAACTAAGGCCCTGGGAGGTTGGGAGACTTGCCCGAGACTAGAGCTTCATCTCTTGACTCCAACACCCAAACTTTTTCCAGCAGCCACATTTGTTTATAAGTGTGAGGTTCAGATTGAGAATTTAGATAAAAATTCAAATCTGGCTGGGTCTGTTGGTATCTGGTCCTATGGGAATTCCAGTAGAGCCAGCGTAGGTGAAAATGAATTAAAATTTCCTTTTAAGATTATGTATTTGCGACAAAAAACAGGACACAATTAAAATGGGGTGCCTGTAATTAAATGATGTGAGGCATCTATGAAAACTGTCGTCATGGGAACATCATATATGTCAGAAATGTAGGCTGTCCTGACGTTTCGAGTGAGTGCAACAGGGTGGAAGTGAGCTAAGTAAACTTTCTTAATTCTGAATAACTCTAATTCATAGTGATTCTGACAGAGGCTAGGTGAAAGTTTACCTTGTAAGATCTCAAAGAAAGTCTTTGCTAAGCAAATTAACAGTGTCAACAGGATTTCGGGTGACTGTTGGAGCTACTTAAAAGCATAAGCTGTTTTTAAACATGTTAAGCATGGCGGGAGTTATAAAGGCACCGCTCTCGGTGGGTGTTGTAGATGGACAGAAAATGGGTCATCAGTACACAGCTTACGAAACAGAGCTCTGAATCATTCCTATCTGTTTACTTGCTATTTCCCTAAAGAATTTTATTGTCAGAGTTTCCCAGCCCAGTTCTTGCTGGGTTTGAAAGTCATAAAATATCTTTTTTAATTGGAAAATAATTTGAGCTTTTACTCATGCAGGCCTTCTTAGACATTAGTCCAAATTACAACAGGATGGGCTATTTTGGTCATGATACAGGGATTTACAAACCACTGAGTTCTGCTGTTGAATAACTTAACATTTTTAAATTGGATAGTAATGCAGATAAATATGGGCATAGGGAAAACAGGACCTAATAAAAACCTTAAGTCTAGACACATTACATTAACTTCTGTCCTTAAAAAGCTCTTATAGTAAATACCAAGAGGCCATGGTGAAGTGCCTCTGCAATTTAGAATAAAGTTATCATTGGAAAGGAGAGAACCGGGGAAGTGCCTACAGAATCTCAGTTAATCCATTTGCAAGTACCACTGAAGGGAGCATACCGTCATCCCCATTTTGCATAGGAACCTGAGTTCCAACTTGGTTAATGCGCTCCCGCAAGGTTACCATGCTAGTAAATATCGTGGGCATTTGCACAAGGAAAAAGGCAAGTTCTTGGAAGAAGTATTAAATAATACGCTGCAGAGAAGATCTGCCTTCAGAGAAGGGCTGAGCAATGGCTTCCCACAGACAGCCGTGTGGTTCACACAGCTGAAGTCTAGTGAACAACACCGTGCATCACATAAGGAAGGGCGGTGCTGGAGAAGGGGTGAAGGGAGAAGGTCTGTGTGGTGTCCTGGGGGCAGAGGCCAAGCCTGCTTCTCCCACAGATTACGGCCATGTGCTTGTACGTAGTGGCCACTCAGTTCTTGTCATCAAATGGATTAAATCTAGGAGAGAACTGAAACAAAGCATTGGGCGGGAAGGCATGTGTGCAGGTGCAGTCACCAGGGCATGCTTTGGACAGCCGCAGGCTCCCCCATCATCTGGGCCATGTATTCCCCAGACCACTGGTTCTCAGCTAGGGTGCTTCTGCCCCCTGCCCAGGGACAATGGCAGTGTCTGGAGACATCTTTGGTTGTCACAACTGGGTGGTGCTATTGGCACCTAGTGAGTATAGGCCAGAGACGCTGCTAAACCCCCTAGAGTGACAGGAACAATCTCTTTAGCTCCAGACATCAGTAGGGCCAAGGCTGAGAAGCCCTCTACGCAGTCCACCTCTGTTCCGATTTTATACTCACCAAATGACCTGCACCGCCTGGCTGCTTGTATTTGTTGCTGGTGGTGCCACAAGCTGCTACTATTCCATCACCAGAACAATTCATCTTCCCAGTAACAATGAGAGCTCCGGTTCATCTGAGCCCTTACCATGTCTGGGTACCATGACCATCACGCTATGTGCTTTCTATAGGCTATCTTACCTGATACCACAACAGTGACAAGCCTATGAAGTAGATAATATTCTTATCCCAATTTAGTTTATAGATCCCAAATCTTAGAAATATACAGCAGTTTATTTCAGGCCACGTGGTTGGAACAAGAATCCACACACTGGCTCCAGTCTGTACTCTGCATCTGCCTGTCCCATTTAAATGATTCAGTACTTATTCTTGGACCCAGAAGTTTACATACGTGTTCTCCTTCAAGCTTTCCAACAACTCCCATCATAGGAGACATGATCTCTGTCTTACAAATGAGGAAACTGAGGCTCAGGAAGGTTGAGGCTTCTCCAAGTTCATTAGTGGGAATGGAACAAGTCTTCTACACCAGCTCTACCTTTCCACCCCGTCACGACTATAACCTGCCATGACAGCCTCTGACAGTAGCTGCAAGGAGGGGCGCAACTTGGGTGGCAGATTTGGGGTCTGTCTCCCTAGAAAAGTGGTGCTTTTGTTGTAAACTAAGACATTGCCCCCTGGTTGATACGCCAGTGCTTCTGAGTCTGTCTGGCTCTGCCATAGGTCCTGACAGCACCAGGTTCCTGGCCTCCAAGGTTGCAAACCAGACCCCAAGCCCAAGTAACAGCTCTCAGGTGACCCCAGGCCTTCTGTGACATTGGTTGCCATGTGACATCAAACCCATAACAGGATGCAACAATTAACCAAGAAAAATGTCACACAAACAATTGCAGAAGAAAACACAAAAGCCACCTTATAAATATTACTATGCATAAGTTTGACATTTTTGCAGATAGCAACTGAAAGGAAAACTTTCACTTACAAATTAAAGTTCCTATGAAAAAATGTCCTGGTGATACCTTTAGGCATTATTACCTAGAATAGGCGTCAATAGCTATTACATCTTTAACGTTTGTACTGACAATTCAGACTCCGAAGTGTTCCATCAAATGCAGATGAACATTTTGATATTGCTAAGAACGCAGACGTCCTTGAAGCGTGCTCCTTTCATCAGTTCTGCTAGCTTAACTTCCACAGCTGGCCCTGTTTGAACTTCATTCTCAAGCAGCCAAACTCTTCCCAGCACTGTCCCCACGTTAGCAAAAGAAGCAGAAAGTTCATTGGTTTTTAAGCTGCTGTCTCCCTGCATTCATCACCAAGGCACACGACCAGCTCTCGCTGTAGCGAAGGCTCATTTATGCCCAGGCAAAGACTCAGCAGTCTTTTGTCTCAGTTTATTTGACAACTGCTACTAATTAGAAAATTACCTCTAAATTCATCTTTCAAAAACAACTAAAGTCCAGTCTAATTGCCAAAGGGGGGCTTAGTCTATGACTCCCTGACAGATTGCTGGAAAGAGGCCAGAGGAAAGTCTTAGGAAGAAAGCAGGCCTAGGGTGGCAAAGTCAGTAGACAAAAGGTGCACTGGTTCACGTTAACCACGGAGCCCCGAGCCCTCCGCCTCCTTCCTGTGCATGACGTCCTGGAATGCCTGGTGTCATGGAGTCCACTTGCAAGAGCTGAATGCTCGCATGAGGCTGATGACGGAGGAGACTGAGGTTAGGCAGTTATGTGTGCTATGTCTGTGGTTGTCAAGATCAGAAACACCAGCAGTGCCCTGGCTCCAGTTTACAACAAGAACTCAAAACTCAGATGTGCATTTGACATTTGGACTTTCTACATCCATGCGGCAGGTGAGCGCTGGACACTGCTCAAAGCTATGGGGAAAACAGAGAGCGAGACAGACAGGGCCCTGCTTTCCTGGGGTCTGCCTGCCGAGGGGAAACAAAGAGCCAACCCATCAAGAGATCAGACAGGAAAGATCTAGAACATGGGAGTGGGACAGACATTGTGTGTGGGGAAGGGGAATATTTTAGAAAGCCGTTGCTTTGGGGAAAGTGCAGTTTGGATGAGAAGGAACGAGTGGACCACGTTTATATCTCAGGGAAGATCCCCTCCCAAAGTAGGCCTGAACTGGGTGTTCATGAGGAAGGCTGAAGCTGGGGAGGCTGCAGCTCCGGTAGTCGTGTCGTGGGAGGGGAAGGAGGCACGGGCGAAGGAGCCGCTGGGGACCTGGCGCACGCGACCGACATGACAAGCGGCGGTAAAACGACGCTATGTGAGAAGAAGGAACCAGCACCTCATCCTCCTTCTAGATCAAAGTTTCAAGGTCACCAAACCAAAGACTAATCCCCTTACGCTTCAGCTCAGGCTACTCAAAACAATAAAGACTAAACAGGTCCCGAGCGGGCATCTCCATCAAGGATAACCTGAGAAGGAAAATGTTTCGGTCGTAACAATGTTCGTGCATTCCGGCCTAGAGATGGGGATCAGCTCAGTCATGGTTGTGATCTTTATAGCTGTAAGAAAATAATTAGAGCCTCCTGATGCAGATGGCGGCTGGCCTGCACTGCGCGGAGTCATTTGCCACTCACTGAGTGAAGCACCTGCCAGCCAGCACCCTCAGCACAAGGACACCTCGAGAGATCATCGTGTCCCCTGCCCAACAAGGAGATACAACAGACATTCCAGCTGCAAAGATCACAACAACAACGAGTCAAAAGCACCACCCTAGGTACACTGGAGATACGATAAGAAAGAACAAGAAAAGAACGTTCTAAAATATAAATGGTTTTGGCAGGGGGTGGTGGCTCATGCCTGTAATCTCAGCGCTTTGGGTGGCTGAGGCAGGTGGATCACTTGAGGTCAGGAGTGCTAGACCAGCCTGGCCAACACGGCGAAACCCTGTCTCTACTAAAAATACAAAACTTGGCTGGGTGCAGTGACTTGAGCCTGTAGTCCCAGCTACTTAAGAGGCTGAGGCAGGAGAATCGCTTGAACCCAGGAGATAGAGGTTGCAGTGAGCTGAGATCGTGCCACTGCACTCCAGCTTGGATGACAGAGTAAGACTCCATCTCAAAAAAAAAATACACACACACACAAAAAAAAAACATATATAAATGGTTTATGGTTTCATGTCATATGTCACTCCCTCACTTAAACTCATGAACGGTTTATGGTTTCATGTCACTCCCTCATTTAAACCCTCCAATGGCTTCCTGTGAAATATAAGTAAAGTCAGACTCCTTACCAGGGTCTGTCTACACGGCTCTGCAGGAGCTGGGCTCTGTCTCGTCACCAACTTGATCAGGGCATTGAACACAGGGAGGAGGGAGGAGAAGGGGCTCAGAAGCGGCTGGTAGGGCCCAAGCAGATTCAGGGGAAGGAGGATTTGAAGGGGTCACGAAGGATGTTTGGATTAGACTCAGGTAAAGAGAGGGACAAGTGACAAAACAGCATGGCGGGGAAATGTGTGTCCATGTGTGTGTTTCCCTATCTGTGTCTGTGTGTGTGTTGGGGCAGATGTCTACAGTAAGGTGTGTTTGAAGGTGGTGAGATAAAATTTCCTATGAGAATTAGGTTCTAAACACAGTCAAAATTACATATGGTCTATATTCTACATGAAATTTCCTCAAAAAGCTGCAATAAATTCTGAATTTCAACACAACAGGTCCAGCACAGCCAGCTGCTCCTTTCTGTTGGAAATGCACACTATTTCTCTGGCTGGCACCACTGAAGTATTGTCATATCATTGCGTGCTCTGGTGAGAGAAAGAAAGAAAGAGGGAAAGAAAGATCCAGGATAAAGGTCACCAGCTGGTGGTGACCAAATCTAGTTCATGCATATGTTTTGCCTGGTTGACTAGGGAATTTGAAATTTCTTTTAATTAGTTGCCACTGTTTAAAATTCAGAAGAACTTACTTACACACCTTCATCTGTCTTCTCTAGAAAAATAAGATGAGCATACAGCTCTTCATGGTTGTGGTTGGTGGAACCTGGGACAGAGGACACCTGTCCTTCTCCAGCTGCCAAAGTCATTGACTTGCCTGGTTCCTGCAGGCAAATCACTCTGTAACCTTTGTCCTGGGTTTTAAAATATATCACTTATTCATAATGTAGGCACCTGTAATGTCTCATTTATGCAATCACTGCCACTACACTGAGTAGGATTTGGGGCTGCCGAAAAAGATGAATTCCATAAAAGGGGACACCCCCTCATGCTTCACCACCTCCCTGATGCCTTCTTTCCCCTATCCATGAATACCCCTTGTGCTTGAGGACCCAGCCTCAGGATGGCTCCTGTACACCATCCTGCTCCTCACCAGAGACTGTCTGCCAATGCAGAAAGGGGCTGGGCCCCACCGTTTTTGTGAAATGAGAGGACTTTGGAGTATGAGCTATTCAGGATTAAAATCAATATCCTTTTCAGTAGCATCAGCATAGTTCCAGCATTACAGTACAGCAACCCAGATAGCCCTTCATTTCTAGATAAGACAGGCATGAACCTCCATATAAGCGTTGTGGAAAATTCCAATGTCCTTCCCAAGACTTCTGCTAGTTCCGGAAGGGGTTACATTCTTACAGTCATCTGCATGGGGTGAGGGAAGAGGGTGGATGTGGCTATAAATGGGTAGCTTGAGGGATCTGTGTGGTGATCGGCTGTTTTGCATCCTGATTTCACATGTGATAGTGCCACATAGAGACACACACACACACACACACACACACACACACAAATGTGCGCAGGGAGAACTGGTGAAAATCTAAACAAACTCTGGACTGTACCAATGTCAGTTTCCTGGCTTTGATATTGTACAATAAAACATAAGAAGTGCCCATTAGGAGAAATTTAGGGAAGAATACATGGAACTTCCCTGTATACTCGTTCTGTTTGTTTGTTTGTTTTGCAATATCCTGTGAAACTATAATTATTTTCAAACAAAAAGGTTTTTTTGATTAAACACAAGCTAAAGTGGCAGACATTGTGCCCAAGCTCCCCACTCTGGGTGGATCCCACGTGCTGATCACTCTCCCCTTCCCGTGATGCTGTCCTGCCCTGCACGTGCTCACAGACGGGGAACTGTAAGAATTAAAGAAGGAGGAAAGAAACACAAAAGGTGGCTTGATGGTCAAGACAGGTTTGTTATAGAGAAAACCAACCTGAGAGGGGTGTCTGGCTGCATTAGGTCAGAGGCATACTTTCCTACAGGCTAAGAGGTTTTAAGGATTTAGGGTAGGAGAGTTTGTAAGAGGCTTGAACTGCTTCTGTGTCTCTCTGTTGTGCTTATTTGGGAGGGAGAGTTATGTGTCTGTTCCCACACATCTTTCTGCAGCTGCAGGCATACCTGCTGAGTCTGCTTTTAGCTTCCCTAACTTAGAGCACCTAAAGGGAAAGGAATGTGTTTATTAAGGCCCACTGTTTTACTGGGACCCATTATGAGGGTGAAGTTTGGCAGTTACCCAAGAGACTTTCCCTCCCCCTCCCTCTGGACCCGAGCTTTCCTATCTGTTTTACTGTCTGCTCTTTCTGGCTGCTTGTAGTTAGAAGAGAAGTGATTTCCTTGAAATGTATGAGGCTACAGAGGGATCTGGAACTTAAAGGGGTGGTGTCTGTCCAAGATGACAGTGCTCCTGCTCTGCCAGGAACTAGTCTGTCTGCTACACCACACCACAAGCAGACACAAGAAACCACTCCCCAAGGCTTTTGTGAGTGCCACAGAGCATGCTGACAGCTTGAAGGAGACACACACAACCGGTCCTTTAGTAAGATACATCTTTAAACGATATTTCAGCCATTTCGCAGGACTGTTCAGTCATCCACTTTCCCCACTTCCCCTCTGCTCTTTTCATGTACCACCCCTTTGAAATCAAACACACAAACAACAAAAAGCAAAAATGATCAGTTCTTCCTTTCTGATGCAGAGTGCTTTGGCTTTCTCCCTTAGTGTCTTCATCAGGGTCTTCCCTCCCACCCTCAGGTAAACTGTCAAGGTGATTTTCTGAATCAGGACAGTTCTGTTGTCAAGTGAAGGGTGGACAAGCCGCACCACACAACGTCCCCTCCCCAGGTCCCAGGCTCTGAGAGCGTGTTTCCGGCTGGAGCCGCACCTTCTTGGAGTCTGGGTTAATCTCCCTCCTGCAGCCTCCCTCTGACCCATGCCGGGCTGCTTGTTCACTGCCAACCTGCTCTGTTCTTTCCTTCCTTCCCTTTGCAGATACTCGGTCAGCCTCTTCCCAGGGCAGACCTAAAGACCCAGACTTGAGGAGGAGCCCTCAGGGTATGGAAGGCAAAGCAGTCTCCTCCCCATGAGTCCTCTTATCAACCTAAATATAGCCCTTGTTCCAAATGAAAATTGTCCCTTCCCTGTCCAGGGCAATGATTCTGAATTCTAAGTCTGGAGAAAATATAATTTGGAACATGTGTCAGTAGGAAGCCAGAGGTAATTTGAGCAGGAAGGGTAAATCGTGAATATCTTTTCAGCTTAGGGATTCTGTTTTATATTGTTTTATTATAGTAAACAGCCTTTGTAACTTCTATAAATAGAGATACTAAAGAAGTGCTAAAGTGCATATCATGTTAAACTTAATATAGACAACTAATCTATCTAAACCAATCTAGATTAAATGAAACCCACTGCAAATTTATTTTGAACAATCGGCTCTTAGAACCAGGTAAACTTATTGCATAATTCAGGCTCATTCATTCAGCACACATTTGTTGATTGACTGGCATGTGTCGTGCACCAATCTGGTACTGGGGAGAGAGCCACAGCAGAAAGAACCCTCACCTTGCCCTAGGGGAGGCATATTGGACATTTTAATTATATTTATCTGTAGCAGACCATGAGCACCCAATGTTTAGAGGAGATACCAGCAACTTTTTTTTTTCTGACAGTGTCTTACTCTTTCGCCCAGGCTGGAATGCAGTGGTGTGATCATGGCTCACTGCAGCCTCTGCCTCCTGGGCTCACGCCATCCTCCCACATCAGCCTCCTGTGTGGCTGGAACCCAGGCATGCGCTACAACACTCAGCTAATTTTTGCATTTTTTTTTTTTTTTGGTAGAGATGAAGTTTTGTTATGTTGCCCAGGGTGGTCAACTCCTGGGCTCAAGTGATCCGCCCACCTCAGCCTCCCAAAGTGCTGGGATTACAGGTGTGAGCCACTGCACCTGGCCTCAGCAACTTTTCATCCTGGGGGAAATAAAGGAGACAACAAAAACCGGGGTTGCAATTTTTGATTTTTTTTTTTGAGACAGGGTCTCAGTCTGTTGCCCAGACCAGAGTTCAGTGGCATGATTACAGTTCGCTGTAGCCTCAACCTCCTGGGCTCAAGCAATCCTCCTGCAGTTGTAATTTTTAATAGGGAGGGCTGGGAAGGCCTCAGAGAGAAAGTAGTTGAACAAAGTCTTGCAGAAAGTGAAAGAACAAGTATTGATGCTCAGGGGCAAGGGCATCCCCGCAGAAGAAATATCAAATGCCAAGCCCCTGGGGTGACAGACAGCGTGGGGTGTCTCAGCAACAGCAAGAGGCCACGAGGTGGGAGCGGGTGGAAGACAGCATGGCCTGCTGAGATGTCTGAGAGGAGGGAACCGTGGAAGGGTCCTGCCCGGGCGTGGTGATGTTTGGAGTGGTGGTGTGATGGATGGTTCAGGGTAGGGGCCGGGAGGTAAGGAGAGGGGGCCAGGCCCTGAAGACACTTTTGAGGTAGATGCATTTGCTGGTGGAATGGATTCAGCTGTGAGAGAAAGAGGACCCTCTAAGGTGTTCAGCCAGAGCGTCTAGAAGGATCCCCATTAACTGTGATGGGAAGACTAGGTAAAACAGCATTCAGGTGGAAGGGAACAAGTACTCTGCTTTGGGCAAGCTACGTTTGCCCAACAGATAGCTCAACAGGGATGATGGGGGTCAGGTGGGTCCCAGGATCTGGAGTCAGGGAAGCAGTCCCCAATGGAGAGGGTCATTTGGAAGCCATCATGCACACATGGTTCACTGAGAGCATCGAAACTGGATGAGATTCCCAGTGGAGAGAGTGCAGAGACAGGAAAGATCCAAGGGCTGTGCCCGGGTTCCCCTGTCTCTTCTTGAGAGGCCAGGAGGAGAAACAGAAGCAGCACTGAGATGATGTAGCCGTGGGGAGGGAGAAGCAGAGGTGTGGGGCATCCCGGATGCAGGAAACTACTATACACGTTCCCCCAGCTGCTGTAATAAACAACCACAGACTTTAAGAGTGGCTTAAAGTGACACACATGTATACTCTCACAGTTCTAGAGGTCAGGAGTCTAAAATGGGTCAGCAGAGCTGTGTCCCTTTTGGAGGCTCTAGTGGAAAATATCTTTCTTTGCCTATTCCAGCTTCTAGAGGCCACCACCGTTCCTTGGCTTGTGGCCCCGTCCTCCATCTCAAAGCCAGCAGATCTAATCTCCATCTCTCTGCTTCCTTTTCACATCTCCTTATAACTCAGATTCTCCTGCCTCCCTTTTATCAACCCTTGGGATGACATTAGGCCCAGCTGAAGCATCAGCATAATCTTCCCACCTCAAGATTCTTAACTTTCTCTTTGCACTATTAATGTGTACTCTTTAAAGCAATTATGTGAAGGAGAAAAAATCGCCCCTCACATCAGCCCCTTCACCATCTGCCTCCCAAATGACCATTCATGGGTTACAATGCACTTTCCAGATCCTTCTCCCCCAAGATGCTTGCTTTCAGACCCCATTTAATGGGGGCAGGAAGGGGGCCTCCAGCTGAGTATGCTAAGCATGAGACATGAATTATCTCTCAAATCTTCCAGAAAGTCCTATGAGGGGGCAGTATCAGAATCCCCTTTTCATAGAGAAAGAAATAGAAAGGTTAAGAAACTTGCTCAAGGCCAGGCACGGTGGCTCACACATGCAATCCAAGGAGGGAATGTAGGAAGGTAATAAAGCTTTTATTTGCTCATTTCCAAAGGCTTCTTCATGGATAAGTAGAAGGTAGAGGTTTTAATGATAAAGTTCTGGAGAGCTCCAGAACACTTGACACGCTTTTACATAACAGTCGAATTCCCATTCTTTTACTCTGCCTCTTCCCCTTCACAAACATTACAAATAGTCTTAAGAATTCTCTCTTGGGCCTCATGTGTCCCAGAACTCCTCACCTCTGTGGCCAAGTCCATGAGCAAAGCTGAACTGCTCGTTCAATAAGGGTACACCCTCTCTGTGTTCATATCAAAGTTCAAAGTATAATGCTCTGTATATAAACAATGTTTGCCCAATAGGTTAACTGACATGTTCTGAAATGGACACTCCTTTGCAATTCATTGGTTGAAATCAGGTGAAAGAGAGCGAAGCTGTTTATGTACTTTTATGGTACAAATTATCTTTATAACACTTACAGGAGCAGACACCATGTAAGTGTGGATGAAATCATAGTTTACATTCCAGTTGCTGGTCAGGCTTCAGAATGATGATAAAGAAATACAAAAGAACCAGCCGTACAGAAGAAAAACTTGGTGTCTACCCTCTAGTTCTGCTATTTGACAAGGTAGCACCCCACTCCCAGCTGTGTTTCCGGAGAATTCAGCTGATTATAGTAATGCATGTAATTGAGGCAGTGCTAATAAATCTTAACACTAAGCCCTACTTCCTGGCCTGTTGTGTGTTAAATTCTCTTTGACTTAATTCAGGTTGGTAGTATATCTAGGGAAACTGACACATAAAGTGTCAAAGCTGGAAATTCTGGGCACCAGATTACATTTCAGAAAAGACTTCTGAGCCAGGTGTGGTGGCTCACACCTATAATCCCAACACTTCGGTACGCTGAGGCGGGTGGGTCACTCGAGGTCAGGAGTTCCAGACCAGCCTGGCCTACATAATGAGAACCCATATCTCCACTAAAAATACAAAAATTAGCCAGGCTTGGTGGCATGGGCCTGTAATCCCAGCTACTTGGGAGGCTGAGGCAGGAGAATCACTTGAAACCAGGAGGTGGAGGTTGCAGTGAGCTGAGATCGTGCCACTGCACTCCAGCCTGGGCAACAGAGCGAGGCTCCATCTGGAAGAAAAGAAAAGGAAAGCCTTCTGAGTTTCCCATTTCTCCACAATATAGATATCACAGTTCATTATAAATGCCTATGGCATGATAGACAACAGTCAAATGGAGTAAAAAGTTCTGAACGTTTCTTAAAATGAAGAGGTCAGCGACATGATTAAATTGTCCAGGTAAATATCACGGCAGTTAAACTCACCACGACATTTATTTGTGTAGGGCTGTGGGATATAAAACACAGATTCACCCGTCATGTATGCCAGAGAGGCTGTAAAAAAAGAGTGGCCAAGGGCCAATGGACTCCAACACTCAGTAATTCCACAGAGTGTTGTCAAGGGTCCCGTCCCAGACACTCAGGATACAACAGTGAACAAAACTCACAAACGTCCCTGCCTGTGTTGAGCTTTCTTACCATTTATATTACATAGCACATATATGGGGAACATATGTAGAAATATGTATTTAATCTATATCTAATATATATTTTTTGAATATAAGCATATATGTAATTTGCCATGTGGAAATTAACAAGAAGCATAAGAAGTATCAAATTATAAAGCATTTAAGACAAAGTTCTCTGAATCACTGTTTCCACCACTTGAGCAAGTTCTTATTTTTTTACTTTTTTGGTTTTTTGTTTTTGTAGAGATGGGGTCTAACTATGTTTCCCAGGCTGGTCTCAAACTCCTGTCCTCGAGTGACCCTCTGGCCACGGCCTCCCAAATCACTGGGAGTGCAGGTATGAGCCACTGTGCCTGGCCTTGAGCAAGTTTCTTAACCTTTCTATTTCTTTCTCTGTGAAAAGGGGATTATGATACTGCCCCCTCATATGGCTTTCCGGAAGTTTTGAGACATAGCTCATGCTTAGCATACTCAGCTGGAGGTCTCCTTCCTACACAGACTGCAGGGCAATTCCAGCCTTCACTCACCATTTCATTATCGAGCTCTTTTATCCCCTGGGTACTTCAAATACTGATATGCTTACCAAGTACCTCATAAAGATTTTACAGTCAACTTCAGGGAGCCGGGAAACAACTGTGTAGTAATCCTCATGACACTCACTCTGGAAGCAGTGACACGGTATTTTTTAAAGACAACGACAGCACTCAATGGCCTGTCTCATCCACTGCTGCCCCATAGAATGTTTTTTCTATTTCTGATTTGTCCATCTTTATTTGCAGCTACGCTCTTTCCAAATAACGCTCTGCAGCTCGTTTCTCCCCATGCCCACCCAGTCAGACACACATGCTGGGGTTAAATCTCAGCCCAAAGGGCTAAGTAGAACATGTCCCAGCGTTTGCTTTCAGCAGCCATGCCATAGCACAGCCTCCCACATCAGTCCCCTTTGTATGGTGTGAGCCTGCATTGGTGTGACCCTACACTGGCATGAGCCTGCACTAGTGTGAGCCTGCACTGGTATGAGCCTGCCCTACCTAGTGTGAACCTGTCCTGGTGTTAGCTTGTCCTGGTGTGAGCCTGTCCTGCTGTGTGCCTGTCCTGGTGTGTGCCTGTCCTGGTGTGAGCCTGTCCTGGTGTG
>NW_022437036.1:6497914-6550852 GCF_009761245.1 Sapajus apella
CTGGTGTGAGCCTGTCCTGGTGTGTGCCTGTCCTGGTGTGAGCCTGTCCTGGTGTGAGTCTGTCCTGGTGAGTGCCTGCACTAGTGTGAGCCTGTCCTGCTGTGTGCCTGTCCTGGTGTGCTAGAGCTGCCATATCAAAAGACCACAGACCAAGTGGCTAAGAAAACAGACATTTTTTTTCTCATAGTTCTGGAGGCTGGAAGTCCAAGAGCAAGGTGTTGGCAAGTTTGGGTCTCCTGAGGCCCCCTTCTCTGCGTACACAAGGCCATCCTCTTGCTGCTTTCACACGGCCTTTCCTCTGTGCACTTCCCTGGCGTCTTTTCCCTTCTTCTAAGGACCTTAGCCAGGTAGGATTAGAGCCCCTCCTCTCACTGTCATTTTAATAATCACCTCTTTGGAGGCCCTAATACAGTCAGGTGGCTTAGTTCTCCCCCAGACCTACTGCCCCCAAAGGCCTTCGTTTAAACTAAATTACCTCTTTAAAGGTCCTACCTCCAAATATGGTGACATTTGTATCCCCTGGTACTAGGGGTTGGGACTTCAACATATGAATTTGGGGGGACACAGTAATATGTGTATAGCTCCTAACTGTGCCACACACTTTGCAACGCCTTCCTTTCCTTTGAGAACATTGCCTGATAAGCTGATAGTGTGGACCCATCACAAAGCAATACCACCTGCAAAACACATGCACTACAGCCAGCTGGCAGCTGGGAGAGCAAAGCTCGCCTGTCCACCATGTGGAAGTCCCCAAACATCAAGTACAAAAGGCATAAGAAATATCACTGTCAGCTGGAGCAGGCCAATGACCGAGCTCCACAGCAGGCACTGGGGGAACACACGGCAGGCTGTCACCACACCTGGGCATCTGTAGGAGACCACATAGCATTTACAATGAGGAGGGCCTGGGTCTCAGCAGGGTTTGGATGCCAGCAATAAGACACACTTGGTTCCCTGACATCCACTTCCAGCACAGCCCCTGGGGATAAGGAGGACATGGTCTGGGTGGAGCGGGGACAGAACTCCACAGATAAAAAGGCTGGACAGGTACATAGCACTGGTTAAAGGAGAAACTGAAGCCCATCTGAGGAACCGAGACTTGACAAGGAGGGTGTGAGCACCGGAGTCCACTGTTCTTTCATCCGAGACTAAATACAAGCACCTTGCCTTGCAGTCTATCTTGATCCCCTAAAAAGCAGAGATGTAAAGTTTACCTGGCAGAAACTGCTCCGCACACTCGGGATACAAGTAGGATCCCACATCCTACTTTTCTAAACAGTTTCCTGGGTCGCACGGGCCTATGAGCGGAAATCCTGCAGGTCTGGCTTGGAGCACCTCCCCGCAAATATTATCCAAGAACCCGGGGAAGGAGCAAAGTTTACCAACTGCAGGCCTGTCTCCCCTGTCTGCTTGGTCCTCGCTCCCCCTCCTCAGCCCTCCCCTGCCATCTCTTTCTCTTTTTAAGCCCCTTTGTCCCCTTCAAGTCTAACTCAGTTTCCCCTTTCTCTATCCCTCCTCCCACTGGCTTTAGATCTCCTTTTTAAAAAACACCTTTTAAATGGGTATTTGAAATTTTCTAAACATGATTCCATAATATAAACTCTGAAAAACTTTCTAGCTGCCTGAGTGTCACAGCTATCATGCAAAATTAACCAAAAATGCACTAAATACATGCTGATTGTTCCAGAAGAAAGAGTCATTTAAATGATTTAAAATAAGTCATTGTAGCACACTATTTTCCCAGTGACCTCCAAATATGTATTTTCTTCATATAGGACACATGCTGTGACAGAAACCGCAGACACCACCCAGAAACTAGGGAGCCACGAATATCACTGCCAAGCGTACTACCACTGCTACCTGGGTGTCTTTCAAAACTGAATTTCGTTCTATCTTTAATACTATTGAAAATGAAAATAATCTTTGAGTATATACTATTTGCGGATGACATGCAAAGAGGGAGCTGTGGACAGCAGGCAAACACAGAGAAAGCACTTTGATGGATACAGAAAGTTCTCTGGCTATGGATGGGAGGGAAATCCATCCCTGGGATTGGTAGATATGTTTAAACAAAAGAAGGCCAAGTGAAACCATTTCCTCATCCAGGTCAATTTTCGTCACTCCAGGAGTTTTGGGGATCAATCTCCAATCTCCTGTTTGCCATACTTTCTCCTCTGAGCTGTTGTTTTTGGATCTGTTTTTCGCAGCATACAAATATTTACTCACAATCAGCAAATGAAATGCCGTTAAAATTTTGAAACAAAAGTGAAAACAACAGTTCCTGGAATGTTGTAAGCTGTACCTTAAATCAGTGAGGTACAAATTATTTCAATCACTCGTTGGCTGCAAATTTGCATTTTTAAAAATCTGGTTGGAGGTATCAACCCAACTTCTTCTAGAGACCATCAGTACGATTAATTTCCATTAACAGTAATTGACTGAAGTTAAAACGCGCATAACAAAATGAACCACTTTAGAGTGAACAGTCCAGTGTGCTTCAGCCCGTTCAGAGTGTTGCCGCCCCGTTGCGTCTACCTTCTTCCTGGTACACGCCTGTCCTCCATGGCCCCACCCTCCCACCTGCCCTAAATGAGCTCCTGGGAAGAACGCATGAAGTCCAAAGCACCCCGGCTCCATCGGCTGCCTCCTCTCCCTTTCCAGCCGCCACATTCCTGCCCTTTCTCTGCTCAACTCCCCTGTCTTCTCCCTCGGACGCTCATCCTCCTCCACACCCGCCTACAGAAGTTCTCCCTTTTCTGCCCTCGTCTGTCTGCCTCGTCGTCCCCTCTCTTCCTCGTTCCTTGAGCTCCCTCTGCTCCCTCGAGGGTGCTCAGGACTCGGCAACTCTGCACACGTCTGTGCCCCGGGCCCCTCGGAGTTCCTCCCCTTTCCCACCACGAACCCTCTTTCTGTCCCTTTATTTCCATCCCCATCCCCTGCCCCCACATCTGGGGTCCCTGTCAGTCTCCATCACCCCTGCTGCCCTATCTCCCCCTCCTTCCAAGTCTCCTTCCCTGCACATTCCCAGCCCCCGCCTGGTTCCTGCTCAGTTCTCCATAGCTCCTAGGGGGCCCTCCTCGCCCTCCACTCCTGCCCTGTCCAGCCCACCCCACCCCATCTCCCAGAATCCTTGTAAGGTCTCTCCCGCCCCAGTCCCCGCTGTATCCATTTCCCACCCAAATCTCTTGGTGTCCCCTTCCCCGGCCTCTCCCACTTCCCCTCCTTATCCTTCCACTCGCCCCCACCCCTGCCTAGGTCTCCCAGCGCCCCCTGCAGGGCCCTCCTCCTCCTCTTATCCATTCCTTTCCCCTCCAAGTCTCCCAGCTCCCCCTGCAGACCTTCCTCCCCTCCTTATCCATTCCTCGCCCCTCCCCAAGGTCTCCCAGGGCCCCCTGCAGTCCCTCCTGTCCTCCTAATCCTCCCCCAGCGCCCCTGCAGGGCTCTCCTCTCCTCCTTATCCATTCCTCACCCCCCCACCCCCACCCAGATCTCCCAGCGCCCCCTGCAGGCCCTCCCCCCTCCTTAGCCATTCCTGACCACTCCCACCCCCACCCAGATCTCCCAGCGCCCCATGCAGGCCCTCCCCCCTCCTTAGCCATTCCTGACCACTCCCACCCCCACCCATTTCTCCCACCGCCCCCTACAGGCCCTCCCCCCTCCTTAGCCATTCCTGACCACTCCCACCCCCACCCAGATCTCCCAGCGCCCCCTGCAGGCCCTCCCCCCTCCTTATCCATTCCTCACGCCCCCACCCCCACCCAGATCTCCCAGCGCCCCCTGCAGGCCCTCCTCCCCTCCTTATCCACCCCCCCATGTTTCCCAGGGCCCCCTGCAGACCCTCCTGTCCTCCTAATCCTCCCCCAGCTCCCCTGTAGGACCTCCCTCCCCTCCTTATCCATTCCTCATCCCCCAGTCCCCCAGGTCTCCCAGCGCCCCCTGCAGGCCCTCCACCCCCCTTACCCACTCCTCCCCCGGGTATCTCAGTGTCTTTTACGGGCCCTCTTTTCCTCCTTATCCACCACCCCCAACAGGTCTCCCTGGCCCCCTGCAGGCCCTCGTGCCCTCCTCGGCTTACCCCTGAGGTCTCCCAGCGCCCCCTGCAGTGCCCTCCTCCCTTTCTTAGGCGCCCACCTACCCAGGTCTTCCAGCGACCCCTGCAGACCCTCCTCCCCTCGTTATTCACCCCCTCCAGGTCTCCCAGTGCCCCGTGTGAGACCCTCCTCCGCTCTTCACGCACAACCCCAGGTTCACCAATGCCCTCTGCGGGGCCCTCCTCCCCTCCCCCCACAGTAATCACCCCTCCCCCAACCCCGCCTGGCTCCGCCCCCTCGCGACCCCTCGCGCCCCCTCTTTCCGCCCCGCGCCTGCGCACTGCCACGCTCCACTCGCGCCAGCCTGGCGGCGGCGGGCTGTGGCCTGCAGCACCTGGCGCACGAGGTGGAGCCCACAGGAGACCCACGCAGTGGGCAGGGCACACCGGTCACGCCTCTGGCGGTGAGGGGCCGCCCCGGGCAGGATCCAGCCCTCCGGCCCTCCTCCAAGAGCAAGGGCTGCTGTGGGCGTGGGCGGAGGGGTTGGCCGGAAAGGCCCGAGGGCAGGCGGCAGAGGCTGAGGGGCTGCCCCGGAGGGTGGGGCGGGTGTGGGGGGCAGCGTAAAGCAGGGGCACTGCCAGGCCTCCAGATGGGTGTGTTTGGCCTGGCTGAGGCCTGCTTGGCCAAGTCTGGGTGGGGTCGAGGCCACTAGGCCCAAAGCCTGCCTGGCTCTGAGGGTTCTAGGTACAGAACCGTGCACCAGGGGAATGTCCGCCCGAACCTCGCTAGGCCCAGGATGGGCACAGGCCCAGCGCCTGCTAGGGCCCGAACCTTGCTACGCTTGGGATATGCACATGCACTGACCCAGAGCCCGAACCTCGCTAGGCCCAGGATACGCACCGGGCCGGAGCCTGCTCAGGCGGGACCCTGCTAGGCTCAGGATGTGCCCCAAGCCTGCAGAGGCCCAAACCTGTTCCTCCTAGAGTTTTGTGCAAAATCCTGCTTCAGATAAATCCTGCTCAGCCTCCACCCCCTCCTAGACCCAGGCCAGATCAGCATTGTCCCGATGCTACTAGGTCCAAAGCCTTTTGAGGCCAGACCTTATTTCAACTCCAAAGCCTGCTAGGCCCCAGCACCCCCTTTTCTCCCCCTGTGAAAATCGCTTGCTTCTTTCTCATACAGGCTCCAAGTCATCATGGCAGCCACTGAGATCTCTGTCCTTTCTGAGCAATTCACCAAAATCAAAGAACTCGAGTTGATGCCGGAAAAAGGCCTGAAGGAGGAGGAAGAAGACGGAGTGTACAGAGAGAAAGACCATCGGAGTCCTGGTGAGCTGGAGGCCGAGTGTACCGCTGGGGCCCTCCAGGACAGTGTCCTGGAGGAAGAGCTGGAGCTGGTGCCCGCTTCCTCCGAGGAGAGTGAGAAGCACATCCTGACCCTGCAGACGGCGCCCTTCACGTCTGAAGCTTTCGAGTTGCAGGATTTGAGCTTGCTGAGCATACAGCAGCAGGAAGGGGGGCAGGTGATGGTGCAGCAGGCTGGCCCTGGGTTGCTGTGGCTTGAGGAGGGGCCCCAGCAGAGCTTGCAGCAGTATTTGGCCATTAGTATCCAGGAAGAGCTGTACTCCCTGCAAGAGATGGAGGTGTTGCAGCTCCACCTTCTAGAGGATAATGTGCTGGCCAGTGAAGAGAGCAAGTTAGCAGCGAGCCTGGCTGAAAGTGCTGGACTGACTAAGGTACAGCTGGTTTTAATAAACCAACCCCTTACATGAAAAAAAAAAAAAAAAAATTCAAGTCAGCTTTTATGCAGTACTATGTCTGGACAAGGTATTTTTCCAATTAAAGACGGTAAAAATACTTCCCAGGAAAATCCTGAGAGATCTTATGTTCTTTTTTTAAAAGATTTTAGAAGTTGTGCTAATTGGAATACTGTAAGGTACATTAAGTTTTTAAAAAAGTGTTAAGTTTCACTGCCACAGCCCTGATGCGAAATAATTAACATTGTGATGCATAATCTTCAACTTTTGCTTTGCTTTTTGTATTCTGTGGTTTATCCAGGCAAAAATTTAATCATATTGAAATTAATAGTGTATTTGTTTGAATATTTATTGTTGTTTTCTAGCTCCAGGAAAGGCAGGAGAAAGAGCAGTTATTGCCTGAAAGAAGATTGGCTGAAAGAACAAAGGAGCAATTCTTACATTTGGGAGCGATGCCAGGAGACAAAGGAAGTGACGAAATCTTTCTGAAAATTTCAAATTTAAACGTGGAAGAACAAGAGGATCGACCTATAGCTGTTCCAGCAAATGTTGAAAAGGCCAAATCTGCAGAAAATCAAAGGCAGACAAAGGGTAGGCTAGTTCATCTCATAGAAGACACTCCATAAAACTGGGCTGCTGTTTTTCTTTATGGGAAGGTGATGGTGATTGAAGTTTTAAGTAGTTGACTTTTAGTTGCTTTCAAAATGTCAGGAAATGGGAAAAAATTTAAACTAATGTTCTGTATTGTGAATCAAATCCATAAGCGTTTTGCGTTTTGCATTTTGCACACAAATGTTTTAAAAGCACAGTAAAAATGTTCCCGCAAGCCTTGTGCACATAAGTATAGAAGGCCAAGCCCTGGTCTTTGCTGTCTAGTTTGCGCCCCATAGGAATATGGGGGACGAGTCATTACAGGACAGGTGGTGAGGTCTTGTGTGCTTCAGGGCCGGGAGAAGGAATGATTCCTCCTTCAGGAAGCAGTGGAGGGTGCCTTCTAAGGGAGGTGATATTTAGGTGAGTCCAGGACAAAGAAGCCATTAAGACAGGGATCGTGATTCCAGGCACTAGAAAGTGGTCTGGGCGCGTAGCTCTGAAAGTATCTGCTTTCTATGTGAAGGTGGAGAGCTCTACTGTGTCTGTAGGCCTGGAGGCTCAGAGAGGTGAATAGGGCCAGATTAGGGAGACCCTGAAGCAATATTAAAGTCATATTAAACTGAGATTGCATTCCAGCAGCCCACAGGATGAATCTGTGCTATTAAAATGATTTGTTCAGCTTATTTTTTAAAAAATATTAGTTTCTCGCTTATTTAAATCAAGAGATTTCACCCCCAAAATTTCCATTTCTAGCTCTTTTAAAAAATTGTATCTTGCAACATTTGGCACAGTTTCCTTCCTTCTGGCAACAGGTGCCTGGGATTGGAAAGTGACTCAGTGTAGAAAAGGAGAATGCTGCCCAAACACACTGCCACCACCATCTCATTCTTCTTACATGTAGTCAGGGCCCTTCACTTAGGTTTCTTGCCTCTGCCTTCCATAGATGATTGAGTTTGCAGCCTCTTGGTACATAGTAGTTTCTCATGTGTTTAAATCAAGAGCTTCGTACCCCACATTTTACCATTTCTAGCTCATTTTTAGGCTTTTGATGTAGTCACAAATTTGTAGAACCATCACCAATCACTGTCTAAATTCCAGAATATTTTTATCACCCCAATAAGAGGCCTGTACCTGTTAGGCAGTTGCTTCCTACTCCCTTCCCCCTCCCCAGCCGCTGGCTACCACTCATCTATTTTTTGTTTCTATAGATTTTCCTGTTCTATACATTTTCCAGAAGTTGAATCATATATGTATACCATGTGGCCGTTTGTGTCTAGATTCTTTAGCTTTGCATAATGTTTTCAGTGTTCATTGGTATTGTAGCACATGTCAGTGCTTCATTCATTTTTAATGGTTAAGCAGTAATCCCTGTATGGGTACACCACATTTTATTTATGCATTCATTCATAGATATACACTGCAGTTGTGTCTACCTTTCAGCTAGTGTGAATGGTGCTGTTATGACCACCTGTATACACGTTTTTTGTTTGAGCACCCGTTTGCAATCCTTTCGGGTATACACTTAGAAGTGGAATTGTTGGATCATGTGGTTTACTCTATATTTAACTTCTTGAGGAGCTACCACACTATTTTCCGTGGCAGCTGCACCAGTTTGAATTTCCACCAGCCGTGTGTGTAGCTTCCAGTTTCTCCACATCCTCACAATGGCTACTTTCTTTGTTGTTATTGTTTAATTATAGCCATTCTAGCAGATGTGAAGAGGTATTTTGTTGTACTTTTGGTTTCCATTTATCTAATGACTAAAGGTATTGAGTATCTCTTCATGTGCTCATTGGCCACTTATGTATCTTCTTTGGAAAAAATGGCTATTCAAATATTCGGCCCATTTTTAACTGGCACTTTGTTAGCTTCCCAGGGATGCCAAGACAAAGCACCACAAACTGGGTGACTTCAAACAACAGAGACATACCTCTCACAGTTCTGGAAGCTGCAAGTGTGAAATCGAGGTGTTGGCAAAGCCATGCTCTCTTGGAAGGCTGTCGGGGAGAATATATTTCATGCCTTTCTCTTAGCTTCTGGTATTGCCAGCAGTCATGCCGTTTATTGGCGTACAGATGCATTGCTCCAGTCTCTGCCTCTGTTATCACATATAATTATTCCTGTGTGTTTCTGTTTGTGTCTCTTTATATTTTGGGACTGTTATTAGGTGCATATATATTTGGTTGGTTGGTTGGGTTATTTTGAGATGGAGTCTCACTTTGCCTCCAGGCTTGAAGTGCAATGGCATAGTCTCGGCTCACTGCAACCTCTGTCTCCCAGATTCAAGCAATTCTCCTGCCTCAGCCTCCTGAGTAGCTGAGATTGCAGGCATGTGCCACCACACCCGGCTAGTTTTTGTATTTTTAGTAGAGATGGGGTTTCATCATGTTGGCCAGGCTGGTCTCAAACTCCTGACCTCAAATGATCTGCCTGCCTCTGCCTTCCAAGTGCTGGGATTACAGGTATGAGCTACATATATGCCTGGCCACATACATGTTTATAATTGTAACTTTATGATAGATGGACCCTTTCATTATTATATAATGCCCTTTTGTCTTTTATAACAATTTTGTCTTAAAGTTAGTATAGCCTGATATTTGTGTAGCCACCCTGGCTCTCTTTTGGTTACTATTTGTATGGAATGTCTTTCTCCATCTTTTTACTTTCAGCCTATTTGTCTTTGAATCTAAAATGAGTCTTTTGTAGAAGATAAATAATTGCATCTTGTTTAGTGTCTTTTCAGCCAATCCCTACCTTTTCACTGGAGAGTTTAATCTCTTTACTGATTAAAAAAAAGGGGGGGGTGTTTATCTCATTATTTCTGTATTTGTTTTAACGTCACATCTTCTATTCCTCAGTTCTTTTATTACTCCTTTCTTTTGTACTGAATAGCCACTGCCCAGGGTATCATTTTAATTCCTTTATTATTTATTTTACTATATATTTTTGAGTTATTTTCTTTAGTTGTCCTTGGTGTTACATTTAACATCTCAATTTATAATAATCTGGTTAGGTTAATGCCAATTTAATTTCAATGGTATATTAAAAAAACTTTGCTCCTATACAATTCCATTCTCCACTTCACTTCCTGTTGTTATTGTCACAGAGTGTATCTTTATAAATTATATACTATCAACATAGATTTATAGTCATTGCTTTATGCTTTCTTTGAATCAGATAGGAAAAAAGAGCATTACACATTAAAAATGTATATTGTCTTTTATATTCGCATGTGTTGTTACTTCTACCACTGTCTTTGTTTTTTCATATGGATTTGAGTTGTTGTTTAGTGTCCTTTCATTTCAGCCTGTTGGAGTCTCTTTAGTGTTTTTTTTTGTAGGATAAATCTGCCAATGAAGGCTTGCTCAGTTTTTATGTTTCTGGTAATGTCTTAATTTTGCCTTCATTTTTGAAAGGAGGTTTTGTCACACATAGAATTCTTGTTTGATATTTTTTTTTTCTTACAACACTTTGAATGCCATTCCACTACTTTCTGGCCTCCATGATTTCTGATGACAAATCAGCAGTTCATCTTATTGATAATCCCATGTATGTGACAAGGCATGTCTTGCTGCTTTCAAGATTCATTCTTTGTCTTTCAGCAACCTGATTATGATGTGTCTTTACGTGGATCATGTTTACTTTATCCTGCTTGAAATTTATTAAGCTTTTCAATGTATAGATTTTTGTGTCAAATTTTGGGAGTTTTGGCAATTATTTCTTCAAGTACTCTTCTCCTTCACTTTGGGCCTCCCATTGTGTGTATGTTGGTGTGCTTGGTTATGTCCCACAGATCTCTTAGGCTCTGCTCATTTTTCTTTGTTCTTTTTTTCCTTTCTTTCCCTCAAAGTGAATAATCTCATTTGACCTGACTTCAGGTTCACTGACTCTTTCTTCTTTTTGCTCAGCTCTGCTGTTGAGTCCCTCTGTTGAACTTTTCATTTCACTTATTGTATTTTTCAATTCCAGAAGTTCTATTTTTTTAAGTAAATTTTATCTATTGGTATTCTCAATTTGCTGAAGCATCATTTTCATGTTTTTGTTTCGGTTTTTTTTTTGTTTGTTTTTTTTGTTTTTTTTTTTGAGAAAGGGTCTCACTCTGTCACTAAGCTGAAGTGCAGTGGAACAGTCATAGCTCACTGCAGTTTCAAACTCCTGGGCTCAAGCAAGCTTCCTGCCTCAGCCTCCTGAGTAGCTGGAACTATAGGCATACCCCACCACACCTGCCAAATTTTTAAATTTTTGATAGAGACAGGGTCTCACTGTGTTGCCCAGGCTGGTATCAAGCTCCTGGCCTCAAGCAGTCCACCCACCTTGGCCTCACAAAGCTTTAGAATTATAGATGTGAGCCACCATGCCTGGCCTTTCTTTTAGTCCTTTAGACTCAAGTTTTCTTTATTTCTTTGAACATATTTTTAGATAAAATGTGTTTTAGATAAAATATGATTTAGGGGCCAGGCGTGGTGGCTTATGCCTGTAATCCCAACACTTTGGGAGGCCGAGGTGGGCAGATCACAAGGTTAGGAGTTCAAGACTAGCCTGGCCAACATGGTGAAACCCCATCTCGACTGAAAATACAAAAATTAGCCTGGTGTGGTGGCGGGCGTCTGTAGTCCCAGCTATTCAGGAGGCTGAGGCAGGAGAAATGCTTAAATCTGGGAGGTGGAGGTTGCAGTGAGCCGAGATCACACCACTGCACTCCAGTCTGGGCAACAGAGCGAAACTCTGTCGCAAAAAAAAAAAAAAAAAAAAAAAAAGGTGAAGGTGGGAGGATGGTTTGAGCCCAAGAGAGTTCAAGACCAGCCTGCACAACATAGCAAGACCTGGTCTCCAAAAAATATATGTATATATATGATTTAAAGTCTTTTTCTAGTATATCCAATCCCGGGACTTCCTCAAGGACAGTTTCTATTAATTATTTTTTCTCTGAATGGGCTATCATATTTTTTTGTTTCTTTGCATGCCTTATAATTTTTTACTGAAAACTGGCCATTTGGAACATTATAACGTGGCAACTTTGTAAATCAGATTCTTTCCTCCCCAGGGTTAGCTATTGCTGCTGGTTGCATTCATTGTTTGTTTGGTGATATTTTTGAACTAACTTTGTAAAGCCTGTTTTCTTTGCTTTGTGTGGCTGCTGAAGTCTCTGTTAGTGGCTAGACAAAGATTTTCCTCAACACCTGAAACCAAAAAAAAAAAAAAAAAATTTCTTAAACCTCTCAGTCTTTGCTGAAGAGAACTGTGTGTGTTTATTAGAGCTGGCCCTCCCAGCATTCATCCAGCTCTGACTTAGCCTTTACTTCCTGCTTCCTGAGAGCATTGAGGTCAGCCAATGATGAGAGCTTGGAGCCTTCTCAGCCTTCTCAGCTTGTTCCTGAGCCAGGAGCGTACTCATGGACTTCTCTATTCCAAGGAATATGTTAGAGCTTGTCTGTGCCCTTCTTCCCCAAAGCATCTCATTCCTCAGCCTTTCCTCCCAAGGTTTTCGTTAGTTCATTATTTGCCCTCACTGATATCTATTGCCTGTGAATGTTTTCAGCAAACATCCCTCCACTCACCTCACTCCAGGTAGCCTCGTTAGCACTGGGCAGTTTCCATGTTAGGCAAGATAAAGGCAACCCTTTTAACATGGTCTTTTCTAGGAAGCCACTAGGCAGGTGAAAGCAAAAATTATAATTTCTTGTGAATGAAGTCTATTCTGCTCTGTCTGGTACTGATACTGTGCATTTAGGCTGTTAATTTCTTTTTAGTATTACTGTATTTTGTGTTTAAAAAAAATAGAGATGAGGCCTTGCTATGTCACTCAGGCTGGTCTCAAACTCCTGGCCTCAAGTGATCCCCCCTCCCTCATCCCCTCAAAGTGCTAAGATTGCAGCCATGAGCCACCACACCTAGCTTGGACTGTTATTTTCAAGGCTACTCGAGCTAGGTAGCAGAGAATGGAACCGGCATTAGAATTCTACCAAGCTCTCTTTTTTACTGAGAATCAGCTAGATTTTTAAAATTATGTGTTTCCCCTGGTTTCTGGAATCTTCCGATTAGTTTCCAGTGTCCTGAAAAAGTTGCTTGTGACATTTTTTTTGCCAATTGTTTTCATTGCTTTTATGGAGGGATGGATTTTTGGAATAGTAACTCAGCCATCTTCTGTATTTGATGTTTCCAACACCTGAAGTCGTCATAGGTCTGGGCCTTCTGTTTGTCTTCCACTGCCCTCACACTGGCATCTTGTTTAGCGTTGTGAGCTCATAGATTCTTTTTAGTGTTGTCTGTGGGAATCCCTTGAAGCCTGGGGTGAAAGTGGGTTCTTTGAGGGGATGATATATATTAATTTCTGCCAGGCAGTGATGGTCAAAAACTGTCTTAAACCAGATCCCCCAAGGGTCGCTGTTAGAACCACTCAGGACGTGCTCACTGGGGCCACCTTCCCTCTTTGGAGCCATCTTCTTGGGAGGGATTTCTTCACCTTTCAGCCAGTGCTATACCAGCATCATCCAAGAGAGCTTCCTTTGCTGATGGCAGTGGTCTTTATCTGCCCTGTTCAGTATGGTAGCCACTATCTCCATGCAGCCTTTGGGCAGCTGAAATGTAGCTTACAACAGAGGAACTAAAGGTTGAATTCTATTTAAATTTAATTAGTTTAAGTCGAAATTTAAGAGTCACAGTTGGCTCATGGCTATGGTTTTGGATGGCACAATTCTAGCTGGTTTTTCTTGCAGTCCCCTGGCTGGAGTGAAGGATGCAGGGATGGGGCAGGTTATCTTTAGTTCACCCTACAGAGAATGCATCCCTTCAGGGCCACATTTTTATAGGAGAATCTCTTCACAGGTGCCCCACTTTAGGTAAGTGTTGTGTCTTTTCTCGTGTCTCCTTAGGTCTACAAGACATTCTGAAATGTTCAGGCGTCTTCTCCCTAGCATTTTTTTTTCTCAGCAAGAAGGATGAGCAGAGTACCTAGGCCACTGTGTGTCCAGAAACAGACATCAGCCCATCTCAAAACAGAAAAGGCACTGCTTGTCATCCAGGAACATGGTGTCCTGAATTGCTTCCATCAGCTTATGAATTAATAGCATGTTCTACTGTTCAGTTCCCACGTTAGTTGAAAAGAGGATGTGCCTATTTACTTTCAAATATTTAAATGGAATTTGAACCTCGAAATGAATGAATACATAAACTATTCCCTGCCTATAGGAGCAAAACGAACCTTCTGCTGTGATGTCTGCGTGTTCACCTCTTCAAGAATGTCAAGTTTTCATCGTCACATGAAAACTCACACCAGTGAGAAGCCTCACCTGTGTCACCTCTGCCTGAAAACCTTCCGCACAGCCACTCTGCTACGGAACCATGTCAATACCCACACAGGTAAAACCTCAGGGCAGGCATTTCTCTGGAATAGTGTGTGTTCAGGCTTATGTAAGAATGTGAATCCCCTGCTTCCACAGTAGCATTGTGTAGCGTTTTATACTTTAGTCTTTTTTTTTCTAGAATTTCCATTAAAAATACTGAGTTACAAAGATTTTTCTCACGTGTATATATGGTATTTATAAA
The DNA here is from genome assembly GCF_009761245.1 of Sapajus apella. Taxonomy (NCBI): domain Eukaryota; kingdom Metazoa; phylum Chordata; class Mammalia; order Primates; family Cebidae; genus Sapajus; species Sapajus apella. The sequence continues at coordinate 6,511,841 of NW_022437036.1, forward strand.
GAGCCTCTTCTTAATTTTTAAAGCATATTTGAGACTGAGTATAATTTAAAAGCTATGAATTCCTTGGAGTTTTTGGTTAAGTCTTGTTTTAAAAGCAGGAACTGTGATTTTACAGGAACCAGGCCCTATAAGTGTAGCGACTGCAACATGGCATTTGTCACCAGTGGAGAACTTGTCCGACACAGACGCTATAAACATACTCATGAGAAACCCTTTAAATGCTCCATGTGCAAGTACGCCAGCGTAGAGGTGAGGCCACTCTTGGACTTGAAGCTTCGTGATGTCTTAGTAGAGGCTGCTATACAAGTTATGTCAAGTGTAACTAACAGTAGAATCTGTTACAAACAGGCTTTGCCAAAGATACTATTCATATAAAATGTATGCAGGAAGTAATGTGTATTCTCTTTTATGAAGTTAAAATAGAAAATTGGATCTCTTTGTTTCTTTGATTAGTAATTAGTGAAAATAATATGTAAAGGTGTACAAATTTCAAATAAATTACTTGTGGTGGAGAAATAAGTCCCAGATTTGTCTAAGAGTTCTGCATTTTATCTAGTACTCAGGGCCACGAAATCAAAATGTGTTTGCTCTAACGTAGAATGCAGATCCAATCTGAATGTTGACTGAAATTTCTGAGCTTGGTTAGATATACAGCGGCTTGCTTGAAGGTTTAAGCATAGCCGCTGCTGTTCTTAATTACAGAGAGACTGCCCTTTCCAAACTTAAGGTGTGTCATGGTCATTTTAATTAATTTTAGTTAATTTGCTTTATTTGTGCCTTCTAACAGGTCTAGCGGTACTAACATGAAACATCATTGACTCATCACTGCCAGTTTTCCACCAGTTAATTTTCGGAGTCCCACTGTGTGTTGGGAAACAGGCTTAGGCCGATATTTAGCCCGGTCAGGACTGGGTAAACAGTACACTCAGATGGAACTAAGTTAAAGGGAAGGGCTAAAGATTAAATACAGTAACAATGCAGCTGGGTTTCACAAATTAGGAAATTTCATGGATAGGGTCAGAATTTGATGCCAACAACTTTTTTCTGCTGTTACTATTTTTAAAAAATTATTTCTCATCTGAGTTAAAGGTTGTGATTGGAGTATGAGAATGTAGAATGAAGGATTCAGGGAAGAGAGTCAGCTGGGGATCCTAGGCCTGGAGTGGACTTGGTGTTGGTGTCCTGCCAGTGCTCGGGGCACACTTCCCAGGCCTGCGAGACCCTCTCCCGGTGCCAGCGGTCTGCACGCAGCCTGTGGGAGGTGTCCTCAGCACAGGGGTCTCTGCTGCTGCCATAGCCCCCCATTTTTGCAGTCTCTAAGTCTTGCCATGTTTGCTTGTTCCCTCATCCCATCCCATGACACAAATCCCAGCAGGAATGTATCAGAGCTATGGTACAGATGCATGCATTTTTTTAAAAAAGCTTTTGAACTGTCCGGGTACAGTGGCTCACACCTGTAATCCCAGCACTAGGTGGATTGCTTTGAAGTCAGGAGTTCGAGACTAGCCTGACCAACATGGTGAAAACCCGTCTCTACTTAAAATACAAAAAATTAGCCACACATGGTGGCACATGCCCGTAGTCCTACCTACCTAGGAGGCTACAGCAGGAAAATTGCTTGAACCTGAGAGGCAGAGGTTGCAGTGAGCCAAGATGGCGTACTCCAGCCTGGGTGACAGAGCAAAACACTGCCTAAAAAAAAAAAAAAAAAAAAAAGCTTTTGAACTCAACTTGTCCTCCCATCCCACCTTTAAGAGTCATCCAGAGGCCGGGCGCGGTGGCTCAAGCCTGTAATCCCAGCACTTTGGGAGGCCGAGGCGGGTGGATCACGAGGTCAAGAGATCGAGACCATCCTGGTCAGCACGGTGAAACCCCGTCTCTACTAAAAATACAAAAAATTAGCTGGGCATGGTGGTGCGTGCCTGTGATCCCAGCTACTCAGGAGGCTGAGGCAGGAGAATTGCCTGAACCCAGGAGGCGGAGGTTGCGGTGAGCCGAGATCGGGCCATTGCACTCCAGCCTGGGTAACATGAGTGAAACTCCGTCTCAAAAAAAAAAAGAGTCATCCAGAGTTTTTTATAGCGGCCTTCTCTGCTCGTTTACACCACTTATCCTCCTCAGACCTTTCATGCTCTGTAGTTTTAAAGATTCTTTTCATTTTGCGAATATGCTTGAAGGCATTCACTTTTCTTCTAAAAATCTAAGCAAAAATTTTTGGCTTGGCTATTGTTTTCCATTGTAAGCCATTTGTTCTTGAGTGTTCCTTAGGCTTCTGTGCGCTCATCACTTACTGGGGAGGTAGGTGGAATGTGGCGTCCGTGGGTCACCAGCAGGACTGATGTGGCTTCCTAACTTCTGTAGTCCACGTATAGTTGACAGTCCAATTTCCTGCTAGGGGTAGATAGGGGCTACCATACACAAATACAGAATAAGAATAGTTCTAGAAGGCAATAAACCAGTCAGGCAGTGAATGCTCAAATGGGAGGTGTTATGTTGTTTGCTATTTAACTGATTGCCTGGGATACGTAATTATTCAAATTAGAATTTAATTTCTTCTGCTTAAAACTTAATTCTTCTTAGGATCCCACTGTCACATGGTACCGATGCTGAGTAGCCAGGGACACCTTCCTCCACTCACACTGTTACCCTGGGGCCAGCCAGGGTGGAGTCTGCAGGACTTGTGACCGTGAGGTGACACATACAGATGTCCCTCCATTAAAGAGCTAGGGTTTCATTTTTATTCTATTTTTTGAGACATGGTCTCACTCTGTTATGCTGGCTGGAGTGCAGTGGCATGATCTCAGCTCACTGCAGCCCCAGCCTCCCAGGCTCAAACAATACTCCCAGCCTCAGCCTCCCAGGTAGCTGGGACCACAGGCATGCGCCACCATGCCCAGCTGATTTTTTATTTTTGGTAGAGATAGGGTCTTGCCATGTTGCCCAGGCTGGTCTCAAACTCCTAAACTCAGGCAATCCACCCACCTCAGCCTCCCAAAGTACTAGGATTACAAGTGTGAGCCACCACACCCAGCAAGAGCTAGAGTTTCAAAATTTTCACTTTATGCAAGAAATAAAAATGTTTGCTGTTGTGCTTTTATGGTGTAATGTAAATTTTGTAATTATTGAGAATGTGTTGTCCTAGAAGTGAAAATAAAGTCTGGTATGGCTTTCGGCAGGTGGGCTTGAAGTGAAGCTGAATGCGAAAGCCTCTCAGAAGTGCTGCTCGTTTTCCCTAAAGGAGCTTATACACACACACACATTAAATGAAATAAAATTGCCCATAACAAATGATAAAAAGTGATGACTTTTTCATGTTTTTTCAATGAGTGAAATATGCTCTCATGCTCTGATGTTAAAATCTGATTCATTGAAATCTCTTTTATAATGCTGATTAATGGAAGACACTGCAATTTTTGAGTTTCCATTGCAATGAACATCTTTTATGTATTTATTAGGCAAGTAAACTGAAGCGCCATGTCCGATCCCACACGGGGGAGCGCCCCTTCCAATGCTGCCAGTGCAGCTACGCCAGCAGAGACACCTACAAACTGAAACGCCACATGAGAACGCACTCAGGTAAGGGCTCTGGTGCTGAAGGCCTGATACGTACAGTGTTAGCTCTTAAAGCAAGTTTTAAAAAATTACTTTTTATTGGCACAGTTAAAGTTCAAAGGTAAAAGTGGACTTTTGTATGCCTTTGGGATACGAGGATTTTGATCTGTCCCTTTGCGTTTATTTAGCAGTAAGAGAGTCTGCATAGATACTGTGCTGCAACCCCACTGCGCAGCATAAAACACGAAGTAGTTCCCTCCATAGATTTTTCAGGTATTTAAAACTCAACTCCCGGCCAGGCACAGTGGCTCAAACCTGTAATCCCAGCACTTTGGGAGGCCGAGGCAGGAGGATCACTTGAGTCCAGGGGTTTGAGACCAGCCTGGGCAACATAGGGAGACCCTGTCTCTACATGTAATTTAAAAATTAGCTGGGCCTGGTGGTGCACACCTGTGATCCCAGCTACTTGGAAAGCTGAAACAGGAGAATCACTTGAACCTGGGAGGTTGAGGCTGCAGTGAGCCGGAATCACTCCACTGCACTCCAGCCTGGGTAACAGAGCGAGAACCCATCTCAAAAGAAAGAAAATAAGTAAATAAAAACACAATAAAAATCAACTCCTTAATTCATTCTTCAACTTTAAGGCAAAACATAAAACAACACAGGTACTTAATGTCTGGTTGTGTAAAGAATACATTTATGGGCACTTCCTGGTTCTTCATACAACCCCATGGATGTGAACCACCTTAAACTTTTGCATTACTACCAGATGCAGAAAAGTTGCGTCTCTGGTCGGTCCTGGACACAGCTGTACTTGACATAAGCTGTCTGGCTTGACTGGGGAGTCTCATACTAACTGGGGACTGTCCTGTGAGAAGGGGCAGCTTGGGACAAAAGAAACGCTTTCAGGCCGGGCGCAGTGGCTCACGCCTGTAATCCCAGCACTTTGGGAGGCCGAAGCGGGTGGATCACGAGGTCAAGAGATCGAGACCATCCTGGTCAACACGGTGAAACCCCATCTCTACTAAAACTACAAAAAATTAGCTGGGCATGGTGGCGCGTGCCTGTAGTCCCAGCTACTCAGGAGGCTGAGGCAGGAGAATTGCCTGAACCCAGGAGGCGGAGGTTGCGGTGAGCCGAGATCGGGCCATTGCCCTCCAGCCTGGGTAACGAGCGAAACTCTGTCTCAAAAAAAAAAAAAAAAAGAAATGCTTTCAGCACAGGTGTCCTTCGGCAAGGATCAGGCCTGGAGGGGGAATCACTTTGTTGTCTACATCTCAGGTGAGAAGCCTTACGAATGCCACGTCTGCCACGCCCGCTTCACCCAGAGTGGGACCATGAAAATACATACTCAGCAGAAACACAACGAAAACGTCCCCAAACACCAGTGTCCCCATTGTGCCACCATCATTGCACGGAAAAGTGACCTACGTGAGTGTCTGTTCTAGTGCTCTTTCTTTTACTACAATATTTGCTGGCTCTTTGGAGCAAGGTCCTGTAAACCTGCAAAGTACTGGCCCTGACACGGGATGCCCGGTCTTTGGGAACTTCGCCCTGGGACAAATTTTCTTCCAGAGGTCCTGTTGCGCCATCTGGTGGCCGCATCTTATAAGTGCATTTTATAGCATGTTTTTAGAATCCGGGCCCGGGCCTGTTCCCTCTGTGCATGCTAAAACCTTTCACAGATGGGTATGATTTAATTCCACATTCAGCCTGTTTTTCAGATTAGGATCTGAGGCACAGAGACATGGAGAAACCTGCCTGGGAGTCACATGACCAAGGATGCTAGGAAGTGGCTGGATCCTGGGTTCCTATATATCAATGCTCTCTCCGTGACACCCAGCCACCTTTTCTTAAATCCTGGCTATGGGCCTAAAGAGTTTTGGGAGCAGAATTTACAAAAGACACAGTTTTCCCCTTAGGACAGTCACTTGGGGAAAGGAGGCGAGTCTGTAATGCATAATCCGCATCTGACGTGGTGAGAGCCTTTTAACTGTCAGACATCACAGAGTGGGAGTGGGAGTCCAGAAGGACTTGGAGCACCAGGCCTAGGAAAGCTGGGATTTGATGCTGCCTGCGGGGAAGCCAGCCAGAGTTGAGCAATGGAAGGGAAGGTGTGGGTAAGCGTGAGTGAATGAGCCTCTTCTTGGTTTCAGGATTCTTGGGCCTCCCTTTTTCCATGATCCTATTTCTCTTGCCAAAATATACGACACTGTGATACGCAAAATATGTTAGCAAAACAAAATATTTACCCTTTTGGCCAAAGAAATTCTGGAGAGAAGATGAACTTTTTGAAAACTTTTCTGAAAGGCTAAGGGTGTTTCACAGAGTCTTAACTTTTATTTTTCATCTGGACCATTTTGTTATTGTTGCCATAGATATTAGCACATCACGAAACACAGCCCCGTGGGGCGTAAGTCTACCCAGTTGCTAGACTTTTTTGACACCATGGCAAAGTAACCCAGTTTATATCTATCTCATGCCAGTGGGTGATACACTTTGAATAGCCTGTAGGATGCTTTATAAACACGTTAGTTCTTCCTTCCCATAACTGTATGAGAATTCAAGCTCTCTAAATGTGTGAGTCACTGTGGGTAAAGTGGAATACCTCTATCATGCAGCTATCAATTGTCATTTGGCTTCTTACACAAATATCACAAAGCCACCATTCTTTAGACTTAGATGAGCAAAACTTGCCCTAGAGCATACCCAGCCAGACCTTACTGGGTCTATCAGGTTAATTTTAACATAGGAAATAACAGGGCACTGACTTCTAACAATGTATGGATTTTTTAAGGTAAAATAAAGATTTTATATCTTTTTATATAAATCCACCTTAACATCATCCTAAAATCCACCTACCCCATAATACGGTAGTTCTCCAAGTGCTTTGGTAAATGAACATTTTAGGTCCAGTATGACATACCTTATATAACATTTAACTCCATTTGAAAAACTATTAAAATGATATTTCAGCATTCTGTTCGTTTAGAGCAGTGATTCTCAACTGGGAATGTTTTACCCCCCAGAGGACATGTGGTGATATCTAGAGGTATTTTGGCTTTCACAACTGGTGAGGGAGGAGGTGCTGCTGGCACCTGGTAGACGAAGACCAGGAATGATCCTTAACACCCTACAGCGCACAGGATAGCCCACCCCGCCCTGCCCAGGAAGGAAACCCCCATGTAGGAGAGAAGGGAAGCAGGCTAACAGAAAGCAACACTCTTGAAGTAGATAATGTTCTGTCTGTTTCAGGTGTCCATATCCGCAACTTGCATACTTACAGTGCTGCAGAGCTGAAATGTCGCTACTGTTCTGCTGTCTTCCATGAACGCTATGCCCTCATTCAGCACCAGAAAACTCATAAAAATGAGAAGAGGTTCAAGTGTGAACACTGCAGTTACGCCTGCAAGCAGGTATTGTACTTTACTTAATTTGGAGAGGCAGTGGGGCATGGAAGAATGGAGAGTTGGGATGGGATTCTCTACTGCTTTGAAAATACTGAGAAGAGTCAGAATAACTAGAAAGCGATGGTGAGCCAGTCATTCGAAATAGCAGTTCTTAAAGAATGTTCACATACCCCTAGAGGTCCCTGCAATTAACTAGGGGCCCGCAAGAGCCAAGCCCTTGTTAGGATAATGGAAAGGTGTCATTTGCCCTTTTGAGACATTGACATTTGCACTTTCGGTGCCAAAGTAGTGGTGGTCCTTAGCCCAGATCAAGGCAGTGACACCCAGCGGAACAGGTCATTGCAGTATTCTTCACCTTCACACACTGGCAGCAAAAATAAAGAGCAGTTTTATATGACAGTGTCCTTGAAGAAGCAGCAAAAGTTGTTAACTTTATTCAATCTTGACCTGAAATACTGTCTTTTAAATATTCTTTGTGATGCGATGAGAAGCTGGCATATGCACCTCCATCATCTGAAGCCTGGAGGGAAAGCACTTGGGGCCTCTTTGAGTTTCCAGCTCAATTAGCCACTTTCTCAGTGAATGTCATTTTCACTGAGAAAGGAACAAGATAAACGAACTTTATTTACTCAGTCATTGGGTGTTGGTGGACTTTTTTTTGAAAATGAACAACGTAGGCCAGGCACAGTGGTTCACGCCTGTAATCCCAGCATTTTGGGAGCCAAGGCAGATAGATCACGAGGTCAGGAGTTCGAGACCAGCCTGGCCAATATGGTGAAACCCCATCTTACTAAAAAATACAAAAATTAGCTGGGTATGATGGTACACACCTGTAATCCGAGCTACTTGGGAGGCTAAGGCAGGAGAACCGCTTGAACCTGGGGGGAGGAGGTTGCAGTGAGCCGAGATCACGCCACTGCACTCCAGCCTGTGTGACTGAGTGAGACTCCGTCTCAAAAAAAAAAGGGAAACACATATGACCAATGAGGCAATTTCACTTTTCAAGAGAAAAATCAGAATTCAAATTTTGGAAAATATATATTCACCATTATAAGCTTAACAGCTTTCTAATACTTAAGATTTTTCTGATAAGATTGGAGTGATTTTTAAAAGCAATTTTTATATTGTGTAATGAAATATGTCAGCATTTAGAAAATCTGTATAACTCAGTAAACCAGTATTTTCCAAATGACCAGTCCATGATGTTACAGACTCATGCACAGGTAAAAGATCCATTCAAAGTAAAAGATAAACCAAGAGATTTTAACTTCATAGAGGAGAACAAGTTTATTGACAGGGTTCCAGATTCCACACTGCAACCCATGGTTAAGAAACTACCATGGGCAGACATACTGGCTCACACCTATAGTCCCAACACTTTGGGAGATTGGGGAGGACAGAACTCTTGAGCTTAGGAGTTCAAGACCCACCTGAGCAACATAATGAGACCCTATCGCTACAAAAAAAAAATACAAAAATTAGCTGGGTTGATGGTGCCTATCTGTATAGTCCTACCAGCTACTCAGGAGGCTGAGGTTGGAGGATCACTTAAGCCCAGGGAGTTGAGGCTGCAATAAGCTATGTTCCTACCACTGCACTCCAGCCCAGGCAACTGAGTGAGACTCTAAAAAAAGAAATTACTACTAACTGACTTTGGTCTAATAGTGGAGAAAGAATGCCCACAGTTATTTGGAAGAGCTAGTAAAATGTTGCTCTTTTTTCAAACTACGTGTCTATGAGAGCAGATTTTCTTTATCACTTAACATACTCAGTGGACTGAGGGAAGAGCAGAGATGGGAATCCATCTGAATATTGAATGGAGTTGTCAGACTTAGCAAATAAAAATACAGTACACCTAGTGACATTTGAATTTCAGACAATGAATAGTTTGGTTTTTTTTTAATTCTTTTTTTTTTTTTTTAAAGACGGGGTTTCACCATGTTGGTCAGGCTGGTCTTGAACTCCCAGCCTCAAGCGATCTGCCCACCTTGGCCTCCAAAGTGCTTGGATTACAGGCGTGAGCCACCACTCCCGGCCATGAATAGTTTTATATACAAGTATGTTGCAGCCTATATTGTAACTGGCAACCTTATCTATTAAGACAGACATTAGGTTAGTTTTGTTTTGAAAAATAATATAATTTTACAAAAATAATAGGTAGCTGGTTTGTTGTTATTTTTAAATGTTTAGATAAACTTATTTTTTAAAATTCTTTAGAATTCCTCAGTTTTGCTAAGAAAGTAAATACTAATACATGCCATCTGCACAAATAAAAGCTCTTCAGAGGCCGCAGTAATTTTTTAAAGTATAAAAGGTCCTAAGACTCGAAGTTTGAAAACCAAATCACTGCTTTGAAGCACTGCAAGCTGTTGGTTACCAAAGGTGAAAATCAGTGCTTACTGTGTTTTGAAATGTGGGCTGTAAACTGTAAATGCTTTGAATAAAGGAAAAAGAGTTTTTCTGGTAGATTTTGAACAAAGAATTTTCTGAGGTCCTAGGCCCAGATTTGTTCAAATGAAGTAGGAGGGCTTCCTGAAAGGCGGATAAGACTTAAAGAGGATGAGGGGCCTGGAGCAGGCATGCAGCGGGCGTGTGGGAGCAGATAGCAGCTAGCCATGCTGTGGCCTCCGGCGGAGGCCCGGAGCACTGCTGGGCACTCCTGGCCACTGCCGTCCTGAAGAGCCAGGTTCCCAGCAGGCAGACCAGAGATTCTGTCCCAAAGGAGGGCGATGAGATGAAAGCTGTGTGTGGAAGAGAGTGTTCAGTGAATTGGTTGAAAGAAAAATTAGAAGAAAGACCGCCAATTAGATTATTGACCGTAATGCAGAAAAGACCAAATATACATTTAATCCAAATAGTCATCACATTTTAAATAAAACAAAATGTGTACTTTTGCCTGACTTCATACGTATTTTTGTCCTGATTTCCCAAATTATTTTCTCCTGTCTAAGCTAAAATCTCTATTTAGGCCAGTTACAGTGGCTCACACCTAAATCCCAGCACTTTGGGAGGCTGAGGTAGGAGAATTTCTTGAGGCTAGGAGTTTGAGACAACCTGGGCAACATAGTGAGAACCTGTCTCTGCAAAAATAAAAACTGAGCTGAGCATAGTGGCGCACACCCACAGTCCCAGCTAGTCAGGCGGCTCATGTGGGAGGATCACTTTGGCTCTGGAGTTTGAGATTGCGGGGAGCTGATTGTGCCACTGTACTCCAGCCTGGGTGACAGAGCGATACCCTGTCTCAGAAAAAAATTGGCATTAAGATCTGTTATGATACTATTGGGAGGTAAATGGAAAAATGTTTAGATACTTAACATACTTACAACCCCAAATGCCCGCTGAATTTAAACTCTGACATTTGATTTTTAAGTTTGCAGGTTCTATTTGCCTTTTGTAAACTCAGGTAATTGCAAATAATTGTATAGAAGGATGACTCCCAGTACATGAGGGGACAAGGAACCATCCTTTCACGCCCTGAGGTGTGTACTCCCACATCCCCAGTTGGATTGGAGAGCCGGCAAGGAATTCACTGCAAGACCTTTATCACTTGCTGGCGCCGCATACAAGTTTGTTTCCTAGAGGGCACATCATCCTGAGAGTGAATGCCGCCCTGTTGAGAATGTGTTTGCAGTAATTCTGCTTAATAATGGACTCATCTTTGGGGAGGGAAATAAAAGGTATTGTACAATAAATAATGTCTAATGTGGAAAAAGACACTTCGAACTAGACAAGCTGCTTTCTTCCCCTTCCGTCTTAGGCACGTCATATGACTGCTCACGTTCGCACCCACACTGGAGAGAAACCATTCACCTGCCTTTCCTGCAATAAGTGTTTCCGGCAGAAGCAACTTCTAAAGGTTCACTTCAGGAAATATCACGATGCCAGTTTCATCCCAGCTGTTTACAAATGCCCCAAGTGTGACAAAGGCTTTTCCCGCTGGGTAAGCTTATTTAAGTCACCATAAATCCCCCGTGGAAAGATCCCTCTATCTTAGGAGGACAATGTCAGACCAGGAGAGTTTAAACCTGGTTATAGAAACCTGCCAGGACTTCAGGAGCGTCTGTCATGCCTTAGGAAAGTGGTTATTAGTTTTTTAAAATCACAAAATTCTTGAAGAATTCTATGAAAGTGTGGTCTCCTCATCCCCTAAAACAAAAGGACAATCCAACAAACAAAATCTTACAGATAGTTTTAGAGAGTCATCAGACTCCCCAAAGAGCCCCAGCTTTTAGAGTAATATTTTCAAATTGTTCCAGTGAACTAGATTTAGGCTACTTGACAGAGAGAATGCAATTTTCACACATTTCTCAGATGTCCCTAGAATAATGCTACTGGTATCTATAATCTCAGCTATTTGGGAGGCCAAGGTGGGAGGATCACTTGAGGCCAGGAGTTTGAGATCAGCCTGGGCAACATAAGGAGACCCTCCATCCCTCCAAAAAAATTAGCTGGGTGTAGTGGTCTACCCCTGTAGGCCTAGCTGCTGAGGAGGCTGAGACGGGAGGACCACTTGAGCCCAGGAGTTGGAGGCTGCAGTGAGTCATGAACGCACCACTGCATTCTGGCCTCAGTCAGAGTGAGATCCTGTCTGTAAAATAATTTTTTAAATTAAAAAAAAAGAATAGTGCTGTTGGTACTGGGCTAAGCAATACATTTATGGTGTATTCTTTTAGGTGTTGTATAAGTTATCTATTTCTGCATGACATATTACCTCAAAATAGAGTGGCTTAAAACCACAAACATTTGTCATCTGTTAGTTTCTGCAGGTTGGGAACTTGGAGCGGCTTAACTGTGTGGTCCTGGCTCAGGGTCACTCCTGAGGTTGCAGTCAGGGTGTCCACTAGGCTGCATCATCCGAAGGCTGGACTGGGGCCAGAGGCTCTGCTTCCAGCATAGCTTCACCCACCAGCTGCTGGCCCAGGCCTCTCAGTCCTTGCCACAGGGACTTCTGTGCAGGGCTGCTGGAGTGTCCTCCTGACTCAGAGCAAGTGAGAGAGTGCAGGCAGGAAGCCACGGTGCCTTTTGCAATGTAGTCTTTTAAATGGCACAACAGCCAGGTATGGGGGCTCACTCCTGTAATTGCAGTACTTTGAGAGGCTAAGGCAGGCAGATAATTTGAGGCCAGGAGATTGAGACCAGCCAGGCCAACATGGTGAAACCCTGTCTCTACTAAAAAAAAAAAAAAAAAATTAGCCAAGCATGGTGGTACATTCTTGTAATCTCATCTACTTGGGAGGCTGAGACAGGAGGGTCACTTGAACCTGGGAAATGGAGGTTGCAGTGAGCTGAGATGGCACCAGTGGCCTCCAGCCTGGGTGACAGAGCAAGACTCTGTCTCAAAAAAAAAAGTGGCACATTACTTCTAGTCACAAGAAATGAATCATGGAGTCCCACCCACACTCAAGGAGTGGGGAATGAAGTTTCTTTTGAAATTAAGAGCGTCAAAGAATTTCAGGACATTTAAAAACCACTGCACATGGCTAGCTAGATCCCTGGACCATGCAGGCTTCAGCCTAACTTTATAAAAGTTTAAAAAAAGTTGAATTTTCTGAAGTTGACCATTAAAAAAAAAAATCTTTCTTCTTAAAAGAAAACAGTAATGTAGTTGTGTTTTTCTGAGTGGCACAGTGGGATAGTTCTGAAATGTCAAGCCTATTAGTTTAAAATTTCAAATAAAAGCAGTGGCAGTGCTCCCAAAACAGTGTCACTCATGCTAAAATTGTAAAGAGTTAAAATTAGCGAGTAGAATTATAAAGAGAAGAAACTGCCCTTTGGTGCAAGAAATAAGAATGTAGAGAAAAGAACAAGTCTGCTTCATGCTGTCCCTCAGAACATAAAATCAGAAGTTTTAAAACTCCTATTCAAGAAAGCATATTTGGACTTATATCTAGAATATGAGAAGAAGTCTCGTAACTCAGTAAATAGACAGATACCCAATGAAAAACAGGTAAAGTGTCTAAATAGACCTTTCTCCAAAGAAGACATACAGCTGGCCAATAAGCACAGCGTCATCAATCACCAGGGCAACGCAAATCAGTTTCTGCCCTTGTATCACAGAAGCAGCTGTGGGTGCAGTTTGTAAATGAATAGGCCTGGCTGTGTCCCAGTAAAACTTGCTTTCTTTCAGAAACACTTGGCAGCCAGATTTGACACGCTGGTCATCATTTGCCAACCCCAGTGTCTAAGCATAAAATGGAAGAAGTTTAAACAACCTGTTACATTGCCCCCACTTAACGCATAAATTCTTAGTCCTTCCATCATAAACGCAGGCCGTCCTGTTAAGCACAGTGGGAAAGTCGAAATGGGAACCAGGCAAGATGTTTTGTATGATTTCAACTTTAAACACCCATTACCAGTTTTGCCTGGGACCCTTTCAAAAAGTGAAAATTTTCTAACTTAAATTATCCTAAGTGTTCATTAGATGAGATGGTGTCATGAATAGGCTTGACTGGGAAGTGTTTGACTTTTATTCCTGAATGCTGTATACAGTTTCATAACTGCCAGCCATGACCTCTGCCCAGTAGCTTTGAGAGAGAAGCTAACAGAATAGTAAAACCTTTATGGTATGTGGTTGATGGTTATAAAATTGACTGAATTTTTGGTTCAACATCAGCCTTAGCTTTCAAGAGTAGAAACATTCTAGAAAAATAAATTTTGTCTTCTCATTGATTTCTATTATTTAAAAACTACTTAAAGCAAGCTAGTATTTGACTAGCCCTAAACACAACAGAAAGGGCCACCTTTAGCAGTCATCATTTTTGTACAAGATTATCAAAGGTCCATGCTGCCCACAGTTTTCCCAAAGCCTGCCTCTTTGTGCATTTTTCAGTGAATTTGGGGAAGCCATCTCTTGTCGCAGAACCAAACTGGGATGTGCTTGCCTGGTGCAGTAAGACCAGATATCCACACTGCAGTTTGCAGCAGAAGAAAGGAAGGTGTTTATTTGCAGTGTGCCAAGCAAGCAGAAACTACAGATGAAATCGTAGATCCGTGCATGCAGGATACATTGCCCTGAAAGGGTCAGATACCTTGCAGCAGGGGCTTACAGGTTGTAGGTAGATTCAGAGACTCTGGTTTGCAATTGGTTAAGGAACAGAAGTTTTGTTTAAAATTTTGGGGTCAACAGAAAAGAATGTTAGCTCTGGTTCATGGGCATGACCTGTCCCTCCAGGCCTCTCAGGAGGAAATTAAGAACAAAATTAGAACAGATTTAGCAATGGTCAGATTTCAGCCCCCAGTTCCCCCTTATCTTAGGTCTACCTGCCAGGGGATCTGTTTGGTAAAGACCCAGGTTTCTAAAAAACAACTCAGGGACAGATGTTAAGATACTACCTTGCCCGGTGCGGTGGCTCACACCTGTAATCCCAGCACTCTGGGACGCCAAGGCAGGTGGATCACTGGAGGTCAGGAGTTTGAGTCTAGCCTGGCCAACATAGTGAAACCCTGTCTCTACTAAAAATATAAAAATTAGCTGGGTGTGGTGGCACTCACCTGTAGTCCCAGCTACTTGGAAGGCTGAGGCAAGAGAATTGCTTGAACCCAGGACATAGAGGTTACAGTGAGCCAAGATCGTCCCACCACACACCAGCCTGGGGGACAGAGCGAGGCTCCATCTCAAAAAGCAGCCGTTACCTTAGGTTTCTGTAAGGGCATCAGACACCCGAGTTTAGCTTCCTTGGCTGTTGTTTTAGGTTTCTATTTTCCTTTTTTTTTTTTTTCGGCAGCCTCGACCTCCCGGGCTGAAGCGATCCTCCCACCTCCGCCTCATGAGTAGCTGGGATCTCAGGGTACATGCCACCACAGCGGGCAAATTTTTTTTATGTTGTATCTTTTGTAGAGATGGGGTCTCACTGTGTTGCCAGGTGGGTCTCCAACTCCTGGACTCAAGCAGCCCTCCCTCCTTGGCCCCCTAAGGCACTAGGATTACATGTGTGAGTCACCGTGCCCAGCCTCCTTCTTGCTAATCAGGTTTCTCATTCACTCCTTAGGGCTAGCAAAGTACCTGGAGTTTCCTTCAAAAGAACTCAGGATTTTCCTTTATTTCCATGTTTGGGGGTCCCCCCAGACCCCTGAAGGGGGTCCCTGCTCCATCTCACTGGCCTTGTGTGTTCTGTGTCAATTCTCCGGCAGAGTAACATGCATAGACACTTGGAGAAGTGTGGCTCAGGGCAAGCAAAGGCAGCTGCTTCAGGAAAAGGAAGAACAAGAAAGAGGAAGCAGACTGTCGCGAAGGAGGCCGCGAGGAGAGACGGTACTGATTTTATGCGGATTTGTTTTTAACACGACAGTGATTTTCTGGTTGTAAATGTCCTGGGTGCCGAGTGTTACTGTGCAGGGGACGTGTCCAGAGCCCCTGTTTGTCCACCAGTTGCTCCTACCAGGTGGCTTGTGCCAGGCCTCTCAGAATGGCAGTGAGCATAGTGTGAGAAAGTCAGTGTGAGAGCCCCATGCCGGTCCACGTGCAACCCCCACCCCCAGGAGCCCTCTTCCATCGCATTGCACTGTCGCCTGCAGCTACGGGGACTGTCCTGGGTTGTTGCAGTAGATGACCACAAGCTGGGTGGCTTGGGACAACAGAAATGGATTTTCAAATAGCTCTAAAGGCCAGAAATCCTCAATCCAGGTGTGGGCAGGGCCGCCTTCCCTCTGGGGACCTAGGGGAGGGTCCTTCCTGGCCTCTTGCAGCTCTGATGGCTCCGGCATTCCTCAGTTTATGGCCACATCCTCCAGTCTGTGCCTTCGTCTTTTTGTAGCTCCCTCCTCTCTTCTATGTCTGGGCCTTCTCTTCTGCCTCTTACAAAGACATTTGTCACTTAGGATTTAGGAATTTAGGACTTCTTTTGAAAGAAGGAGGTCAGCTATGGGGCTTAGGATATGGATATATCCTTTTAGGGACCACCACCCAGCCCCCACAGCCATCACAGTCTTCCCCCTCTGGCCTCAGGGAGCTGAAGTGAGTTTCCAGGTTGTCGCGAAGCTGGGCCCTGTCCTGTGTGTCGTGTGCATGGCTCTGCTGTAAGAGGGGCAGACCCGACACCTGCACAGGTGAACACCTGCTCTCTTTAGCTTCGCCACTCCTTTCCTGTGAGGACCTTAGAACCCGAGATGATTGGAGACCGTCCAACCTCACGGCACGAGCACGTGCCCCCCGTTCTGATTCCAGCCTCAGTCTCTACCTTGAGAATTTACCATACAACGGCTGCCCTCCACCTGCGTCCCTCAAGAGTTGCCAGATCAGATAGAGGATGCCCAGCTCAATCTGAATTTCAGATAAACAGTGAATCATTGTTTGAATGTGTCCCACACATTATTTGGGATATACTTATACTAAAAAAAAATGTCCATCATGTATCTGAAACTCACGTAGAAGCAGGCATCCTGCAGTCCTTCCTGCTACCTCTGTGCGGAGTCAGTTCTGGGTCCCTGGTTCCAGCCGCTCTGTCCACAGGCCACACTGGCCCACTCTTTCAGTGTGTCTCACCATCTGGCAAATCCCTAAGCCTCAGTGTGCCCAAGGCCTGCCTTTCCCATGCCTGCGTCACACAGCCAGGCCCTGTCTGGCAGGACAATGGCGAGACTGAGGGGTCCCAGGCAGTGCCCCGTTGCTCAGCTCAGCTGGAACTCTCCAGAATCAGCACCCTCCTTTCTCCTCCAGGGATCAGCAGTTACCACTGACAGCGCATGTGAGTCCCTTCTTATCCTGACCACAGCCCTCTGCAGGGGGCAATATCATCTGTCTGGCGGAGAGAGAGCTATACCACAGGGTGAGGACGAGCCTGCTCGGGCACGCAGGTCCTGGAGGGTGAGGCTGTGACCAGACCCCAGAGACCTCATTCTGGACCTCAGCATCAAAAATTTTCTACTGATTTCCAATGAGCTCCTTCATCCCTAACTCCCAGCCCCTGCCTCCCTCCCTCTGGGTGGAGGCCTCGCTGACTCTGCACCGGCATATGGGCTCTGCTGCCTGCTGCCCCTGGCACTCCTGTTTCCTCTCACTCCCAGCCTGAGTTCCCACCATCCTCTGCCAGCTCCTGGGGCTTCTCCATACAGCCCCACGGGCACAGGGCTGTCTACAGGGCTCATAGGGTCAGATCCGAAGAAAAATCAGTGTCACACTGATGGGTATCAAGTAATGGATGCAGCCTGGATTCCATTTGTCTTTATACCAATGATGTAAAATATCAATTTTCATATTTTTTAATGGAGGAAGGGGCTGGAGGAGCCACCCCTCCCATCTGAGGCCACTCCGAGTCTGGAACCCACCCCCCAGATCGGCAGCTTTATGACCCCCATTCACCCTCCTCGGCCAACTCATCCCTCCTGGCCTGCCCTTTCCCATCAGCCTTAAACATGCTCCGTGTCTTCAGAAAAATAAAAGCACTTGGCGCGACCGCCCACCTGGTCCCCTGCTGCTGCCCCTCCTGTGCACTTCGCGCTTATTTGGTTATTTAATAAGCACCAGACTTCCACCTGCAGCCCACTGCAGGCCCCTCCCAGGTGGGCCTGGCCCATTTGGTCTGTCCCCAGCTCCTGGTGCCAGGCCTGGCCTTAGCAGTGCTCGTGAAGCCGCCACTTATTGAATAAACAAGTGAATAATACGCACAGTCCTTTACTGGAGAAGACAGACCAGTGAAATGTGACTCACAGTTGGTCCGCTCGAACTGTGGAGATCCAAGGCCAGGTTACTGGCTGCCTGCACCCTAAGTTAGGTCAGATCCTAAAATGTCCATGGGAAATGTGACTTCTGCACTCATTAGACACCTAAAGCCACCTCTGCAGTTCTCCCCATCTTCACACTTCAATATAGTGGGGTTTTTTTTTTAATTATTTCTTAAATGAAATCTCTAGAAGACCAAATGATTTGGGGTGAATTTTGAAAATGTCACCCTCAGTCGGTGACATTTTTGCTGTGAAGAGGAGTTGAGAAGGCTCTCGTAGGCTTAAAAACTGCTGATAGGAATGGTATCGTTCAATATGCAGACTTTTTTCATATGTTTTATGGTCAGTGGTGATATCCAAAGCAAGTGTGAATTAAGGCAAATAACCTGGCAAAAAATATGACTGAATTTGCATTTCAGGGTTTTTACAGCCTGTGTTATCCAGATAATTGCCTCACTTCTGCATCTGCTCTGTGGGTGCACCAGGGTGCAGCACCTTTCCAGTTCATTGATGGATCTCGACACGTTACTGTCTGTTGGCACCAGTGTGTGTGTGTGTGTTTTAGACAGAGTTTCACTTTGTAGCTCAGGTGTGATCTTGGCCCACTGCAACCTCTGCCTCCTGGGTTCAGGTGATTCTCATGCCTCAGTCTTCCAGGGAGCTGGGATTGCAGGTGCCTGCCACCACGCCTGGCTAATTTTTGTATTTTTTTAGTAGAGATGGGGTTTTACCATCTTGCACAGGCTGGTCTTGAACTCCTGACCTCAAGTGCTCTGCCCACCTCGACCTCCCAGAGTGATGGGATTACAGGTGTGAGCCACTGTGCCTGGCCTGATGGCCTGTTTTGTGGGTCTAAGTGTTTTTTTTCATATCTAAGAACTGGTTCTTCTTGTCCCCCGCCATCCCCCACCCAGAAATACTTCAAGGAAGCACAGGCAAAAATATCTTCAGACAACTTAAAACTGGCATGAGGCAATAGCGTTCTTCAGTGTGGCGCTCTATGGGGGTTTGGGGAAGTAATTTGGAAGATAAATAGAGCAGAGGTTCCCAACCCCCAGGCCATGGACCTGTGGCCTGTTAGGAACGGGCCTCACAGCAGGAGGTGAGTGGTGGGTGAGCGCGGGAAGCTTCGTCTGTATTGACAGCCGCTCCCCATTGCTCTCATGACCCTCTGAGCTCCACCTCCTGTCAGATCAGTGGCGTTGTTAGATTCTTGTAGGAGCGCACACCCTGTTGTGAACAGCACACGCGAGGGATCTAGGTTGCACGCTCCATATGAGAATCTAATGCCTGATGATCTTAAACTCTCCAAGTTGTGCAGACTGGCTCCTGAGCTGCTGGAGGGGGAGCAGGTTCTAGGTACACACCTGGCGTTGGCCCCAGCATCCCTAGCAGGATGCGTGACCCAGAATCAGTACTAGGTATATGTTGATTGGCCAAAGGGACCAATGTCCTGTGAGCAGCTGGCTGGCTTCATGTAGGCAGCGTCATTCCATGGGCACCGGGATGAGACTTAGGTGAGCAGCTCAGCCACGATACCAATCTCTATGATCCACCTCGATAGAAATCTGTAAGTTCCTCCTGCACCTACAGCAGCTGTTGCCAACTGGGAGTGACAGTTGGCAACAGCCACATGTCTCCAGACATTTTTATGGTTTCTGCAGCTGGAAAGAAGGGTGCTACTGGCATCTAGTGGTAGAGGCCAGGGTCGCTGCCAACATCCTACACTGCCCAGAACAGCACCCCGCCCCCAGCAGACAGCTCCCTGGCCCCAAACATCTGTAGTGCTAAGGCTGAGAAACCCTGACTGGAGGCAGTGGTTAGATGAGACTAGTACTGTCTTTGCAGTTAGATCGCTTTCTAACGTGCTTGCTGCTGTGTTAACATTTAAGTGATAGTTTCCAAAATATGTTTGCACGTTGATTATTTCCAGTTCCTTGGCTTTCTGATAAATTTGCTCATCCTGGGATTCTTCTCAAGCAGCTGCTGCTGAGAAGGCTTCCACCACGAAGGGAGAACAGTTCCCAGGGGAGACGCTGCCTGTTGCCTATGGAGAAGCCACAGCGAGAGTCAAAGAGGACGTGGATGCAGTGACCTGTGAAATGCTCCTCAACATGATGGATAAGTGAGAGAGATTCAGGCTGCCTGTTCACTGCCCCTAATTCCTAAAGCAATTTAGAAATGTTTAGCATTTGCTTTGAAACCATTAAGTTCATGACAATGAATGAATGCAAGTTTGAGGTAGTGCCTAGAATTGTTTTCCTGTTTTTAGCTGGATATTTCAAAGAAACATTGCAGGTATTTTATCAAATCTTAAACCTTGAACGAGAGGGTAACACCTCAAACCTATGAATTTATTCCTTGGTATTGGCAAGGTGGTCCACAATGAATGAGTAATGATTTTTGGGTAATAGTCACTTCAAAGTAGTCTAGATCAGCTAGTGCGTTAACAGCCAAAGCTGGACATTTTTATGTTGCACTGTGTACACCCATGATATTTCTAATAGTATGATTTTAAACATTAAAAATGAATTTTATATTTTTTATACAAATGAATTTTCTACAAAATTCAAAGCTACCATAATGCTTTTAATTAGTTCTAAATTCGATCAAAAAAGTGCTGTAGTGTTATAAAAAGGAAAACTGAGTAGGGAATGAAAAACTAGACTAGGCTAAAAAATAAGGAATAAATCCATTTTACTTTGGTATCGGTAGCAAAGTCCACCTTTATATTTTTATAGTATCTTTTAATTATGTTCCTTGGCAGGCATGAAATTGTCCTGGTTACATTCCATTATTGCTTATTAGTATTTCACTTCATAACGCTTTTTTCT
Organism: Sapajus apella; assembly: GCF_009761245.1. Lineage (NCBI taxonomy): Eukaryota > Metazoa > Chordata > Mammalia > Primates > Cebidae > Sapajus > Sapajus apella. Next base: position 6,532,296 of record NW_022437036.1, read on the forward strand.
GCTAAAACTACTTTTTTTTATATTTTTAAAATAATTGGCAGAGTGAGAAGAAACATAAAAATCAGATAATGAAAACATGAACCTGTAAGGAATTTGCACTTTTTCATAATGCCCAATGATTAGTAAGTATTTCTCTGTTGCCAGTTGACAAGATTTTTCCCACCCTCGAGCAGCACGAGAGATGCCCCTTTAGCACTTGAAATTAGTATCTATCTTTATATGGAGCCAGATTTTTCTTCTTTGCTTAGTTCAGCAGTTTCTTTTGCTGCAAACGTCTCTCTACCCCTGTATTTTAAGATCATCGATAGGTCCTAAATTCAGATTCTTAAGATATGGATATGTTACTGAAAATATCACAAATTTAGAGGCTGTATACAATGTGAATATGTGGAAATAATTTCCCAGCAGGAAGAGCATTATATTCTCTATGTACCAGCAAATAATTCAACTCAACTCATGTAAGATTTAAATTCTGTGGGCTGTAGTATGCCATCATTGTAACTGTTTGAATTTTTGCAATGGTTTATTTTTTTACTGTTATTTATAGATGTTTTACATAATTCAATAAAATGAAATGACTTAAAATTGTTATCTTTGTTATATATCAGTACTGGTCCTTAAAAATGCCTTCTTTGTCTGGAGAGAATGTGGAGAAATTGGAACCTCTGTGCACTGTTGGTGGGAATGTGAAATGGCACAGCCACTGTGGAAGGTAGTATGGCAGTTTTTCAAAAAAAAAAAAAATGAAAATAGAATTAGTATATGACCCACCAATCCCACTTCCAGATAGACTGGATACCCAAAAGAACTAAAAGCAGGGCCTCCAAGAGGTGTTTGCACACCCATGTTCATAGCAGCATTATAAAGGTGGAAACAACCCAAATTCCATTGACAGGTGAATGGTTACACAAAATGTGATGTATACATGCAGTGGAATATTATGCAACCTTAAAAAGGAAGGAAGGCCTGAAACGTGCTGCAACATGGGTGAACCTGGAGGACATTATGCTGAGTGAAATCAGCTAGTCACAAAAGGACGAATACCTTATAGGAGGTATCTAGAGTAGTCAGATTCATAGAGACAGACGGTAAAGTGATGGTTGGCAAGCACTGAGGGGTGAGGGGAGAATGCAGAGTTAGTGTTTAATGGATACACAATTTATCGGGGACAAAGAGTTCTGGAGATCAGCAATGGTGATGGCCACACAACAATGTGAATCTACCTAATTATTCCGCTGAACCATACATTTAAAAATAGCTAAAAGGATAAATTTTATGTTGTTTTAGTCCTTTCTCACATTGCTGTAAAGAAATACCTGAAACTGGGTAATTTATAAAGAAAAGAATTTTAGCTGACTCACAGTTCCACAGGCTGTACAGGAGCCATGATGTTGGCATCTGCCCGGCTTCTGGGGAGGCCTCGGGAAACTTACAGTCAAGTCGAAGGGGGAGTAGGCGTGTCATATGGTGAAAGCAGGAGTGAGAGGGGAGGTGCCGCACACTTCTTAACAACCAGATCCCGTGAGGACTGCCACTGTCATGAGGACAGCACCAAGCACATGGTGCTAAACCATTCGGAAGAAATCGCCCCCATGATCCAGCCACCTCCCACCAGGCCCTGCCTCCAGCATTGGGGATTACAATTCCACATGAGCTTTGGGCAGGGACAGATATCCAAACTACATCATGTGTATTTTACTACAACCAACTGTATTTTAATTTCAAGAACAGATAACATAAGAATCATGTTTGAAAATGCAAGACCAGTTGGTATCTAAACACAGTTAATAAATAAATAAAGCTCCTAGAGCAGGTGCAGTGGCTCACTCCTGTAATCCCAGCACTTTGGGAGGCTGAGGCAGGTGGATGACCTGAAGTCAGGAGTTCGAGACCAGCCTGGCCAACATGCTGAAACCCCATCCCTGCTAAAAATTAGCCTGGCATGGTGGTGGGCACCTGTAATCCCAGTTACCCCGGGGTGGGGGCGGAGGCAGGAGAAACACTTGAACTGGGAGGCGGAGGTTGCAGTAAGCTGAGATTGCGCCACTGCACTCCAGCCAGAGCAACAGTGCAAGACTCTGTCTCAAAAAAAAAAAAAGCTCTTTATAAACACACTTTTATAAATAGTTGCATTGTTCCATGTGTGTAACACCTGCTGAGATGGAGAACAAAATTCTGAGGAGATAGGCAATACCTACTTAGTTACGTGCGTGAGTCTCACCCACACCCGGCAAGAAGGTGAATACACTGTTAGTGCATTTGATTCCAAAATAGAAGCAGTGACAACAGTGCCCACAAGAGGGCAGTCGCTTATGTCTTTTCCAATATTGAGACAGGTTTATTATTCGAGGCTAATAAGAACGCAAAGTTATAGCAATGTCTTGGCAATTTTATGAATTCTGTGATAGGGAAAGAGAAAATTTTTTCCTTGCCAAGGAAGAGAAGGGACCTTTGCCAAACCTAGGAGTGAGGACACTAGTTGGCTCTGAGTTCGTGAATGTTTAGTGAGTGACATGATTTGCTTAAAATAGTTCTGAGATCCAGCAGGAAATAATTCCAGAATGTACACCCCTTGCACAGCTTAACATTTCTGTTTTGCAGGGAGGGGGTGTTTAAATTACAACATTGTTTGACAACAGTTTTACTATATAAAGGGTGGCTTTTAAACAAACCTGAGACCTGGCTGATGCATGTTAACAGCCTCTATTGTTTGAGATCAGCCACTGGAAAGGCTGCATAGACAGCTCTGATGAATCTGGTCGTTTTATATGATAAAGTTTGACAGCCTGCCTTTCGAAAATGGCAAGATAGTTTCCAGATATTATTTCCAGAGTAAATGTTTAATTTTTTCTGATAACCATTGAATTGTCCTCGTAAATGCATTCCTTATGACTGTTAGTCATTAATGGGTTAATGGGCGTTGTAATTTCTGCTGAAATCTGTTCCATTCATGCCTTGGGACATCTGGCTTATCAAATTGACTTTCTGCATCTCCTCACTTCCATTGCAGTTTATTTGTATTTGAGAGTATCAGATGAACGTAGGTTTTAAGCGGCAGCCTAGTTTATGCTGTGTTTAGCAACTTTTGTACCATGTATGAGGCATGGGTGTGTTTATGAACCTGATTACTTTAAATCATTATCTTTTAAAGTATGTACAATTTAGCAATTTAAGATGCATATGTTTATTTTTCCGTGCATGGCAGAGAGAGTACTATATGGGATGCCCAGGGCGCTTTGTCAGGACAAAAAGTGCCATCAACAAATTTAATTAGTCTGGGCCTAGTGGCTGGTGCCTGTGATCCCAGCACTTTGGAAGACCAAGGCAGGCAGGGTTGCTTGAGCCCCGGAGTTCAAGACCAGCCTGGGCAGCATGGTGAAACCTTAACAACAATAACAACAACAAAAAATACGAAAATTAGCTCAATGTGGTGGTGTGCACCTGTAGTCCCAGCTACTCAGGACGCTGAGATGGGAGGATCACCTGAGCCAGGGAGGCTGAGGCTGCAGTGAGCCTTAATGAGCCCACTGCACTCCAGCCTGGGCGGCAGATTGAGACCCTGTCTCAAAAAAATAAAAAATCTTAATTGAGACCAGGTGCCAACACTTTGGGAGACGAAAGCAGGGGGATAGCTTGAGCCCAGAGACCCCATCGCTGCAGAAAATAAAAATTTAAAAACTTAGCTGGGTGCAGTGGCATTGACTGTGGTCCCAGTACTCAGGAGGCTGAGGTGGGAGGATGACTTGAGCCTGGGAAGTTGAGGCTGCTTGCACCACTGCGCTCCAGCCTGAGTGACAGAGCAAAACCCTGTCTCAAACAAAAAAAATTGCACCGCAGTGGACGGCAGCTGGCTGCAGAGTTCATATAGAAAGGCTGCGAAAAGCTCCTCTCGGGAGCGACTGGGCGCCTCAACACACGCCGCTATTGTTCCTCTTAGCGAAGTATGACCGTGTGTACAGAAGTCCAAAGGTTGCTGATTAACAGACTCATTCTGGTAATTGCTATAATCATACCCTAAGGCCTGAACTATCAGAAGTAGTAAAATGGCAGAAAATAACATACTAGACAATGACTTACTTTTTTTTTTTTGAGACAGAGTCTTGCCTTGTTACGCAGGCTGCAGTACAGTAGTGCCATCTCCCTGCAGCCTCTGACTCCTGGGCCCAGGCGATCCTCCCACCTCAGCCTCCCGAGTAGCTGGGACTACAGGTGTGTGCCGCCATGCCTGACTAATTTTTGTATTTTTTGTAGAGATGGGGTCTTGCCATGTTACTCAGGCTGGTCTTGGACTCCTGGGCTCAAGCAGTTGGCTCGCCGTGGCCCAAAGTGATAGGATTACAGGAGTGAGGCGTGGTGCCCAGCAACAATGAGTGACTTTAACTCAGTCCCCGTGGGTCACTAGATTCCACAGAAAAAGATGTGTTTTCTCTTGCTTTTCCAGGGTAGCCCTTCACCTAATGGCTGCGTGACAATTTAAACACATACTTGTGTGTGGGAAGAAGCTCATCTGGCATTGCCACAGCATGAGAACCTCTTCGCCGCAACAGGGAGAGCTTGCGGTGCTAAAATTATCTGTGAATACAGACGCGATTTTAACAGCGATCCAAAGATTTTTCTATTAGATAAAAACAACCATTGTGTCAGTTAAATAATGCTCTTGTTACACAGGCATGCCCAGATTTACCGATTGTATAGGAGTTAGATTCAGGTCCCCTGGAGTTCAAAGCCTGATTTAAAGTGGATACAGGAGCAAATATGCCTGTTCTGTCTCTGCGGCAGAGCACCAGTGAGTAGTCTGCAGCTTTCTGCCTGCAACCCCTGAAAAAAATCTGGTATTCGAAAGTCTTCCGAGGAGGTGGAAGGAGTCAGAGAGTTTCATCAATGGATGTACCCAATTGAGCCGCCAGCTCCCCAGCACACTCACCCCCTGGACAAACACCAGAGTCCCCAGGGGTCAGCTCCACATGACTTCAGAGCTCCACAGCCTCCCTGAAACGTGGCCATGATTGCTGACCTCACTCTGTTTTGACTTCAGGTGCCCGCAATTTTAGAATGTGATCCCAAGGATGTGGATATACAATATCCTAGATACAGCCCCATGTTACAGCTGATTACTAGCATCCGATTGCCTAGGAGATACTTGAAGTAAAATGCAAGCCATTTTTAAGGAAAGTGTGAGAAGCACAGTAGGGTGTAGCGGTGCTTTCGATGAGAGGCACAAGGAGCGGGGTGGGAGGAAGGGGAGATGCCCTAGGGATAGAACGCAGTTGCTGCAGCCGCTGTCAGGCAGCTGTGGATGGAGGGAGAGCCCGGCTTTTGACAGAACACATGGTGATCCACCTCTGTGCGACTACGGCTGGCACCCAGTCCCTGTGGGGCTGCTTCCCGCTAGAGGCAGGCTGGGCAGACTCCCTGGACCCTCTCACCTGTGTATGTGCTTCTCGATGGGTCACCAGTGGCTGCATCTGCCTGGGCCAAAGTGTTCCCTCCTCCTGCCATGTGGCCTTACTCAAGTCTTGACATGTGACACCCTGGACTTCCTCTGATCCCACCATCTGGAGGTGCAGGCCCAGCTCCCTCACTGGACATTCAAGGCCCTCAACCACAGTGACTCATAAATCTCTTTGGGCCTAGGGATCTTCTAGGGAGCTTGTAAAAAGAACACATTCAGGAACACCCCCTCCCCCGCTCGCAGACCCTCAGAAACAGAATCTCGGGAGTGGCACAGGAGCATCGGCCCCAGAGGCCACCTGCTCTCCAGCCTGTGTGTCTTTCCTGCTTCCACGGATGTTCAACAAACCAAAGATTCTCTCAGTAGCCTGACCCTCACATTTTATTCTGGGTGGTTCAACCCCAAAGAGCAAGTCAGCATCTCTCTGCGGTCCTGTCACCCGGTCTTTGTTCCAGAGCCTCTGGAAGCAGCACGTGACCCATGCTGTGGAATCTGCCAGGCTTCCTCTGCAGAGTGACCAGCGCGATTGCATGCCCAGGTGACATGGGAACAGAACCAATAAGACCCCAGTTTTGCAGTGGCCAAGCAAGGCTTGGGAGACGGGAAGGAGGCAGCAAGGAGTCTCAGGTCTGACTACACCCGGTTTCCTTCCACCTGGACAGCAGATGGGGTCACATGGAGCATGGCAGGACTCAGCCACCGTGGAACTCGTCTGTCTGACTCTCGAGTTTGTTTGGGGCTTGTTTGGTCTTATATCTGGGTGACATGCCACCCTTGGTGATATGGACCCATTTCCAAATAAGAGCGGCAGTTGCTTTTTAAACATTATCCTTACCATTTATTGCAACGAGTAGGGTGACTACAGATGTTTGGACGGATGGGTGCAGACAGGTAGATAGCCCTGACAGGTGTATATTTTTTAATTCCATAGAGGCCAGAAATCAGTCATGAGAAGGTGAGGCATCACCTGGCCAAATGGAAATGAGTTTATTTACACAGCTTTTTATCTAGTGAAGCGGAAACAGAATTCTTAATTTTCTGTTTTCCAACAATGTATTGTTTTACATATTTTTAAGTCTTTAAATTAAAAACTTTTTTTGAGGAATAACTTACATACAGTAAAATTCCCCGTTTTAAGTATCTTTGAGTTTTGACAAATGAATGGTCATGTCATCACCCCTTCAACCAAAACACAGAGCACCTCCATCATCCAGGCATCCCACTGTGCCCCCAGATTAGAACAGGGACCCCCTTTTTAGGGGCCTGTGGACCCCACACATAAAAACCCTGAGTTCCTTCAAGAAGAAACCCAGACACCCAGCTAGCCTAAAAGCATATAAATAAATAACTTACTAAAACAAAATAATATCCTACGACAATCATTTAAAAAGTTAAAGTCCACAAAATGTTTACTCTTCCTGTAAAACTCAAAGACAGCATCTTAACATAAGCTACTGAGTTGTCTTTCAAAATCTCAGAACCCCTCTAAGGACTTCCATCAGACAGATCCAGACACATACACGTCAAATTTAAGAAAAGTAAAAACTCAACTTTAATCATCATCCTTTGTTCTAAGTTTTATCCTGAGGGGCTTAAAAAGTCACTGTCCCCAGCCAGTTAACACTTTTCTACTGACCAAAGATTTTTTTTTTGTTTTTTTTGTTTTTTTTTTGGAACAGAGTTTTTCTCTTTTTTTCCAGGCTGGAGTGCAACGGCACAGTCTCGGCTCACCACAACCTCCACCTCCCGAGTTCAAGCTATTCTCCTGCCTCAGCCTCCCGAGTAGCTGGGATTACAAGCATGTGCCACCACGCCTGGCTAAATTTGTGTTTTTAGTAGAGAAGGGGTTTCTCCATGTGGGCCAGGCTGGTCTCGAACTCCTGACCTCAGATGATCCACCCACCTCAGCCTCCCAAAGTGCTGGGATTACAGGCGTGAGCCACCACGCCCAGCCCTGACCCCAGATTTTTAAACAAAGCTTGTCTTCCTTAACCAATGGCAAATCAGAAGCTCTCTGAACCTACCTACAACCTGCAAGCCCCACTTGAAGACATCCTTCCCTGTTAAGTCTCAACCAATATAGAACCTTCATATATTAATTTTTAATTTTGCCGGTAACTGTAACTTTCCAATAATTTACCCCTGCCTTCAAAAACCCTTACCTGTAATTCATCGGGGAGGTCAGAACTGAAACATTCAGCTGCCTAGTTCTCCATGCTTGACACTCTACAAGAAAAGCCTTTCTTTCTACACCTAGAAAGCTTGGTGTGGACATCCAGTTTTACTAAGTCAAACAGACCCCAGTCTGGTTCTGTAATACTCCTTTGTAGCAAATCACTCACCCTGCCCCCAGCGCCCGGCACCGAATCTTGTTTCAATTGTCCTATAGAGTTTTGTCTTTTCCAGAATGTCACAGAGCTGGAATCCTACACTATGTATTTGAATGTGGTTTCTTTCATTCAGCAAATGACTTTGAGGTTCACCCTGCTGTTTGGTGCCTGGCTGCTCCTTTCTTTTGATTGTTGAGGGATATTCCATTGCGTGATCATTCCACAATCATTTCATCCATTCACCAGTTCAAGGACATTGGCTTTCTTTCCAATTTGAGAGGCTTGTGAATTAAGCCACTCTAAACATTTGCATACAGGTTTTGGGTAAACATACTTTTCTTTCCCTTGGGCAAAACCTAGGGGTGAGATTTCTGAGTCCCTAAGTAGATAAATGTTTATAAGAAATTGCCAAACCGTTTTTTGACGTGAATGCATCACTCTGCATTCCTACAGGCAAGGTCTGAGCATGCCCATTGCCCCACTGGAAAGATTCACCACCGCTGGCATTGTCAGGCTTTTTTTTTTTTTGAGATAGAGTCTTGTTCTGTCACCCAGGCCAGAGTGCAGTGGTGCCATCTCTGCTCCCTGCAACCTCTGCCTCCTGGGTTCAAGCGATTCTCCTGCCTCGGCTTCCTGAGTAGCTGGGACTACAGGTGCGTGCCACCGCACAAGGCTAATTTTTGTATTTTTGTGTTGACCGGGCTGGTCTCGAACTCCTAACCTCAAGTAATCCACCTGCCTCGACCTCCCAAAGTGCTGGGATTACAGGTGTGAGCCACCGTGCCCAGCCAGGCTTTTGTTTTTGTTTTTAATTTTAGCCATTCTACCACGCATATAGTGACATCCCACTGCAGTTTTAATTTGCATTTCACTAATAGCCAATGATTTGGAAAATCTTTTCATATGCTTACTCGCCATCTGCAGATGGTTTCTGGTGAGGCGCCTGTTCGGATCTTTTGATATTTTATACGCTGGGTTGTTTGAGAGTTATTTATGTGTTCTGGACCAAGTTCTTTATCAGACACACATTTTGCAAATATTTTTCCCGGTCCCTGTCTTGTCTTTTCATTTACTTAATGGTGTCTTTCAGAGAGCAGATTATTTTTTTTCAATTTTGATGAAGTCTAATTTGTCTATTTTTCTTTGATGATTTATTCTTTTGATGTCATATCTAAGAAATCTTTTGCATAACTCAAGGTCATGAAGGTTTTTCCTAGGTTTACATCTAGAAGTTTTATAATGTTAGGTTTTACATTTAAGTCTGTGATCCATTTTGAGCCAAATATTGAATATGGCACAAGGTGAGGATCAAGGATCGCTTCTGCGCACCTGGTTGCTCTATTGTTTCAGCGCCATTTCTTTTAAAAACTACCCCTTGTCCATTGACTTCTCTTGGCAGCTGTGTTAAAATGTATTGACTGGCATGGTGGCTCACGCCTATAATCCCAGCACTTTGGGAGGCTGAGGAGGGCAGATCGCCTGAGCTCAGGAGTCCGAGACCACCCTGGGCAACATGGTGAAACCCTGTCTCCATTAAAATACAAAAACTTAGATGGATGTGGTGGTGCACACCTGTAGTCCCAGCTACGCGGGAGGCTGAGGCACGAGATTTGCTTGAGCCTTGGAGGCGGAAGTTGCAGTGAGCCAAGGTCATGTCACTGCACTCCAGCTTGGGCTACAGAGTGAGACTCCATCCCAAAAAAAGCGGGTGGGGACCAGGCGCAGTGGCTCACACCTGTAATCCCAGCACTTTGGGAGGCTGAGGCGGATGGATCACAAGGTCAGGAGTTCGAGACCAGCCTGGTCCACATAGTAAAACCCCATCTCTACTAAAAATACAAAAAGATTAGCCGAGTGTGGTGGCACACCTGTAGTCCCAGCTACCCAGGAGGCTGAGGCAGGAGAATCACTTGAACCTGGGAGGTGGAGGTTGCAGTGAGCCAAGATTGTGCCATTTCACTCCAGGCTGAGTGGCAGAGCAAGACTCCATCTCAAGGAAAAAAAAAGGTATTGGCCGCATGTGTGGTGTTTTGGCTCCATTCTTTCCCGAGCTAGTCCTTCATCAGCCAGGCTGTCTTGATGAGAACAGCTTTACAGGCGGCATCACACTCAGGCAGTGCAAGTCCTCCAACATTGTTCTTTTTTACTAAAGTTGTTTTTGGTGATTCTGAATCCTTTGTCTTTCCACATAAATTTTCAAATCCACTTGTCAATTTATGCGAAAAGGACATGTTGCTGAGATCTTTGGGGGAATGAACTTAAAGATCAATCTGGGAAGAATTTTACACTTTAACAATACTGAGTCTCCCCCTCCACGAACACAAGAGTGTGTCTCCCCAGTCATTCATGTCTTCTTTGAGTTCTCTCATCATTGTGTTGTATCGATCATAGACATCTTGCACAGATGCTAGATGTGTAGCAAAGTTTATCATGGATCTTCCTTCTGGGAGAGTGCTATTATAAATTGTACTGTTTTTGCAATTTCAATTTCCAATTTTTTGGTGCCAGTATGGAGAAACACAGTTAGTTTTTGTTCATTGACCTTGTAACCTGCAACCTGGCTAAACTCACAGGTGAGTTGAAATTGTTTATCTGTAGATTCCTTGGGGATTTCTATATAGATAATCATGCCATCTGCAAATAGAGACTATTTTATTTTCCTGTTTCCAAACCGTATGTCTCTGTTTTAATTTTCTTGCCATATGGCGCTTGTTACAACACCTGATTGATGCTGACAGGAGAGCGGCAAGCGGACATATTTGCCTTGTTTCCAGTTTAGAGAAAGGTCATTGAGTCTTTTGCCATTAAGTATGATGCTAACTGTAGGTTTCCGTAGGCACTCTTTTTTACATTTTATTTCAGTAGTTTTGGGGGAACAGGTGACTTCTGGTTTCATAGACAAGTTTTTTAGTGGTGATTTCTGTGATTTTGGTGCACTCATCACCTGAGCAGTATACATTGTACCCAACATGAAGTCCTTTATCCCTCACCACCCTTGCCTTCCCCCCCACCAAGTTCCTGAAATGCTTGGTTTTCCATCCCTGAGTTACTTCACTTAGAATAATGGTCTCCAATTCCATCCAGGTGGCTGCAAATTGTACATTATTTCATTCCTTTTAATGGCCGAGTAGTATTCCATGATATGCATATACATATATATGTCACATTTTTTTAACTCACTCATTGGTTGATGAGCACTTAGGCCAGTTTTATATTTTTGCAGTTGCAAATTGTGCCGCTAAAAACATGCATGTTCAAGTGTCTTTTTCATATAATGACTTCTTTTCCTTTAGGTAGATACCCAGTAGTGGGATTGCTGGGTCAAATGGTAGCTCTACCCTTAGTTCTTTAAGGATTCTCCATATTGCTTTTCATAGTGATTGTGCTATTTTACATTCCCACCAGCAATAAAAATGTTCCTGTTTTTACCACATCTACACCAATATCTATTTTTTTTATTTTTTAATTATGACCATTCTTGCAGGAGTAAGGTGGTATCTCACTGTGGTTTTATTTGCATTTCCCTGATAATTAGTGATGTTGAGCATCTTGTCATCTGTTTGTTGGCCATTTGTATATGGTTTTTTTTTTTTTTTGAGAATTGCGTTTTCACGTCCTTTACCCACTTTTTGATGGGATCATTTGCTTTCTTCTTGCTGATTTGTTTGAGTTCCTTGTAGATTCTGGATATTAATCGTCTGTCACATGCATAGTTTACAAATATTTTCTCCTGCTCTCTGGGTTGCCTGTTTACTCTGCTGATTATTTTCCTATACAGAACCTTCTTAGTTAAATTAGGTCCCATCTATTTAATTTTGTTTTTGTTGCATTTGCTTTTGGGTTCTTGGTTATGAACTCTTTGCCTAAGTCAATGTCTAGAAGAGTTTTTCTGATGCTATTTTCTAAAATTTTTATGGTTTCAGGTCTTAGATTTATGTCTTTGATCCGTCTTGAGTTGATTTTTCTATAAGGTGAGAGATGAGGATCCAGTTTCATTCTTCTGCCTGTGGCTTGCTGATTATCCCGGCACCATCTGTTGAATAGGGTGTTTTTCCCAGCTTTATGTCTCTGTTTGTTTTGTCAAAGATCAATTGGCTGTAAGTATTTGACTTTATTTCTGGATTCTCTATTATATTACATCAGTCTACATACCTGTTTTCATACCAGAATCATGCTGTTTTGGTAAGGATGGCTTTGTAGTATAGTTTGAAGACTATGTAATGTGTGCCTCCAGAGTTGTTCTTTTTGCTTACTACTGCTTTGGGTATGCAGGTTCTTTTTGAATATAAATGACCTAAATGTTCCACTTAAAAGATACGGAATGGCTAAAAACTACCAACCAAGTATGTACCGTCTTCAAGAGACTCGCCTAGGTAGAGGGGTGGAAAAGATATTCCATGCAAATGGAAACCAAAAGCAAGAAAGAGTAGCTATTCTTACGTCAGACAGAACAGGCTTTAAAGCAACCGAAGCAGGGGAAAAAAAGAAAAAGAAGGACATTACATAATGATAAAAGGATGAGTCCAATGGGAAAATATCACAATTCTAAATACATATGCACCTAACACTGGAGCTCCCAAATTCATAAAACAATTACTGCTAGACATAAGAAATGAGATCCATGGCAACACGACAGCAGTGGGGGCTTCAGCACTCCACTGACAGCACTAGACAGGTCTTCAAGAAAGAAAGTCAGCAAAAACAATGGACTTAACTATTCCCTAGAACAAGGGGACTTCGCAGGTAATTCTAGGACATTCAGCAACTGCAGAATATACATTCTCTTCATCAGCACATGGAACATTCTCCAGGACAGACCATGTGACAGGCCACGAAGCAAGTCTCCATAAATTGAAGAAAATCAAAATCATATCAAGTACCCTTGCAGGTGCTCTTCATCAGATTGAGGACATGTTTTAAAATTTCTATTTCTTTATTCTATTTTTGTTTTCTATTTACTTTCTATATATTTATATTCACTTATTTCTGTTTGACTTAAATGACTTATGTCTTTATATTTAAAATGGGTGTTTATCATTTACATAGTTTCTTTTTGATCCAGTCCAACCATCCTTGTGTTTCTGTTGGTATATGTGGACCACTTACATATAATGTTATTATTTATGTGGTTGAATTATTTTCTTTGTCCTTACCTCTTTTGGGATTATTTTTTATGGCCTGTCTGAGCCTCGGGCTGTCTGCTGTTCCCTGGGGTGACCACGGGTTGCCCTCTGAGGCTGTGGAGAGAAGGGAAGTGTGGTGCTTCCCGCAGCCTGGCACTGCAGTCAGCAGAGGTGAGTCGCTGACTCAACAACCCGCTCTCAGTGGACTTCCAGTTACTCTGTACTCTGTCGGGGAAGCAACTCCAAGCCACTATGAACATCAGAACCAGAGCAGGCTCCGGTGAGCACTGGGCCGGCCTGAAGTCAGCGGAGTCCTGTGTTGGAACCCAGCATGCTGGTAAACAGGCTTCCGCTGCTCTCCACGCTATCCTTTTTGTAAGTGGTGGGAAGATACACATAAAAATCGGCCGTCTTGGTCGTGCTGAGCACAGGCCGGGGTGTCAGGCACATTCCCATTGTTGTCCTCCCCGTCTTCATAACTCTTTTCATCTTGCCAAACAGAAACTCTGTCCCCACTAACTCCCTGTCCCCCTCCACCCAGCCCCTGGGGCCTCCATTCTCCTTTCTATCCCTTATGAATTTGACTACTCTATGTGACTGGGTTATTTCAATGGGCATAATTTGTTGAGGTTCATCCATGCTGTAGGCTGTGTCAGAATGTTTAACCTTTTTAAGGGTGAATCATTTTCCTTTGCATGAGAGAGATCACATTTTGTTTATCTGTTTATCTATTAATGTACCCTTGGGTTGGACAGTTCTCGCTTTTAAAACTAGTTTAATTAAAGGAGAATGAATCAGCACTGGAGAAAGAGAGGAAGAATCCTCTCAGAGGGGAGCGAAAAGCCCCCCACTCCTGGTGCATATGCCCTGAGGGCCACAGCACTATTGAGAGGCCGCCAGAAAATGACAGAGGACAAACTGAAATCTAGGCAGTGCCTTCCCACCCCATCGCCAGGGCGGGGCTCCGTATTTGTATTGACCAGGAGAGGGCCATCCCGGGACCCAGCTCTGAGAATGCTTCCGACCCATCTGGAGCCAGGTCCCCTCCTGCTCTGCTCCATCCTCCTGCAAAGCAGCAGCCAGGTGAAACAAATCTCGTGTTTCACCAGGCCCCGGGGTAAATGCTGTTGGAAGCCCCAAAGTCTTCTGATGAGTGGTTTTGTTCTTATTACTTAAGGTTACCCTTAATCCATTTCAAGACTTGCATCACTGAAACAGAGTACAGCAGAAATACATGATTCTCAACCATTTAGGGATTGTTCACATGTCCACACACAGCCCAATCCCATGACAGTTAGTGTGTTAGTCTGTTTTCACACTGCTAATAAAGACATACCCGAGACTAGGAAGAAAAGGAGGTTTAATTGGACTTACAGTTCCACATGGCTGGGGAGGCCTCAGAATCACGGCGGGAGGCAAAAGGCACTTCTTACATGGCAGTGGCAGGAGAAAATGAGGAAGAAGCAAAAGTGGAAACCCCTGATAAACCCAGCAGATCTCGTGAGACTTATTCACTACCATGAGAACGGTATGGGGGAACTACCCCCACGATTCAAATTATCTCCCGCTGGGTCCCTCCCACAACACATGGGAATTATGGGAGTACAGTTCAAGATGAGATTTGGGTGGGGACACAGCTGAAGCATATCAGTTAGTAAATGACAGCAGAGAAGCCCACTTTCCTATAAGTCAGCAAGCCTGTCTTTATAAATGGCTCAAAGCTTTCCTTCTAACTAAAAAAAAAAAAAAGAAAGAAAGAGAAAAGCATCCCTTTTGTCCCTGCTATATGAAAGCCAGCATTTCCTGAGGCAGCTGCCTTCCCCGAGTTGGGCTGAGGGCTGGACCCTGGGCTCCTGCTTCCCTGACCCTCCCTGCCTGTACCAGGCCTTGGGTCCTCTTGGTAAATTGAACTGGGACCCAGTTTCCCATCAAATCCAACTGCCATCAGCTCAGGGTGCCTTCCATAACTCTCCGTAGCATTTACTTCCCAAATTTATTTAAATAAATTATTTTAAAAGAAAACTCTGCTGTTACCCGAAATGGAAAACCAGTTTCTTAATAAGTAGTAGGGACCCCCAAAGTGAATTCATTGAACCCTCCTCGTATCTTTAACTTCTGTTAGAGACTAAAGCCCAGGAGGCTGCCATGAGCCTGCCCGAGTGTAAAAGTCAGGCTCGCCACTAAATAAGAAACATCTTTGTAATCAGAAGGATTGGAAAAATAATTGGAAAGGACAGACCTGCCTCAACTCGGGACTCCATGTTTTTAAGTACTGTACGCTCGCACTCCCAAAAATCATCTTGCAAGGTTGCAAGCCACTAAGAAATGAGCGCTCAAAACAAGCCTTGACCGTGAGGGATGCGGGCTACAGGGCGTTCTGCCCAGCGACCCGCAGGGCCTTCATTCAGCCCAGGTGTCCGTGAGCATCACGCAAGAAGAGCCAATTACAAGGCCAGTCCAGGGCTCCGGAGTCAAATTAAAACTGTGTCCTGATCCCTGCTCCACCACTAGGTGACCTTAAGCAAGGCTCTAACTAGACTTCTGGGACCTTGATTTCCTCAAGTCAATCGATACACATTAGTTGAATGCCCCTCCTAGCTACCAGGGAAACAGGGAAGAGAAAGTGTGGTTCTCACCCTGATTATGGCGAAGACCTCTCCTTCCTGCTTCCTTCCCATTGCTGTGGTCCTGCGGAGCAGATGCGCCCCTGCCTGTGTTACAGGGCCTCTGTCAGAGGCGTGCTGGGAAGCAACGGCTTTGCGGGGATCCCTGTTTGTAGCGTTTGCCCATTTTCCTGCTGGCGGATCTCCTGCTACCCAGAAGACAAACAGGAGCGCACGTCCGGACCTAAAGCATTTCCTTTCCCAAATGCGGCAGATGGGGCAAGAGCGTGGGGAGCGGTGAAGCACAGTGTGCTGATTAAACAGTGACATGTCCTGAGGGGCTATTAGCTCTGCTTTTAATATAATTCCTTTAATTACAAGTTTGTGTCATTTAGTTTTAATATTGGCCATAGTTAACAACACATATGCAAACAATCTAGCCATCAGCACCTGTGGGTTCACTGGTAGGAGTCAGCTGGCACACATGGCTGCCTGCTGAGCCTGCAGAGACAGAAAATTCTGCGGCAGCTCCCGGACACAGCCCAGGGCAGGGCTCAGGCAGCACCTGGACTCCCGGCTCTCCCTCCCTGCTCTGGGTTGCACCTTCTGGTGTCACTCCAGTCTTAGCAGAGCTCTCCTTTCCTGGTGGCACAGAGGTGGACAGCAGCCCCAGGGGATTCTTGGGGATCCCAGCAGAAGGTCCCTGGCCTCTGGCTCCCAGCCACGTCCTGAACCAGGGCCAGGGGCCCTGGCCACACCCCTCCCCGGGCCTGGAAGTGGAGGGCAGCATTTCGTGGACCAGAGTTGGGGCCAGGTGTCCCAGGGAACATCTGGTGGCATTAGGGAAGAGGGGCCTGTGACTGTCTGGCAGTCAGAAACACAGAGGGCCCACCACCACCTCCGAAGCTCCTGGTCAGCTGTGCAATCCCATGTCAGCTTTCTGTCCGAGGCCTGTCCGTCTTGAGATATTTTTAAACTTTTTGGTGCTTCAGGCTGTCAGATTTCTGAAGTAATACACAGTTGTTTAACAGGGGAAATGGTAATATTCAGCCCTGCATAAGGGTGAGTTAATCACCTCCCCATCCCCTTCCTCCATGGCTTCACCCTTGCTCCATTCCCATTCCCGCTGTGAGCTGCCTGCGGGGGCTTCTTCCACACCCCGCTGCTGGCTGTGTGGACTCAGACATGTGCGCGGTGCAAGGGGTTGCTCTGTGTTTGCTGACGTAAACCCAAAACACACACGGGGTTCTGCACCTTGCCTTTTCTCACTGCGCAGTGAAGCTTGGGGTTTCCTACCAGAGAAAGCCCTGCTAACAGGAGGGTTTGCTCTCACTAAACGGGGCTGGGAGCCTTTTCATTCACTGCTCTTCCTGACGGCGTAGAAGAGCAAAGACCTCTGAGATTTCTAAATTTGGTCAGAGTGTACAGGGCCGTGGAGGGTGCCTGTGTGCTAAAAATACCAGCCCCAGCCTGGGGTGAAGGCTGCGTGCTCAGAGAAGGGGCGGTGGGGAAGCTGGCTGGAGGTGCACCTGGGGTCCCAGGCAAGGGTGCCTCAGCCTCCTCTGAGTGACATCCACAGTGCCAGCCATGCATATGGCACAATCATGGCTTAGGGAACCTGCCCCAAATGGAACTACCCGTCCCCTGAGGTCCTCCACCCACGGGCTGAACGCCTCCTCGGAACTGGGATCCTACCTAGAAATCACCCATACCAATATTGACTTATTTAAAACTCAGTTTTTAAAATCAAATGCATTTATTTTAAAATAAAATCTCACAGTGCTACACTTGTCATAAATGGTAATGATAGGTAGCTACCGTATACCTCACACATAAAATGATAGTAGGCCAGGCACAGTGGCTCACGCCTGTAATCCCAGCACTTTGGGTGGCTGAGGTGGGCGGATCACCTGAGGTCGGGAGTTTGAGACAAGCCTAGCCAACACGGTAAAACCTCCTCTCTACTAAAAATACAACAAATGAGCCAGGCATGGCGGCAGGCGCCTGTAATCTCAGCTACTTGGGAGGCTGAGGCAGAAGAATTGCTGGAACCTGGGAGGCAGAGGTTGCAATGAGCAGAGATCGAGCCACTGCACTCCAGCCTGGGTGACACAATGAGACCCCAACTCAAAAAAACTAAAAAATAAAATAAAAATAAATAAAATGATAACAAATATTATTGTGGCTGTTATTAACGTTTTTGGGTGTTTGCTCTGGGCCACTGTTCTGACATGCCAGCATATCAACTGGCTTAATCCTTGCAACAGCCCCTGGGGGGCGGTCCAGGCAGCCCCTCCTTCCTAATAGCCTCATTTTAGGAAAGTAGTTTAGGGCACATCGCTACTAAAGACAGGGACCACTGAAATCGTGGCGGAACACCTCTGGTGGACTTTGAATCTGAATTTACTTTCTGCATTCGCTGCATTCATTCATTCACTCATTCCCTCATTCATTTGTTTGGCAAGTGTCTGCTGAGAACCTACTCTGTGCCCCACACTGGGAAGGTGGGTGAGCGGGTCCTGTCCTAGCTCTCCTCAGTGGGACTGCAGTGGAGAAGGCTGCATGAACCTACAGGCGTGGTGTGGGCACTTCCAGCTACAAGGTGGGTGGGGGACAGGGTGTTCGCCAGCCTAGGCTGGGACGGTGCTGCCGGATCAAGTTTCTAAACTTTTAAGGATGAAACTAGGTGAAATAAGGGAAGAAAGGAGGAGGATGGGGCAATTCAGGTACATTTTTTAAAAAAATGGGTGAATCGGGCTGGGTGCAGTGGCTCACGCCTGTAATCCCAGCACTTTGGGAGGCCGAGGCGGGTGGATGACGAGGTCAAGAGATCAAGACCATCCTGGTCAACATGGTGAAACCCCATCTCTACTAAAACTACAAAAAATTAGCTGGGCATGGTGGCGCGTGCCTGTAATCCCAGCTACTCAGGAGGCTGAGGCAGGAGAATTGCCGGAACCCAGGAGGCGGAGGCTGCGGTGAGCCGAGATCGCGCCATTGCACTCCAGCCTGGGTAACAAGAGCGAAACTCCGTCTCAAAAAAAAAAAA